>NC_084757.1:23022410-23242410 GCF_033978785.1 Entelurus aequoreus
GATTTGTATTTTAAACCACCTCGGATACTATATCCTCTTGAAAATGAGAGTCGAGAACGCGAAATGGACATTCGCAGTGACTTTTATCTCCACGACAATACATCGGTAAAGCACTTTAGCTACGGAGCTAACGTGATAGCATCGTGCTTAAATGCAGATAGAAACAAAAGAAATAAGCCCCTGACTGGAAGGATAGACAGCAGATCAACAATGCTACTATCAGGAGACACCGAACCAAACACTGGACCTGTAACTACACGGTTAATGCTGTGCCGCCTGTCGAAGCCTAGCAATGCTGTTGCTAACGACGCCATTGAAGCTAACTTAGCTACGGGACCTCGTCAGAGCTATGATAAAAACATTATCTCTCCACCTACGCCAGCCCTCATCTGCTCATCAACACCCGTGCTCACCTGCGTTCCAGCGATCGACGGCGCGACGAAGGACTTCACCCGATCATCGATGCGGTCGGTGGCTAGCGCCGGATAGCGCGTCTGCTATCCTCAAAGTCCTACTGGTTGTGTTGCTGCAGCCAGCCGCTAATACACCGATCCCACCTACAGCTTTCTTCTTTGCAGTCTCCATTGTTCATTAAACAAATTGCAAAAGATTCACCAACACAGATGTCCAGAATACTGTGGAATTTTGCGATGAAAACAGAGCAGTTTGTATTGAGATACAATGTGTCCGAATACTTCCGTTTCAACCATTGACGTCACGCGCAAACATCATCATACATAGACGTTTTCAACCGGAAGTTTCGCGGGAAATTTAAAATTGCACTTTATAAGTTAACCCGGCCGTATTGGCATGTGTTGCAATGTTAAGATTTCATCATTGATATATAAACTATCAGACTGCGTGGTCGGTAGTAGTGGGTTTCAGTAGGCCTTTAATTTTAATGGCAGGCATTCTTTTGAGATACATGTGTTTTGAGTTAAGAGTGCTGTCGCAGAAACAATTCGACTTGAAAGTTGAGGTACGACTGTAGTAGGATGGCATAAAAACAACATATTTTTTTTATACTGGACTTTGTAGCATGGACTTAAAAGAAAAACAATTTCCATTTTGGTGCATATCGAGGTAAAGATGCAGATAAATCAATGTTTTTATGTGTACATCCAGCAAAGGCATTTTGACTCCCACTTTATACTCATTACCGCCACCTACAAGACTGGAGTGGTACTGCATCATCCAGCTCGGCATAGATAGAGGGCTGCACTCATGCCAAACAGAAATACTTCTCCTCTGTCGTTCACTCTTTAGACAAACTCAAGTTAGAGAGTGCATGTAGGAGTCCTTAAAGGTGCTGATGAGAATGCCAGGTTGTGAACGGAGCTGCAGGTGCACACGCCGCCGCCGACAAATGAGCAGGAAGCTGTGCCTGTCTCAGTGCGTAGGCGTCGTCACCGAGCGCGCTCTCTCCCTTGAACGCGGCACACGCGGGCCGAGGCCCAGCGATGCACTCCAACTCTTCAAATGGCTGCTCTCACACTGCGTTCCTGCACGCCCACTCATCCTCACATTAGCGCACATACTCAAATGCCTGTGTGAGCGAGCCGCCGAAAGGAACACATTAGTCATTTACACGGAAGGATGCCTGTCGCCTTTGTCCATCAATCTGTGGCGGGAGGCTGTGCAGACCCCCACTGGCAGAGAACACCGTTACACATTCACTCGGAAGTCTGTGTGTGTGTGTGTGTGTGTGTGTGTGTGTGTGTGTGTGTGTGTGTGTGTGTGTGTGTGTGTGTGTGTGTGTGTGTGTGTGTGTGTGTGTGTGTGTGTGTGTGTGTGTGTGTGTGTGTGTGTGTGTGTGTGTGTATTCTGGCAATGCTTACTTAATGGGGACATCGCTCTGTTTACACAGTCACCTTTAGGGGACCTCCGACAGTATGGGGACAAAAAAACAGGTCCCCTAAAGGGAAACTCTTACTGTAATTCTGTATGGCAGTGGTCCCCAACCACCGGGCCGATTGGTACCGGGCCGCACAAGAAATAAAAAAAAATAAACAAATAAAAAATAAATAAATATATATATATTTTTTTAATTTATTTATTAAATCAACATAAAAAACACAATATATACATTATATATCAATATAGATCAATACAGTCTGCAGGGGTACAGTCCGTAAGCACACATGATTGTATTTATTTCACCCTCCGGTTCGTGGGACAAATTTTCAAGTGTTGACCGGTCCGCAGCTACAAAAAGGTTGGGAACCACTGCTGTATGGTATCCATCCTTAGTTAAAACTAATATATTTTTTCCAAAAACAAAATCTGGTTTAGTGTTCCTTAGGATGACATTTTCATACAGCATGATTATAAAACATTATTACCTTAAAGTATGATTCACATTCAGAATTTTCCATCCTTCTATATATGGTAGTTGGAGTTGCAGACAACTTCGTTACTGCTAAATAGCAGTTTTCAGTAATGTCACAGAAGATGCAGGATTTGCTTTAACATTTAAGTGGTGAATCTTCCTATAAGTGGACAGCTGTAGTGCTGTATTCTGAGGATTATGTCATATTTAATTTGAACTTTTTTTTTTTTTAAATGGTCCTCATTAGTCACGTACAAATTTGTGTGAATTATGCAAAATTATTTAAATTTGGTCCCCATGAACCATATTAACTCTTTTTCCCCAGGGTCCCCAGTAAGAATGATCAGCACATTACTTCATCAATTTAGAGATTTAAAGACGTGTATGAGCTAACTGGGCAGTGGCCATTTCATCAAAAAAAATGTATGCCTCCACAACCCCACAAGTAATGATCAAAAACATGGTCCCCATTCCAAATAATAACCCGTGTGTGTGTGTGTGTGTGTGTGTGTGTGTGTGTGTGTGTGTGTGTGTGTGTGTGTGTGTGTGTGTGTGTGTGTGTGTGTGTGTGTGTGTGTGTGTGTGTGTGTGTGTGTGTGTGTGTGTGTGTGTGTGTGTGTGTGTGTGTGTGTGTGTGTGTCTTCTTGTCTTTCTACCTATGAGACATCAACAAGGAAAAGTACCTTCCAAATGAGGACCGAAATCACGGTCCCAATACGGAAAACCATTGCATCTAATAGAAAGCCAAACACTAGAGAACCGTGAACATTGCTCCAAAGTCAGGATTTTTTTGATGATTTAATGTGCATAGAAAAGTAAACATTGACAAAGGTGCGAAGGCAGCAATATATATTAGAACAAGACGGCAGCTAAAGAAGGATTTTCCTATTCATCCCCGAAAAAAAACCCAGCAGGTGAACAGCTGATTTTACGACTTCCGGTGCTGACGTAAGACAACCCGCGTCCCATATGTGACCATAGGATGAACAAATACACTAACGTACTAAGACTATGGTGGCCATTAACAGTTAGCTTCTACAGCTGGGTTGCCCAAAGTGTGGCACAGAGGCCATCTGTGGTCCATGACTCGTTTGTCATTGGCCTTAAGCACATTACAAAAAAATATATAGAGATCTCATTTGCCCCCCTTGTGGTGAAATCTATCAAAATGAGGGTGGACCCAAAAA
Source organism: Entelurus aequoreus (assembly GCF_033978785.1). Taxonomy (NCBI): domain Eukaryota; kingdom Metazoa; phylum Chordata; class Actinopteri; order Syngnathiformes; family Syngnathidae; genus Entelurus; species Entelurus aequoreus. Next base: position 23,025,927 of record NC_084757.1, read on the forward strand.
GGAGAGATTTTTCAATTTGACTGTGTCCATCCAACCATCCATTTTCTACCGCTTGTCCCTTTCAGGGTCGCGGGGGGTGCTGTAGCCTATCTCAGCTGCATTCTGGCGGAAGGCGGGGTACACCCTGGACAAGTCGCCACCTCATCGCAGGGTCAACACAGATAGACAGTGCCAATCAACTTGTCCCCAGGTGCATGTCTTTGGAGATGTTAGCATGCTACCTTTTCTTTTGCTAGCATCTCTCATATTAGCATGCAAAGGTTTTATGCTAGCTTTTTTGCTACTTTCTATGTATACACCAGCAAATACTGCATTTTTGGTATTTCTTCTTACCCAGTCATTTGCTAGCTTCCCAACGTTGGCATGTTAGTATGCTAACATTAACATTAGAACGTTTCCAGCTAATAATACACTTTTTTTTGTCTATTTCCGCAGCCATACACCTTAGAGTAATATAACTTGGAATGTGACACATGTTAACAGTTAGCGTGCTAGCATGCTAACATCAACGTACTACCTTTTTTTTGCTAATTTTACGCTTTTTTGTCTAATTCTGCAGCCATACACCTTGGAGTCATAAAACTCGGTATTTGTAACATGCTAACTGTATGCATGTTTACTTTAGCATGCTAGCATGCTAACTTTAAAGTGCTATCTTTTTGCGCTCATTTTGCAACCGTTTACCCTAGAGTCATATAACCAAAGCTTATTTAATTGCAGGTAACTCTACCTGTTCTCTCTCCGATGTTACGGTATGCAGCAGTTGTCAAGGTAACAACACAGCAAGTGTGACTAAATTCTGCCAATCAACAATGGTCCTCACAAAAATGTGACATGCGTGGCCGACATAATGAGCAAAATATATCTAATGTGTATGCCCTTTACTGTATTGTTGACAAATTAATAAAACCACACAGGGGACATTTGGACAAATCAGCATTAACACATAGAAGACAACACAAACCGGGGTAACCCTCAATTTCCCAATTGTGTGGCCAACATGCTAACCACTAGTTTTAAAACCTTAAATGGTAGGAGTATCACAAAAATATATATATATATTTTAATATTAATCGCGATTCTCATTTGTAAAGATTCTTAATCAATTCCAAAAAATCTCAAATGTTGTATTTTTTTCGCACTCTGTCCTGTCCACCCACTGAGGTAAATCATATTGTTGATGTACAGTAGATGGCCATTTTTGCTTTATGAAAATAATTTAGAAAAGAGAAGTTTTAGGATATGTCTTTTGTTGCCTTATTTGAATTTGACTTTATTAAATGTTTGGGAAGCATTTTATGCAACAAAAACAGTTTTCTTTTAAATAATACAGACATTGATCATAGTTGTTTATATGGAGGAACGTAGTCAATCATAGAACTGGCATCCAATGGTATTAAAAAAAAGGTATAGATTTTCAATTGAGAATCGTTTTGTCATGATCCGTTGCCCGGATCATGTTTTGTTTAGTTTTTGACTCCCTCAGTTCTGTTTTCAGCACCCCTGGGTTTGTGTTTTAGTTGTCATGGGTGCTGATTAGTTTCACCTGCCTCTGATTAGTGTTCGGGATGCTCACCTGCTCCTGGGCACTAATCAGAAAGCTACTTATTCCTGTTTTTCGCTACACACTGTCTAGCTGTTTTGCTTGCTTTACACAAAAGTTACGTTTGATGATTTCTTACTTCGGGCAGCACGGTGGGGAGGGGTTAGTGCGTCTGACTCAAAATACGAAGGTCCTGGGTTCGATCCTGCGCTTGGGATCTTTCTGTGTGGAGTTTGCATGTTCTCCCCGTGACTGCGTGGGTTCCCTCCGGGTATTCCAGCTTCCTCCCACCTCCAAAGACATGCACCTGGGGATAGGTTGATTGGCAACACTAAATTGGCCCTAGTGTGTGAATGTGAGTGTGAATGTTGTCTATCATGTTGGCCCTGCAATGAGGTGGCGACTTGTCCAGTGTATACCCCGCCTTCCTCCCGATTGTAGCTGAGATAGGCTCCAGCGCCCCCCGCGACCCTGAAGGGAATAAGCGGTAGAAAATGGATGGTTGGATGGATTTGCTCACGATTCCTGTGCTAAGTTTTGCCTCAGCTCCCCGTGCGAACGGCACGCGTCTCTTTTGTTTTGTATCTTGTCTTTTGGTATTTTGAATGGTTTATGAGGAATAAATCATTTCCTTACCTGCACCTTGCCTCCGGAGTTCCTGCTGCATCATGGGAGAACGATCGGCGCAGTAAAATGCGACCCGAGCGTGACACATTTTGAATCTAGAATTTATTCTGAATCGAATCGTTACCCCCAAGAATCGAATCGAATCGTGTGGTGCCCAAAGATTCACAGTCTTATTAAATGAAAATAACACTTGTTTAAGTAGAGCCGCAGTTTTTTTCAACACAACGTTGTGAATGATTGCAGCAACGAAGTATGCAAATTAATACGAAATCCCACTTATCAGTTCCCTCAAGGATTATTTTTGTAATTACAGTAAGAAGAGTGAAACCTAAAAAGGACACAAAGGGGTGATTAAGAATGTGTTCTGACACGTGCACATGAATCTTTAATTAGAGCCAACTGTCTCAGGGCTCGTGGAGTTAAATGGCTTTGGACGAACACCGGTTCAATAATTGAGGATGTTATGCTAGCGCTCTCGTGACCAGCTAAGCTGCAGAACGGTGGTGTCTGCTGCATTAAGACAGGAGTAAACAAGCAGACAATTATTTGTGTAGCAAATTCCAAAAAAACAGTAGCGTGCTCCTGTTGTATAGAGCAGTGTTTTTCAACCACTAGTGTGCCATGAGATACAGTCTGGTGTGCCGTGGGAGATTATCTAATTTCACATATTTGGGTTAAAAACATTTTTTGCAAACCAGTAATTATAGTCTGCTAATGATGTGTTGTTGTTGAGTGTCTAGAGCTCGGCAGAGTAACCGTGTAATACTCTTCCATATCAGTAGGTGGCAGCCGGTAGCTAATTGCTTTGTAAATGCAGGTAAAAAGGTGTCTTATGCTTAAACCAAAAATAAACAAAAGGTGAGTGCCCCTAAGAAAAGGTATTGAAGCTTAGGGAAGGCTATGCAGAAAGAAAGTAAAACTGAACTGGTTACAAAGAGAACAAAAACAGAATGCTGGACGACAGCAAATACTTACTGTGGAGCAAAGACGGCGTGGTGTCCACAATGTACATCCGAACATGACATGACAATAAACAATGTCACCACAAAGAAGGATAAAAACAACTGAAATATTCTTGATTGCTAAAACAAAGTAGATGCGGGAAATATAAGACATGAAACTGCTACAGGAAAATACCAACAAAAGAGAAAAAGCCACCAAAATAGGAGCGCAAGACAAGAACTAAAAACACTACACACATGAAAACAGCAAAATACTCCAAATAAGTCAGGGGGTGATGTGACAGGTCGTGACAGTACACCTACTTTGAGACAAGAGTAGGGTTGGGTATCATTTGAATTCGAACGATTCCGATTCCGATTCCGATTCTTTGTTTTGATTCCGATTCCAATTCCGATTCTTTGTTTTGATTCCGATTCCTTGCGGTTCTCGGTTCTGATTCTTTTAAGAGGCAGGGTCAAAAAAAAGTTTAGGATATTTTAAATGAGCTAGCTAACCTACAGTCTTTCTGAATGAAATAGTCTGACATTCTCCATCAAATTTTAATTCTATTAACCTTTTATGAACTTTACTATAAATTCCTCAAAGGGCTGTTTTCAACTAGAATATAAATATCAAATCTATGAACTTGAATATAAATATTATAAATTATGAATACATTTTCCCAGGGGTACACTTTCCTCAAGAGAGCTTTATTTTTGAAAACCTCATGAAAACACATTTACACACACAAGTGTATGATGCTGCAGGAAACCTCATGAAAACACATTTACACACACAAGTGTATGATGCTGCAGGTACTTAAAAATGTTACCATGCTCCCACTGATGGGCTAACCTGGTGCAGAAAAGCAAATAAACAATAAGAAACAACTTGCAAAACCCAGTCCAGATTAGCAGCAGGTACAGTATAAAATCAGAGACAGTTCTTGTTTAGGAAAATGACCATATCCGCCTTCTCAGGCAGGATGCGTGAGCGTTCTGGACAGATAGTGTCTCCTGCTGTGGAAAATACACGTTCGCTGGGTGTGGAAGAAGCTTGAACGCATAAATAGGAGAAAGCTAGATCTGACAGCAAAGGATAAGTCTTTTGTTGGTTCCACCGGACCACCACCATGCAGCAGGGTCGTCAGACATAAGTATCGATGGAACGTCCTGGTACATCTGCAGCTCTCTCTCCACTCGTTTCTTGATGGACATGGAGCTCTGTTATTTCGCGGTTATTTCATTTTTTTTGTAAAGTAAAGCCACACTTTCGACCGCCGACGCCCGCTATCCATGCTTGAGCTTGACTGACTCGCTCGGCTATGCTAACACTTCCGGCGGTGGGCGCTTCTTCGTTGGTGTTCAACGTCTTCTTCTTCCGGTTCGGCGGACATATTTTTTTCCGGTCGGCGGACTGGTATCGAAAATAGGAATCGAAATTTAAACTTTTGAACGATTCCGGGAGAATCGGAAAGTTAGTCCCGGTTCCAATCGATACTCGATACCCAACCCTAGACAAGAGCTATATTGATGCATGCTTGGTTATGCTTTAAAGTCATATCCAACAATTGCGACAATGACTTAACTGTCAACTGAGTTTATGATTTCTGCTGGTGGTGTGCCTCCGGATTTTTTCAATGCAAAAAATGTGCCTTGGCTCAAGAAAACATAAAAAAATTTAACTCAGTAGTTGATATTGACTAAAAGGTTGTTCTGGCAATTGTAGGATATGACTTTAAACCATAACCATCACTATAGCTCTTGTCACAAAGTATTGTCACGACCTGTCACATCACAATGTGTGACTTATTTGGAGTTTTTTGGTGTCTTCCTGTGTGTAGCGTGTTGCGCTCCTATTTTAGTGGCTTTTCCTGTTTTGTTGGTATTTTTCTGTAGCAATTTCATGTCTTCCTTGAGCGCTATTCCCCACACCTGCTTTGTTTTAGCAATCAAGACTATTTCAGTTGTGCGGACGCTATCCTTCTTTGTAGGGACATTGTTGATTGTCATGTCATGTTCGGATGTACTTTGTGGGCGCCGTCTCTGCTCCCCACGTGTAAGTCTTTGCTGTCGTCCAGCATTCTGTTTTTGTTTACTTTGGAGCCAGTTCAGTTTTAGTTTTGTTTTCCATAGCCATCCTAAATGCCTTTTCTTAGGGGCACTCACCTTTTGTTTATTTTTGGTTTAAGCATTAGACACGTTTACAAAGCAATTAACTACCTGCTGCCACCTACTGATATGGAAGAATATCATACAGTTACTCTGCCAAGCTCTAGACAGTACAGACACTCAACAATGGCACATTATTTGCAGATTATAATTACTGGTTTGCATAAAATATTTTTAACCCAAATACGTGAAATTACATAATCTTGTCATGTATGTGTGATCATGTTTTGTTTTAGTCATGTTTTGTTTTGTTTAGTTATTGGACTCTTTAGTTTCTGTTTACGCTCCATTGTTTTTGTTTCCATGACTACCCATTAGTTTTCACCTGTCCTCATGTCACGCACCTGTCTCACGCTTTGCACTCGCGCACCTGTCCCTAATCATGTCACTGCTATTTAAGCCTGTCTGTTTCTGTTGATCATCCTGGTGACATTATCCTTACTACCTCTGGTACCCATGAGATTCCTGTTTACTATAGTTCATGCTTCATGCCATGCCACAGTAAGTGTTTTTGTTTTATGTTCATAGTTAATTGCTTTTGTGCTAGCCTTTTGTTTCATTAGTCAAGTTTGTTCTCCGCCATTGTGCGCGCCTTTTGTTTGCTTCCTTTTTTTGTAGTTTGTTAGTGATTAAATTGTTAGTGATTAAAATAAACATGTCCTTACCTTCACGCCTTGCCCGCGCCAACTTTCCTTTGCATTCCGGGAAAACACAACACCCCAAGGTCCACGTATTGACAAATCTCCCACGGCACACCAGACTGTATCTGGTTGAAAAACACTGCTCTGGAAAATACCAATTAGGAATAATACTGAAGGGAAAAGTCGGGATGGTAGCGTTCTGGAAATGTGGCCCCCAAAACAATTTAGTTGAATCTCCCTGGCCTCGATCTTTGAGCAGCCCCACGAACGTAGACAAAACACCTTAGTTTGAGGCAGTGCTACAATTCCAGTTGCTTTTATTAAATGCTGCAACACGCTCCGCCATCAAAATCTGATTATCCCAAACACAGAGATGGATTGTTCCGAGCAATAATGTATTCCCCCGCAGAATGTCTGAGGAGTTTTTATTATCCCCTTGAAAAAGCACTTGAACGAATATTGCCTTTTCTGATTGAAGATTATCCCGGCTGATTCACTAATGCTCTAAATAGAAAAAACAAAACGAAAAAAAAAAAAACCGAGAGAATGACTTTCGGTCCGCATTTTTCCGATTGCATTTGTTAGAGCAAATATCTCCAGTGCAAACGCTCCCACGCGACACCAATGCTTCGAGCGGAGTCAGCGTTGATTTAACACAAAGCGATGCAAGGCTCAAAAGACCGTGGACGCTTGATAGCGCTCTACGCCGAGTGTCACTGTAACACGCAGTGACACAACTTACCCCCCACCCACCACCCCACTCTAGAACACACCACTGTGTTGCTGTGCAGCACCACCCGACCTTACACACTTCCATTAGCTGACCCTTTGTAGCAGTAATGCAGCAATCGCACCCCAGCAGCTGAGGACTCTTGGAGGAGTGGCGGGCTTAATTGTCTTGGGCGTCTTCATCTGAGGGCCTCGAGAGACCTGAGAGGTTTCACTGAGCTGCGTAATTGTAATTAAAAGTCCACTTGCACTCATTAATCATTCACATGCTTTTGTTTTTGGAGAAGTTAAAAGGTAAGAAAAAGCTCTTAAAGGAGAAGTACACAAAAAAGGTATGCCTGTGCATACCCAGCCTCTCTGAACACTTTTATTTATTTTATTGGTAACACTTTAGTATGGGGAACATATTCACCATTAATTAGTTGCTTATTAAAGTAACAAAGACTTAATTTAGAGTTATTTGGACACTAGGGGAACATATAAGGGTTAGGGTTACTAATAAGCAATAATTCTGAGGTTATTGAGGAAAGACTCTTAGTTAATGGCTTACTGGTTGTATAATAAGGCCATGCTGAATAAGGCATTAATAAGTACTTAATAATGACTAATTAAGAGCCAAAGAGTGTCCGCCCTGAGATCGGTAGGTTGTGAGTTCAAACCCCGGCCGAGTCATACCAAAGACTATAAAAATGGGAGCCATTACCTCCCTGCTTGGCACTCAGCATCAAGGGTTGGAATTGGGGGTTAAATCACCAAAAATGATTGCCGGGCGTGGCCACCGCTGCTGCCCACTGCTCCCCTCACCTGCCAGGGGGTGATCAAGGGTGATGGGTCAAATGCAGAGAATCATTTCGCCACACCTAGTGTATGTGTGACAATCATTGGTACTTTAACTTTAACTTAATATGTTACTAATTTGCATGTTAATAAGCAACTAATTAACGGTGAATATGTGTTCCCCATACTAAAGTGTTACCATTTTATTTATTTATTTCAATTAGGACAATGCATATTCATCAACATAGCGCAACAATGTAAATATGCCAGAGTTAGCACAATAGCTAATTTTTATCCGTTGTCCTAAAGCAGGTCAATACAGTAAACATTCAACAGGTCATGATACAAAAGAATACATAAATCACAGGACATTACACATTACAAACATACTTGGGGTGGGCGTATCCATCTAAACATCGTAAGTATCAATACAAAGTTTAAAATTTGAACGGGAACAATAGCTTTTTTTGCAGTTTCTTGTCAAATTGTTTAAAATATATTTGCAAACGACACCTTTCTCTCTCTCTCTGCTGCCAGCTCATGCACACCTTGCCCCTCCCAAGTTTTCAAGTTTCAAATTTCAAGTTTATTCACAATACCATAGAACAATTACAATAGTAGTGAATATCATTTAAAGATGTTGGTAAGTGAAAGGGTCCCCCAAATAAGCTAGAAGAAGCTTTTGACAGGGGGTCCAGAGGACAGTATATACATGGAATGATGAAACATGGTGGCAAGCACAAAAAACAACAACAACGCTATATGATAAACACAAGATAATAGTACTAAACCAAGCATACACATACATACATACATTCATTCAACCATGCAAAACCCAACAGTAGTCTACCCCACATGAGGCATTAGAGATAGGTGGTTAATAGGTAAGTTTTCAGTTTCTTTTTGAAGTTGGAGAATGGATACAGCATCTTGAGGCTCTCATTAAGCCGGTTCCAAATCTTTGGTCCCCTGCATACAACACTTCGAGCGGTACAAGCCAGTAGACGATGTTTACCTGATATCAGATCTAAGTTACGAGTGTTGTGGGCATGCTGGGGATGATAGATAGGAACCAAGCTACAGAGCCTAAGATTCAGCCTGTGAATGACTTGATAGGTTAGACAAGCATTGTTATAAATATTGAACTCTGTCAGTCTTAAGAGATGATAATTATGGAATAGATGTCGAGTGGGGGCATTAAACTTGGACCATGACAGGGCCCGTATGATTTTCTTTTGCATGGATTCTAATTTGTGAAGGTAGGTAGGGAAGGTGTTACACCAGATGACATTACAGTAGTTTAGATGTGGTTCAAAGAGAGTTTTATATAGTGTAAGTAGAGCATAAAGAGGAAGATAATGACGAAGGTGAAAGAACAGGCCAACATATTTGGATCATTTGTTTAACAGATGGCTAATGTGACATTTGAAATTGAGGTATTCGTCAATGATAACCCCCAGGAACTTTGTGGAGTACACTCTCTGTATTTCCTGCCCATTGATGTTGATATGGCAGTGCTCAGTATCTGTCTGATTTTTATTAGAACAAAATAAAATAACATTTGTTTTATTAACATTAAGTGAGAGCTTATTGCATTTGAACCAGGTATCCACTTTCACAAGCTCTGAATTGACAGTTACTTGTAGATTGTGCAGGCTCCTGTGTGAGGTAAACAAATTTGTATCGTCAGCAAAAATTATTTTATGAAAAGTTTCGGAGGAGTTTACAAAATCATTTATGTATAGGATAAAAAGGAGAGGCCCCAAGATGGATCCCTGGGGAACCCCATAATTTATAGTCATACAGGGTGAATTGTGATCATTGACGCATACACATTGTTGCCTTCCGTATAGGTAAGAACGGAACCAATCGAGAGGTACCCCTCTGACACCATAGTGGTATAGCTTATACAATAAGATCTCAAAGTATATTGTGCCAAAGGCCTTGGACAGATCCAAAAAAATGCCAATACCGCATTTTCCTTCTTCAATACAGTCATTGACTCTTTCCAAGAGGTCGAGTATAGCCATACATACTCCCTCATATATTCAGCCAGCATGAAATATAAATAATAACCTTTTGTCTTTACTGTTAAAGGAACATTAGTACAGTACAGTTTTCGTACTTAGGCTACATGCAGATTACAGCTAGACAAATTACTATTTTTGTTGTTATTCTTAAAGGGGACCTATTGTCGGGAACTCGCATGGCTTCAGTTGTAGTGACCCCAAGATGCAGGAACCAGGAGAACGAAGAGCAGGTAAGATGATTTTAATATAATTAACAGAGGAGGAAGCAGTCGTGCATGTAACGGTTCTCAAACAATAGTCAATCCTCGAGCGCTGAGGAGCAGGCGAGGCAGGCATAAATAGCAGCCTGTTGATTAGCACCAGGTGTGGCCAGGCTGCCAATCAGCAGCAGGTGAGAGGGAAACAGCACTCAGGGAGACATGCTGGAAATGTAACAAAAATGAGAGTGCTGACAGGAAATAAACATCAGACAAGGAAACAAACAGAAATGAAGTGACAGATCGTCACACTTATGATGAATTTGATCTTTTCTGACTTGTTAATGTTGTTACAATGTTGTATACTCGTGGTAAACAATGCCGAAGTGGCAAAATCCTAATTAAGGTCCATGCATTTTGACGTGAACTTGCACGCTGTTTCGGATGTTTCTGTTTGCGAGGTCTGCTTAGGCTGCTGCCCCCGCGACCCGACCTCAGATAAGCGAAAGAAGATGGTTTGCGAGGTTTTGCAGTATGGCAAAGTCATGACATCACAGCCATGTGGACATATTTATTTAGACTCTGGCACAATAAAAGGAGGAATAAAGTAATATTTATTTAATTTTGGCATGTGCATAAAAACACCAACGTGTGAGATGCAGTGACATAATTTGTTTTATGCAAAGTCTGAATCGATCGGAGACTTTGCGGGTGTACCTAATGTTGTGACGGGTGAATCTATATGATGATGAAGTTTATTTTTGACTGTGTCTGGAAACAAATAGCGGCAACGACTTCTACATATACAGTACAAGCCAAAACTTTGGACACTCATTCTCATTCGATGCGCTTTCTTTATTTTCATGGCTATTTACATTGTAGATTGTCACTGAAGGCATCACAACTATGAATGAACACATGTGGAGTTATGTACTTAACAAAAAAAGGTGAAATAACTGAAAACATGTTTTATATTCCAGTTTTTTCAAAATAGCCACCCTTTGCTTTGTTTACTGCTTTGCACATTCTGGGCATTCTCTCGATGAGCTTCAAGAGGTAGTCACCTGAAATGTTTTTTACTTCACAGGTGTGCTTGAAGCTCATCGAGAGAATGCTAAGAGTGTGCAAACTAAAGAAAACGCATTGAATAAGAAGACTGTGTGTCCAAACTTTTGGCCTGTACTGTATATATAACCGTGTACATTTTCAAGAGATAAATTGTGATACTTTTAGAGAGGGTGAGGCGGAGTTTCATTTGCAGTCTGGGAACGCCTCCAGAATCATTGCTGACAGACTCAAAAAACGGGTTATAAAAATGACCGTGGAGCAACATTTTTCACAAAATTAACACCAAAGCATATCCAACACGTTTTATCTGGACCACAATGAACCTTTGTTAGACTTCGGATTTGATGATTTCTTAAATAATTGTGGGTGGTGGAAAAAAATAAGGGAAATATTGTAGTGCTGTCAAATGATACATTTGTTTAATCAGAGTAATCAAGCCCTTAAATTTGGATTAATCATGATTAATCACAAGTTATTTCTCGCTTGCATTATTAAAGTTAACTTAGACACAATATTTGGACACAAATATAATTTTATTGTCAGAATGTTATACAGGAAAATTTTAAAAAGTGTTTTAGTTTAGTGCATGTTGTTTATTTGCTAAAAACTTGGTAACATATCCAGTTAAATCCAGTATTTTAGAGTGACATTTGCCAGCCATCACACTAGTTGGAGTCTCCTTACTCAACTTGATCACTTCATTAACATGATTCCGTGATTAATCAGCGTGTATCCATAATGAATGGGATACTTTTTGTGATTGATCACATGAGTTAACTTGTTAATTTTAACAGCCCTAAATTATGGTATTATTTGTATACTGTTACACTGTTTAAAAACATTTGAATTTCCATAAAATTGCTGTCCTGTCTTGGAATAAAATCCTAATCAACTAACCAGTACCAAATTTCCCAGTATATCTTTATTCCCAGTATCGCTCTCCACTACTTCAGACATCTCATCATCACTGGAGGAGTCATGTTGCATTCCAGAAAGCTAAGAAATCAGAAGTCTCTGACTAAAGAAAGTTGTTTGAGTTAGGAAATCATCAATATAAAGATTATATAAAGTATGTTTTATCGGTAGCCAGTTCTCCAGGAAGATGGGTGTGTCAAAATGTGGCTTATGTATAACCTTGCTTTAAGTAACCTGGTAAAATGTAAAAGCAAAAAGTTAAGGAGGCAGAAAGTAAGTTAAAGTAGACTATCATTGATGTCAATGCTAAACATGACACTTAGCCGTGATGTCGGCCATGTTTTTTGTTTACTTTCAACTGGAACACTTTTCCTACTACTCTGCAGTCTGGAATGCAGCATTACTCCTCATTGAAGTTGCACCCTTGGCTAATGCTGAGGAAGCCAGCATTTTATTTCATCGGTTTCCAAAACTGGCTTTAATGTTTGTGTATGGACGAATAAAAACAGATTTTTTTGGTTTGTGTCATAAATAATGTGCGACATTATCTCATGTTTTGAAATCTTATTTAAAGACAGAACACAAGTGTCAGTACGTGGACTATGGGGTGGTGGTTTTCCCGAGATGCAAGTGAACTTGGACCGGACATGGCGTGAAGGTAATGACCTCTTTATTTTAACACTAATAAAAGGAATAAACAAAAGGCGCGCACAAGGGCGGAAGTACAAAACTTGGCTATAAAAACAAAAACTAGCACAAAGGCAGAACTATGGACAAAAAACAAAAGACACTAACTGTGGCATTAATAAACAAAACTTACTTGCGATGACATGAACAGGGCAGCATGGACTATGAAACAAGCAGCGTGAACTAAGCATGAAACCGTAAACATGACATGAAGCAGAGTGATGTCGCCAGGCTGACTTCATGGCAACAATGGGCTTAAATAATAATAACATGATTAGTGAAAACAGGTGTGTGACTCAAAATGTGGTTGCTATGGTGACAAAACAAGAGAGTGAAACCAGGAACTAAAAAGCGTCCAAAAAACAAACAGCACATGGCCAAACAAAAACATGATCAACACAGACATGACAACAAGTACTCAATTTATTGACTTATGGTCTCATTTCTTGCAGTAAAATAGACTTCTAACACGCTGGCTATTTTGAAAAATATAGAATCTTTTCTTTTTTACCCCCCCACAGGCTTTGTGTAAGTAAAAAAAAAAAAATACTAGCATCGTAGAGTATGTCGTAACTGTAATAATTTCTGAAAACATCGTACATCTGTATGCTGTCTGTGCCTTACAGTTAAATATTTTAGTAAATAAAACCCCGGAAGACAAAATAATTTGTCTGGTCAACCCCTCCAGATCCAATTATAGGATTTTGAGAAAGAGCCCACAAAGGAGCCTCCTCATTGGCTGACGTGATATATAGTGAAGCACGTGCACGGTGCAAACTTGGAAAACAAGGAAAGATCGCAATACCTGCGCTTGCTTTTACAGCATATAGTGCTAAAAAAGCAAAAAACAAAAGAGGAAATCAGAGGAAGAAAAGAAAGACACTAGGTGTCTAAGAAAAACAAAGAAGAGCCACAACTCCAATAAATATTGGTCTGGCTTGTTCAAGATGGAGGGCATTGTGGGTCATAACTTTGGACGTGCAAGTGGCTGTTTTCCTTCTACACAGGTAATCTAATGTTCCATTTTTTCTATACATTGTGTGTATGGCGACGTGTGTTACCGATAGTCTGCAAAAAAATATGAACTAAGAGATCCTTCGATGCAACTTCTGACTGTCAACAGCCTGTGCGTGTGCACGTACAGCTCTCGTGCGCGATTCCGTGCACTTCCAGAGAGTAGGGGGACTGGGAGGGACCTATCAGCGAGGTGCGCAGAGTGGATTTCAAATTGAATTTACAGTTTGAATTCTGCCCGGTGACACAATATTCAAGTACCCGAGCTTTAATGTTAAAGCTACCGTATTTTCCGGACCATAGGGCGCACCGGATTATAAAGCGCACTGCCGATGAATGGTCTATTTTGGATCTTTTTTCATATATTAGGCGCACTGGATTATAAGGCGCATTAAAGGAGTCATATTATTATTATTTTTTTCTAAATGTAAAACACATCCTTGTGGTCTACATAACATGTAATGGTGGTTCTTTGGTCAAAATGTTGCATAGATGATGTTTTACAGATCATCTTCAAGCCGCTTTCTGACAGTCACTTAAGGATGCACCGTTTTGTGGGGGGTCTTCTTTACGTGGCTCACCCAGTGGTAATGTGGAGTTGGCTTCAGCTGACGATTCTCATCAATATTTGTGTGTAAGAAATAGTTGTATTTGCTTGAGCCACCGGCAAGAAGTGATTCTTAAACGGTCCTTGGGTCTCTGACCCGACCAACACACAATGTAAACAACATCCTATCTCAGCATCGCACTATTTCCTGTCCTTTCCTCAAGGTTGAGCATCACAAGCCTAAATCTACTTGAGGCCCCTAATCCTTCTGGAAGCCTGCAGGCTCTCACTGTCCTTCTAGTTGGGCTTCATTAAAAAAAGGAGCCCTGTCCTTTTTTACTTCCCCCCGGCATCCTGGTAGCAGACAGGCACAATTACAAGCTGTTATCAAGAGACGACAATGGTGTAAGAGGGGGCAACTCGCTACCAAAAGACACGTGACTATTGCATCACTGTGCGCTTCTTTTGTAATTCACTCGTCATATGGTTGTCGGGCGTCGAGTTTCAGGCGCTAATCTAAATAACGCCCCGAAAGTCCCGCGAGGAAGCCGGGCGAAGGGAGCAAATTGAAAGTAATCCAGCGGCAGTTAGCCCAGCAGTGCTGCCCGAGTTACATCCATCCATAATTCATATCTCCACAGCAGCCAGGTGGAGAAAGTTGCACTCGTGTAATAAAGCAGCACTGATGGGATCGAGCGGCGGTTCCCATGTGCTGGAGGTGCCTTTTGTTAAACCAGGACAGACGAAAGGCGTATTCCACATCGTGTCCGCTAGTAGTGTGACCTAATGAGCTACTGTCAAGTCAAAGTGTGAGGCTACGTACGATTGTACGCACCAAAAATACTTGGCATCTTCACTTTGGTCCCATTCGGTATTATTTGTCATGGGACCAAAATCTGCAAAGTAGGGTTGTACGATATACCGGTATTAGTATAGTACCGCGATACTAATGAATCATATTCAGTACTATACCGTCTGTAAAACGTACCGGTCCCTCATGTCCCCGCACACCCGTCATCGTCACATAATTACATTGCTGGTTTACAAGCATGTTCGGCAGCACACAATCACGGAGTACTTACAAACAGACACCGTGTGTAGACAGAAAAGAGAGAACGGACGCATTTTGGCTTAAAAACTAACGATAAAGGTGAAGTTATAACACTGAAACGCCCTCAGGAAGAGGTGCTTTAAGACATGGCTAGCTAGCTAGCAGCTAAAGTCCGTCCGCAGTCGGCAGTGTATTAGCTACTTCTAAATCACTAATCCTCGCCTCCATGGCGACAAATAAAGTAAGTTTCTTACAAGTATCATCCCTGCAGGACGAGGAATAGCTCAACATGCTTCACTACACACCGTAGCTCACCGGCGTCAACATGTAAACAAACGCCATTGGTGGATCTACACCTAACATCCGCTGTAATGATACCAAGTACAGGAGCGTATTTAGTCGATACTACTATGATTACGTCGATATTTTTTGGCATCACAACATCTTCTTTTGGTTTTTTTAAATGTATATTATGTTTATAAACTCAGGAAATATGTCCCGGGACACATGAGGACTTTGAATATGACCAATGTATGATCCTGTAACGACTTGGTATCGGATTGATACCCAAATTTGTGGTATCATCCAAAACTAATGTAAAGTATCCAAACAACAGAAGAATAAGTGATTATTACATTTTAACAGAAGTGTAGATATAACATGTTAAAAGAGAAAGTAAGCTGACATCAACAGTAAATGAACAAGTAGATTAATAATTCATTTTATACCACTTGTCCTTTATAATTTTGACAAAATAATAGAATGATAAATGACACAATATGTTACTGCATATGTCAGCAGCTAAATTAGGAGCCTTTGTTTGCTTACTTACTAATAAAAGACAAGTTGTTTTGTATGTTCACTATTTTATTTAAGGACAAACTTACAATAACAAACATGTTTAATGTACATTGCTGCTATTTTAATTACATAAACAAGTTTAATTGGTTTTTTTAGCACCTTGCTTTTCCTTTCTTTTAAATAAACAACAAGTGTTAGCCAATGTTCCTTCGAAGGTGCGCGCCTGTGCAATTGCGCACTGCTCAAGCGTCCTCTGCGCACGGCAAATCTATGCCACGCACAAAATCAAATAAAAAAATAAGCGCATAACAATTTTCGACACACGGACACGACAGAGAAAACCGTTTTCGTCATCATTGTTCAAATATTTGTAACGTCTGTCGAGACGCTTTGAGGACATGAATTCCATCCATCACTTTACTCAGCAAAACTCTTTATTGTCGGCCATAAACACATCACCAAAACATTAGTAAAAAAAATGATATCTAGCAAAACTGGTCATTTTCTGCAGTACAAACCAGACCAAAACCAACTTTGTTATATCAACAGCAGCCGCTCGCTCTTTCTCACTTGCGCCAACACATGCACATATGGCACTTAGCTAGGGATGCGTTTACAGCCACACAAAAAGTCGGACAACTCCAACACCACACATAAAGTGTAATTCCAGGTCGTTACACTATGATTTACCAATCAAATGTGTGCTTATTCTAGTGTCATTTATTAGGATTCTTAATTTATAAATATTAATCATGAAATGCTGTTAGTATATTAAATAAATACTAATAAAAATATATTTTTTACAAACAGGAAGTTGCAGGAATGTACACATGATCCCCTGCTTACATCTCATTGTGCAACATGTGAATGTTTTAATGGGAACTAAATGCAATGTCTGAAAGGGGTACAAATTATTTCCAAAGCAGGACCTCCACCCAGACAAACAATAAAAGTACACTGTTCATGAAAAACAATATTTGTTGTTATTGTCATTGTAAGTGGGCCTAAACACTTATATTACAAAAATAACCTCATGGAAATGACTGCTGTCATTTGATTATAATAATAAGAGAATGTTGTCTGTCTATCTGTGTTGGCCCTGCGATGAGGTGGGGACTTGTCCAGGGTGTACCCCGCCTGCCGCCCAAATGCAGCTGAGATAGGCTACAGCACCCCCCGCAACCCCGAAAGAGACAAGTTGTAGAAAATGGATGGATGGATGTAGATTTAACTTGTTATTTAGTCAGGTTTGGGACAGGTGTGCTGCTGGTGTAGCCACAGTGTGCATGTCTGGTGTTGCTCACGTGGGCTCCACTGAATGCTCAGGGAGTTTTTGTGTTTGCTCACACACATGAAAAATTAGAGGGAACATTGGTGTTAGTCATTGAGATTTTTGTAACAGCTCAATGTGCAGCACAGTTACAGTAAAAATAAATATTTATGAATGAATGAATCATCTTTGTAGTTAGTAAGCACATGCCTAAACTAACTAAGCTGCATTTAGAAGTCGATGGAAAAATTAGAGCCAATAAATATGTGTACACTTTATTATCCGATTAGTCGACTAATCGTTAAGATAATCGCTGACTAATCAACTATCAAAATAATCGTTAGTTGCAACCCTAAAGTAGTCCATTACCCGGAATGTACCACAATGACGTAAAAAATATTTTCCCCCTTCTTTTTCCATTTTCAATCCTTTTATAAAAATGCTCCAGGGAGCCACCTGGGTGGCATTAAAGAGCCGCATGTTGCTGACCCTCGACTTAGAGAGACCCCGCCGCCAAAAAAGCGTTTCAAACACTGTTTAGCAAGTTAGCAAACAATAGTTGTGAGTAATGCTGACAACATTGGCACTTGTTTCATAGACCTGGACTTAAAAAGTATGTCTGCAGGTAAAATCCCCCCCAAAAGAGACACACTAGTGATCATACAGTAGGCTTGTTTTCTGGTGAGATTCAGCACATTATAGATCGCCCACTTTCAGCTCTAAAATGTCACCTACAGAAGACTGGAGGCAAATTCATATTGCGTAATATGTGTTTTGGTTGCACCTTCATCCCGAATTGTGTTATTTTTGCTGAGAAATACCTTGGAGGGAGGAAAGACAGAGTAAGAACCTGCAGAAGAATATTTTGTACATTACATGCTGTACAACTTTTTGCCTCTTTTTGCAGCAGCTTTTGCAATTTCTTTTTGGAGCAGATACACCAGCGGCTATATTATGGAGTTGAATGGTATTCATGTCGTAAAAATGGAAGTGTACAGTCTTGGTCAAAAGTTTGCATACACTTGTAAAGAACATGATGTCATGGCTGTCCTGAGTTTCCAATAATTTCTACAACTCTTGTTTTTTTGTGATAGAGTGATTGGAGCACATACTTGCTGATCACAAAAAACATTCATGAAGTTTGGTTCTTTTATGAATTTATTATGGGTCTACTGAAAATGTGACCAAATCTGCTGGGTCAAAAGTATACATACAGCAATGTTAATATTTGGTTACATGTCCCTTGGCAAGTTTCACTGCAATAAGGCGCTTGTGGTAGTCATCCACAAGCTTCTGGTTGAATTTTCGACCACTCCTCTTGACAAAATTGGTGCAGTTCAGCTAAATTTGTTGGTTTTCTGACATGGACTTGTTTCTTCAGCATTGTCCACACGTTTAAGTCAGGACTTTGGGAAAGCCAATCCAAAACCTTAATTCTAGCCTGATTTAGCCATTCCTTTACCACTGTTGACGTGTGTTTGGGGTCATTGTCCTGTTGGAACACCCAACTGCGCCCAATACCCAACCTCCGGGCTGATGATTTTAGGTTGTTCTGAAGAATTTGGAGGTAATCCTCCTTTTTCATTGTCCCATTTACTCTCTGTAAAGCACCAGTTCCGTTGGCAGCAAAACAGGCCCAGGGCATAATACTACCACCACCATGCTTGACGGTAGGAATGGTGTTCCTGGGATTAAAGGCCTCACCTTTTCTCCTCCAAGGGGTGTCCAGTTTTTTTCGTGTCATTAGATCCTAAATGGCTATAAAAAGTGTCCCAACTTGTCGGATTATATCTTCAGCTATCTACTTTTCAGGTGGGATGCATGATTTATAATAAACTTACAGGGAGCAGGGACACGAGGAAACAGCTAATTAGTCGCTGATGTAAACATCGGCACACAAGAACTGATCACGGAGCCACTATAAATACTTTGTCTGCGTTAGCGCTTATAATAATAAAATCACTAATTCTTGGTTAATATTCAAAGCACGAAATGTAAATACAGTATTTTTGGCTCTTTTTATATGGTTATTTATCAGATTTTATGGGTGGAATAGTGGAGCCCCCATTGGCTCGCCTCTAAGCAGACCTTTATTTACAATTATTTAATATTTAAAATGCATTAAAAAAATCCATCCGTCTGCATGATTTTCATTGTTGTCGGTGGGGAAGAGATTTGCGGTTCCTACCTCTACGTCACGGATCACGAGACTGACTTGCTCATTATCTCTCAAAATGGCTCAGGAATCTCCATGAGATTCATACTATTTTTATCATCTTTATTTACTCGCAAATTTTGGTGTTGTAAATCAGATATATATGATCATAGCTTCAATATAGAGGCAACTTGTTTTTCCATTATATTAGTACTTTTTAAAGATTACATTTGGTACAAAATGTAGCTGCTAAACTTTTGACTAGGACATAAAAGTTTGATCATATTACGTCTATACTGGTCCACCTGCACTGGCTCTCGGTACAGCTAAGATGCGACTTCGAGGTTTTATTACTTAAATACAAAATACTAAACGTTTTGGCACCATCAAACCTGCTGATTGTATTGTACCCTACGTTCTGTCCAGAAACTTACATTCCAAGAACGCTGGCTTATTAGTGATTCCCAGAGTCCAAAAACTAAGTCTACAAGCTCTAGAACGTTTCCTATTCAGGCTCCAGTACTACCGGTAACAGGTAACAGATGGAGAAACTACTTGGTCGAAGCATTTATCCCACCTTGAAACGCATCTATATACTGTAGCTTTTAAATAATCTTTGTTTTAGACCAGTTGACCTGCCACTTCTCTTTTTGGCCCCCCTCTCCTGCATGGAGAAGTTACCACTCTGGACGAGGCTCAAGCTATTTTAAGTCATGACCCTGGGTGGACCACTCCTCTACAGTGTGACTAATTGCCAGTTGCTAATGGACTGGACGCCTACATTATTATGAATACATCAGTATCTGTATGCACTTGGCATCCATTGCAGCCGGTCACCCAGGAGGGGGTCCCCACATCTGCAGCCCCTTCCCAAAGTTTCTTCTTTTTCCCATCTTGGGCTTTTGGAGTTGTTCTTTGCTCCGATGTGGGTTCATATCAGGGGATATGTTGTAATGCGGTGTCCAAGGGCCAAATGATAGGAAGACAGACTTTCAGTTTGTTGGAAGTGTGGCGTGTTTATTGACAAAGCATGTCTTAAACACGTGTAAAACCAAACAAAAATCAAAGTAACCACTTAAACAATCGAAAGTACAAAGCAAATAATCTACTCTCCAATCAAGGAAGGAAAGCATGTGTTTTGGCATGTCTGAATTGTTCACATTACCTTTCTGCTCTTTTAAATGACTTCCCATACTTCCTGGCATGCGCCACTGTTGCCCACAGGTTTTATATCAAATATACTATTGCTATCTAACCCTCATATCTCTCTGAACCAAATCTAAGATTAATCCAAATGGGAAAACAAACTACCCCCTGTGAGTTGGTATGATCTGATGTCTGTGATGACATCATCAACCTCACAAAACCAGGAAATACCTGGCGGCTCCGCCCCAAACATTTCTGAAGACGAGCTGCCACCAGATGTACTGTAAGTATCTTGCAACAGTTAAATTAATACATTTATCTGATACAAAATGCAACCAGTACTCTTATAAATGCTATGAAACCGATAACATTATGATGTCAATTAGACCTGTTGAGACGAGTAATGAGTACCTAGTTCATCCACTTTGTCACAGGATATCATAGTGGTTTGTACAACCTTTCAAGGCACCTAATGTGGAAATAGGCTACAGTTAGTCAGTTACCGATTACTCCAAAATTAATTGACAATATGGGAGATTCATTTTCAGGAGAAAAAAAAGAGCTAAGAGATGTGCTTATTTTGTTATCTGCCAATTCCATTTCCAAAACCAAGTCCTGAAAAAGAGTGGTCGTCCTATATCCAGGTCCGAGTGATTGCATACGTTTGTAAGCCGATCAGTAAAAGTAATTTCAGCTTATCATGTTTCAGATACAGAAGCAAAACGGGTGCTTCTGTATATTTAAAGACCTTTTTTTAATTTAATGTAGGATTAGCTCAAATTTTTTTGAACAGACACAAAAAAACGCATCTCGGGACTGAAGACGGTAATTGCCTATACTTTTCTGTCAGATGTAATCTTG
This sequence comes from Entelurus aequoreus, assembly GCF_033978785.1. Lineage (NCBI taxonomy): Eukaryota > Metazoa > Chordata > Actinopteri > Syngnathiformes > Syngnathidae > Entelurus > Entelurus aequoreus. The sequence continues at coordinate 23,047,099 of NC_084757.1, forward strand.
AAAGATAAAGTGGAAGCCCACCAAGTCGAAACACTTATTAAAGTCTGCGAATGGCGAGAGCAGACCATGTGACACCAGCGTAAAGTACTTGTCAGTTAGGTCAGTGGGGGTAGATTAAATGGAAACGTGTCAATGGGAAGTAGAACCATGTCTGACTATGTTCTGTCTTCTAAATGAAGAAAAAAAACAGCCTGTTTTCCCCTTTGAAGCGCACACAACAATATGTGGACATCTTTAAGCGAACAAATCCACTATGGAGGTGACTTTGCTGGTGCTGATCCGCATCGCAGGGAGGAAGCGATGAAAGTGAGGCAGCCGGGGAAGTGACGGGTGAGGGTGGTGATGTCGGTAAAAAGATGCGGCGGCGGGCGGTGGAAGGTGAGATGTAGGAGAAGGCAATTTGGAGTGTGCGAGACGAGCTGGCAGACAGACAAAAACCGATAGCGGGGAGTTGGGTTACCTCCATCTTTGCTCAGACATAGCAGTTACACTTTGTCAGTCAGCTCCAATGTCTCCGCCGTCGATGAAGACATAAAAGCCCCCCATGAGTAGAAATGTGAAATTTGATTCAGGCTCCTGTCATCTGCTTTGCCGATGTAACACGATGCCCTTTGACCTACCATCCAACCTGCTCACTCTCTTCTGTCGACACCGTGTCGTTTTTAGCTCACTTATAGCTTTCGGATCCTGGCACAGTTTGTCAAACCAGGTCCAACAAAGTTGTTGTCCTTTGTTGCTGCTTGTTGTCTATTTTCTCTGCATATGTCCCCTCTTAAATCTGGATAAACAAATGGTGATGTTAAAATAGTTTTTTTTAATTCTCTTTCCTTTCCAGCGTTTGTGGTTTGCATGAGAGGACCATTTTCCTCGGAAATGTGTAACTCTGATAAGAGAAACATCCACTGCAGAGGACATTGGTTCTCAGAGGAATATTTTGAGATTCTCAAGCCAGGTATTGCTCAGTCCCTTCAGGATTTTGTAATGTCTCATCAGAGTTTATGTATGTTTATGTTTACTATGCGGTTTTTGTAGATTATGGGTCGGATGACGCCAGGTTGGGATCGCTTCTACACTCTGACCATATCAACAGATCAGTCATACTGGAAATATGCAAAAAATTAAAAAGAGATGGATGGATGGATGGATGGATGGATGGATGGATGGATGGATGGATGGATGGATGGATGGATGGATGGATAGATAGATAGATAGATAGTACTTTATTGATTCCTTCAGGAGAGTTCCCTCAGGAAAATTTAAATGTAGTTTATCATTCACAATCCCTATGTAAGACAAGAACACATATGTTTTTTGGGTTTTCTTATGCATTCTAAGTCGTAAATAAATAGATAAAATGTCTGCTAACAATTGAGTCAATAGGGGCTCTTCTATTCCGCCCACAAAGCCCTCAAAATAACCGTCCAAAACTCGCCAACAATACTCTCTTTACATATTGTGACCTGCATGTTAACCAAATATTAGCAATATTGTTATTATAAGCGCTAAGGCAGACAATTTTTTTTGTGAGAGCAGACATTGTACAGTAGGTGACCCTTTTATTATGTTTGTAGTTTATATTCCTTGTTTAGCACTTAGCAATACGGCTACATGATGCTTAGTGTTTCACTAAAGCCAGATCTGTTTAGCAGAGCTTCTGAAACTTGTAGTTCATCCTCCTTATATTCAGGATCAACAATATAAGGTTCTGGATCATCATTTGTCCCGAAGTAATCGTTGTTGGCTCCCACTAAGTCTGCACGATTTTCATTGTTGTTGCTGGGGAAGAGATCTGCGGTTCCTACCTCAGAGTCACGGATCACGCTCATTGCTCATTATCTCTCAAAATGGCTCAGGAACCTCCGTGAGATTGATACTATCATCTCTATTTACTCGCAAACTTTGGAAGTCTTTCGGTGTTATAAATCAGATATAAATGATGGTAGCTTCAATATAGTTGAGTGGCCGCAAACACTCTTCTAAGAATGTGTTGGCGGGTGGGAAGGGCTTCCTTGAGGGGGATTTTGAGAGTGTCATTGACACTGTGCTATAGTGTCATTAATTCATTCCTTTTTGTCAGTGTCAATGGGCATATCAGTCTTTTGGCTGCTGGGAGGGGCCCCATTAAGGGGGCTTCCGACAGTGTATTTGACATTATTCTGATATTGTGATTGTACAAACCCCGTTTCCATATGAGTTGGGAAATTGTGTTAGATGTAAATATAAATGGAATACAATGATTTGCAAATCCTTTTCAACCCATATTCAATTGATTGCACTACAAAGACAAGCTATTTGATGTTCAAACTCATAAACTTTATTTTTTTTTGCAAATAATTAACTTAGAATTTCACGGCTGCAACACGTGCCAAAGTAGTTGGGAAAGGGCATGTTCACCACTGTGTTACATCACCTTTTCTTTTAACAACACTCAATAAGCGATTGGGAACTGAGGAAACTAATTGTTGATGCTTTGAAAGTGGAATTCTTTCACATTCTTGTTTTATGTAGAGCTTCAGTCGTTCAACAGTCCGGGGTCTCCGCTGTCGTATTTTACGCTTCATAATTATCACACATTTTCAATGAGAGACAGGTCTGGACTGCAGGCGGGCCAGGAAAGTACCCGCACTCTTTTTTTACGAAGCCACACTGATGTAACACGTGCTGAATGTGGCTTGGCGTTGTCTTGCTGAAATAAGCAGGGGCGTCCATGAAAAAGACAGCGCTTAGATGGCAGCATATGTTGTTCCAAAACCTGTATGTACCTTTCAGCATGAATGGTGCCTTCACAGATGTGTAAGTTACCCATGCCTTAGGCACTAATGCACCCCCATACCATCACAGATGCTGGTTTGTATTTGCCTGTGATAGAATCACACATTCTTGTTGCTGTTAAATTTGAATACATGACTAGTCGGTGTCAGGGGGCCCCCTTTCAGCTGGGGACCCTAGGCATTTGCCTAGTTTGCCATACCACGTTGCAACCGGCCTGGGGACTATTCATGTTGTCTTCTGTCATTTTTCTCTCTTTTCTCCCTGTCTGCCCCCTCTTAAATTAAGACATTTTTTGCATTTTGCCTAATCATTTTTTTTGTTTTTTACGAACCTCATTTGATTAGTTCCTGGGTCATTGGGACCATAACATTTTTAATTACATTTGGCAGTTGACAAAGGTGTGGAAGACCCGAGGACACTGCAGCTGTGTTTTTTAATTATAAATTACAGGTTGATAATTTATTCAAAAGTGTTTCTCTTCAGTCATTAGCCGTCATTCTTGTTCCTTTCTGGCATTGCACGCCCAAATAAAAGCAATATTTACAAGTGTCCCAGGCCATTGATTAACTAGGCCTGTCTGACACTAATGCCACCAGCATAATGATATCCTGATAAAATGAGCCAGGCCATGTTTTCCCCAGCCTGTTGTCCATATTCTAGCTGGCCCACTTCACCATTCCCGCCCCCGCTAATCCTGTGTCAACGGAAGCCGCCATGCCGCCCGACCCGCTCGCCCGCCCGCCTACCATCTCGCCTCTGCTCAGCTTTAATCTTGTTGCTGCTGAGATCGGAAGCTCGGAATTAGGGCTGACTGGCAATTTCTGCTGGAATATGACCAACTTAGTATAGAGCGGCGAGGGAAGCACACGGCGGAATTGGTCTATTTTCTACTGGTGTACAACCCACAGACCTCACGTCGTAACTTCAGAGCCTTATGTGTTTACATATTTTACATGCATTTCGTAGGACAATTTAATAGGTACACATGCATTCTACAAAACCCAAAACCAGTGAAGTTGGCACGTTGTGTGATTCGTAAATGAATACAGAATGCAATGATTTGCGAATCATTTTCAACTTATATTCAATTGAATAGACTGCAAAGATAAGATATTTAATGTTCGAATTGAAAAACTTGTTTTTTTTTTGTTGCAAATAATCATTAACTTGGAATTTAATGGCAGAAATACTCTGTAAAAAATTGGCACAGGGACATTTTTACCGGATGGTTCTTTTCCTCTTTGGTCCGGATGACACGACATCCACAGTTTCCAAAAACAATTTGAAATGTCGCCTCGTCAGACCACAGAACACTTTTCCACTTTGCATCAGTCCATCTTAGATGAGATCGGACCCAGCAAAGCCGGCAACGTTTCTGGGTTTTGTTGATAAATGGCTTTCGCTGTGCATAGTAGAGTTTTAACTTGCACTTACATGCAATGATTTCTCCAGATTCTCTGAACCTTTTGATGATATTACGGACCATAGATGGTGAAATCCCTAAATTCCTTGCAATAGTTCATTGAGAAATGTTGTTCTTGAACTGTTTGATGATTTGCTCATGCATTTGTTCACAAAGTGGTGACCCTCGCCCCATCCTTGTATGTGAATGACTGAGCATTTCATGGAAGCTGGTTTTATACCCAATCATGGCACCCACCTGGTCCCAATTAGCCTGTTTACCTGTGGGATGTTCCCAATAAGTGTTTGATGATCATTCCTCAACTAACTCAGTCTTTTTTGCCACTTGTGCCAGCTTTTTTTAAACATGTTGCAGGCATGTTTCAAAAAATGCTTTGACATTATTCTTGTAAAGTAAATTAAGTATTGTTGACGGTTTTTTAATGCATTTTTAGAGTAATTTAGAGATATTAATTGATTGCGCCCATAAGCTGCATTGCTAGCCACCTAAAGCGAGCCGATTTTTATCAATCAATCAATCAAAGTTTACTTATATAGCCCTAAATCACGAGTGTCTCAAAGGGCTGCACAAGCCACAACGACATCCTCGGCTCAGATCCCACATCTTTCACACATTTTACATGTGTGAAAGCAGAAAAAAAATAGACTTTAGTCTTCTTGTCTCTCATAAGGATTGTGAATTGATTGATTGATTGAAACTTTTATTAGTAGATTGCACAGTACAGTACATATTCCGTACAATTGACCACTAAATGGTATCTCATTCTCACTTCAGACCGGCCTAAAATAAAAAATAGTGGGGTCATGATCTGTGGTCTTAGCGACCACTATCTAACCTTCTGCACCCGTAAAATAGCTAAACCTAAAGCCAATGGCCACATAACAGCCCAATCCAGATCCCTCAAAAAATACTCCAATGACAATTTCAATTTAAAATTAGATGAGTGGGACTGGTCCCCTGTGCTCGCGAGCAACATGGTCGATGTCGCTTGGGATCGCTTCAAAACGGCGTTCCTAAAGATACTAAATGACATGGCTCCCGTGAAAACAGTCAGGATCAAAGCCCGCTCGGAACCATGGATGAATCCGGACCTATTAGCTGCCATAAAAGACAGAGACAGGAAATACTCTGAATACCAAAAATGTAAAACAGAAGTAGATAAACAACCCAATAATATCAACCTCAAATTACTCCTTTCAACTCTCAAAAAGCAATGCAATAAATTAAGAAATAAGTCAACCAACCTGACTAAATCCTTAAAAAAAAATTACATTAACGACAAAATAGAGGAAAACACGAATAAGCCACGTGAGCTCTGGAAAATTCTCAACAACCAGCTTCCTGGTTGCAGCCAGAAACTTAAAACAAGACTCACCAACATCAGCATCAAGGAGGGTGACTCCCTCATTACAGACAAAATGGAGGTAGCTAGCAGACTTAACATCTTTTTCACCAGCATAGCCGCAACTCTTGTCAACAAGCTGTCCCACCACTCTGGTCGCTTTGGTGTAGAACACATTAAAGCCTTCTACAGAAAGCTAGTAGTATCCAACGATGATTTCAAATTAGAAATGGTCACAGCTGATGAGGTGTTTAAAAAATTGAGCGCGCTCCACCCTAACAAGGCCACCGGCCTTGATAATATTCTCTCCAGATTCCTCAGGGACTCTGCCTCCATCATTGCCCCGATCATCACGCACATAATAAACCTATCAATTACACAAGGCCAAGTACCAAAAGATTTTAAGATAGCAAGAGTAACTCCCCTCTTTAAAAAAGGAAGCAAATTGGAACCTGGCAACTACCGACCTGTTTCTATTCTCAGCTCCATTTCGAAAGTAATGGAGAAAATAGTTTATGAACAGGTCGATAGTTACCTTGCCACTAATAAACTCATGTACAAATTCCAATCCGGCTTCAGAACTAACCACTCCACTGACACATGCCTTCTCTATCTGACCGACCACATCAAACAGGAGGTGGACGCGGGCAAATACTGCGGCATGGTCATGCTGGACCTTCAGAAGGCCTTTGACACCGTTAACCACGCTATACTGTTGGATAAGCTCAGAGCAATCGGATTGAACAAAACCTCTTGGAGCTGGATGCAGTCTTACTTGGAGGGGAGGGAGCAGGTGGTAGAGGTGAACGGCACCATGTCCCCCCCACCCCCCTCTCGGTGAGCTGTGGAGTCCCCCAAGGCAGTATATTGGGACCTTTACTGTTCCTAATATACATAAACGACATGTCATCGGCATGCGACTGTGAATTGTTTTTGTTTGCGGATGACTCTGCCTTGCTGGTATCAGACAAGGACAAGTCACAGGTGGAGAAAATCCTCAGTGCTGAGCTCTGTAGAACTTGCACCTGGCTCGCTGACAACAAGCTATCCATCCACTTGGGTAAAACAGAATCCATCCTGTTTGGGTCCCACATCAAACTTAAGAGAGTCAATGACTTCAACATAAAAGTAGGTGACAGTGTCATCGCCAGGAAAGATGAGGTCACCTACCTAGGTTCCATTCTAGAGGCTAACCTTTCCTGTGACAAAATGGCAACCAAGGTAATCAAAAAGGTTAACCAACGAACGAGATTTCTCTACAGAATTTCCTCTCTGGTCAACAAAAGCACCTTGAGGATTCTGGCGGGAACTCTCGTTCAACCCTTTTTCGATTATGCATGCACCTCCTGGTACCCTAGCACCTCCAAAACCCTCAAATCTAAACTCCAAACATCTCAGAACAAGTTAGTCAGGTTACTTCTAGACCTCCACCCCAGATCCCACCTCACTCCTACCCACTTCTCTAAAGTGGGCTGGCTCAAGGTGGAGGACGGAGTTAAACAACTTGCACTGAGCCTAGTCTATAAAATCCGCTACACCTCCCTGATACCGAAGTACATGTCAAACTACTTCCTTAACGTAAATGACCGCCATAACCACAACACCAGGGGGTGCTCCACTAACCACGTTAAACCCAGATTCCGAACTAACAAAGGTCTTAACTCATTCTCTTTCTATGCCACATCAATGTGGAATGCGCTCCCAACAGGTATAAAAGAAAGGGCATCTCTATCCTCCTTCAAAACCGCAATAAAAGTTCACCTCCAGGCAGCTACAACCCTAAACTAACACCCTCCCCGGATTGCTAATAATCAAATGTAAACAATCAAATGCAGATACTTTTTCTTTTTCTTATGCCTTCTGATCTCTCTCTCTCTCTCTCTCTCTCTCTCTCTCTCTCTCTCTCTCTCTCTCTCTCTCTCTCTATGTCCACTACTTGATGTCCATACCCCCCCCCCTCCACACCCCTGATTGTAAATAATGTAAATAATTCAATGTGATTATCTTGTGTGATGACTGTATTATGATGATAGTATATATGATAGTATATATCTGTATCATGAATCAATTTAAGTGGACCCCGACTTAAACAAGTTGAAAAACTTATTCGGGTGTTACCATTTAGTGGTCAATTGTACGGAATATGTACTTCACTGTGCAACCTACTAATAAAAGTCTCAATCAATCAATCAAAAACACCCGAATAAGTTTTTCAACTTGTTTAAGTCAGGGTCCACGTTAATCAATTCATGGTAAATGATAGGCACATTTGTGCAGAAGTTGTGTTCCAACTCCTACAAAGTCGTGTCATGCATAGAGTATATAATGGGAATAGGGAAGTGGGGAGTGTTCATTACAAGATGAATTGGAAGTCAATTAAAGGAGATCAGGCTGCATCACAGACACTGAATAAGATCCGAGCTTCTATTGCCGCTAATGATGCTTGATCTTCAAGCATCGGCATCGCATCCGGTGCTCGTCACTCCCAGGTGGAGGAGCCGTGTAATCACGATTGAGATATTTGTCGGCTTGAATAATGAGGAGGATGTTTGTCTGGAAAGCGTTGTGTTTTTTTTTATCTGGGCCGTGATGAGCCCCGCTTTGGAGGCTGGGTATCTATGCCACGTCTTCAGAGAGATTAGCAAATGCAACAAGGAGCTTGCCAATGTTCAAAGCAGGTTGAAAGCCACATTTTTTTGTGGCAAACAAGAGAAGGGCGGCGTCAACCTTTAAACACTTAAAAAGACGGGAGAAAAGCGCTGAAGTAGCTCAAATAGAAAGCAATAATTGACGTCCCCCTTGAAAGCAGCAGTTGACAGCGGGAAGGCTGAGATGTGAAAGCCTTTAGGGGAGGTGATGAGGGATTATACGTCCTGACAGAAACATGCAGGGAGGAGAGTCTCGGAAATGGGCTGTGAGGCACTTATGGAGGGGAGACGGCAGCCATGCATGCACACGTCAGGGTCTCTATGGCTGACAGCCATACTCCTTAAGACGTGAATCTCGACTGGAGAGACGTGTCATCGCTGTGTGACGGTGTCTGATTAATAGGGGCCGCCTATTAAATCACAAAAACCCCAAAACCGCAGAGTCGAACAGAGTGAAGCGTGGCAAATGACACCGGGTGTCAGTTCCTGTGACGGCGGTGATGGAAGGTGGAGCAGCGTGGATCGAGGAGAGGGTGAATCGGCTTCTGAGTAGGATGAAGGGATGGAGCTCTACCTCCTGCTATTGCTTTAATTGTTTATTTGCTCAATCTTATTTTCTCTGTCTGGCCCATGTAAAATGTATACATTTTTTGTGGCATTTCAAGACTGCATGATGATTTAAAGGCCTACTGAAACCCACCACTACCGACCACGCAGTCTGATAGTTTATATATCAATGATGAAATCTTAACATTGCAACACATGCCAATACGGCCAGGTTAACTTATAAAGTGCAATTTTAAATTTCCCGCGAAATTTCCGGTTGAAAACGTCTATGTATGATGACGTATGCGCGTGACGTCAATCGTTGAAACGGAAGTATTCGGACACCATTGTATCCAATACAAAAAGCTCTGTTTTCATCGCAAAATTCCACAGTATCCTGGACATCTGTGTTGGTGAATCTTTTGCCATTTGTTTAATGAACAATGAAGACTGCAAAGAAGAAAGCTGTAGGTGGGATCGGTGTATTAGCGGCTGGCTGCAGCAACACAACCAGGAGGACTTTGACTTGGATAGCAGACGCGCTATCCGGCGCTAGCCGCCGACCGCATCGATGATCGGGTGAAGTCCTTCGTCGCTCCGTCGATCGCTGGAACGCAGGTGAGCACGGGTGTTGATGAGCAGATGAGGGCTGGCGTAGTTGGATAGCTAATGTTTTTAGCATACCTCTGTGAGGTCCAGTAGCTAAGTTAGCTTCAATGGCGTCGTTAGCAACAGCATTGTTAAGCTTCGCCAGGCTGGAAAGCATTAACCGTGTAATTACAGGTCCATGGTTTAATAGTATTGTTGATTTTCTGTCTATCCTTCCAGTCAAGGGTTTATTTCTTTTGTTTCTATCTGCTGTTAAGCCCGATGCTATCACGTTAGCTCCGTAGCTAAAGTGTTTCGCCGATGTATTGTCGTGGAGATAAAAGTCACTGTGAATGTCCATTGCGCATTCTCAACTCTCATTTTCAAGAGGATATAGTATCCGAGGTGGTTTAAAATACAAATCCGTGATCCACAATAGAAAAAGGAGAGAGTGTGGAATCCAATGAGCCCTTGTACCTAAGTTACGGTCAGAGCGAAAAAAGATACGTCCTGCACTGCACTCTCGTCCTTCACTCTCACGTTCCTCATCCACGAATCTGTCATCCTCGCTCAAATTAATGGGGTAATCGTCGCTTTCTCGGTCCGAATCGCTCTTGCTGCTGGTGTAAACAATGGGGAAATGTGAGGAGCCTTTCAACCTGCGACGTCACGCTACTTCCGGTACAGGCAAGGCTTTTTTTTATCAGCGACCAAAAGTTGCGAACTTTATTGTCGATGTTCTCTACTAAATCCTTTCAGCAAAAATATGGCAATATCGCGAAATGATCAAGTATGACACATAGAATGGGTCTGCTATCCCCGTTTAAATAAATAAAATTAATTTCAGTAGGCCTTTAAAGGCCTACTGAAATGACATTTTTTTATACTTGATCATTTCGCGATATTGCCATATTTTTGCTGAAAGGATTTAGTATAGAACAACGACGATAAAGATCGCAACTTTTGGTATCTGATAAAAAAAGGCTTGCCCCTACCGGAAGTAGCGTGACGTAGTCAATTGAACATATACGCAAAGTTCCCTATTGTTTACAATGATGGCCGCATGAAGTGAGAGAGATTCGGACCGAGAAAGCGACGATTTCCCCATTAATTTGAGCGAGGATGAAATATTTTTATATGAGGAAAGTGCAAGGGAAGGACTAGTGGGGAGTGGAAGATGCTGTGAGAGCCGGGGGTGACCTGATATTCAGCTGGAAATGAATACAACAGTAAATAAACACAAGACATATATATACTCTATTAGCCACAACACAACCAGGCTTATATTTAGTATGCCACAAATTAATCCCGCATAAAAACACCTAGGTGTTTGTTATGCTAGCTCCTAGCTACTAGCTACTAGCTCGAGCTAGTTATAGCTCGAGCGGGTAATATGGACGGGATCCCGTATATATAACCCGCCAATACAATTCAAACACCTGCATAACACACACACTCACTCAGCCCAAACAACCGTTCACCTAACCCAGGGGTCGGCAACCCGCGGCTCCGGAGCCGCATGCGGCTCCTTGACCACTCTGATGCGGCTCAGCTACATACATGCCGACCCCCCCGATTTTCCCAGGAGATTTATGGATCTCAGTGTCTCTCATAGATTACTCCCAGGGAAAAAATAATCCTATTTACACTATAATTACTAAATAAAGGGCGTACCCTAATTGCACTGCAGTAATTGTCCTCTATAGCATTTACATACAGCGTGCCAGTCCAGCCACATGTTGCATGTTGTTATTACTTACACACACAGGAGACAGCAAAGCATACTTACTCATCAGCCACACAGCTTACACTGACGGTAGCCGTATCAAACAACTTTAACATTGTTACGTTACAAATATGCGCCACACTGTGAACCCACACCAAAAAAGAATGAAAAACACATTTCTGGAGAACATCCCACCGTAACACAACATAAACACAACATAACCATTACCCAGAATCCCATGCAGCCCTAACTCTTCCGGTCTACATTATACACCCCCGCTACCACCAAATCCCCCCACACATCAACCCCCCACCCCCTCTCCGTGCGTTGGTTGAGCGGAAGAGTTAGGGCTGCATGGGATTCTGGGTATTGGCACCGTCAGTGTAAGATGTGTGGCTGCTGAGTTAGTACGCCTTGCTGTCACTTACGTGAGCAAGCTGAAATTGCATTCTACGTGTGGTCGAGCAGGTACACCGTTAGGGCGGACTGTAGAGGGCGCCAAATGCAGTGTCATCACGCTCTGATATTCGGGAGTCTCCCGGGAAAAATGAGAGGGTTGGCAAGTATGATGCTATCAAGCGCCATTCATTCAAAACTCGCGGGCTGCACTAACATCAAATTTCCGCATTAAAGTGCGTGCCGGTGCGTGTGTCGGAGACCCCTGGTTAACATAGCACAAAGCATTTAAGCTTTGTATGCGGTGTTTTTCATTTTAAATTTAAAAATTTTTTTTGTGGCTCCCATTACTTTCTTTAATTTGTGAAACTTGCCAAAATGGCTCTTTGAGTGGTAAAGGTTGCCGACCCCTGACCTAACCCAAGGTTCATAAAGCTTATATATTTAATCAAAGTTACGTACATGACACGCACGTACGGGCAAGCAATCAAATGTTTGGAAGCGCGCGGGTGGGACCTGATATTCAGCTGGGAATGACTACAACAATAAATAAACACAAGACATATATATACTCTATTAGCCACAACACAACCAGGCTTATATTTAATATGCCACAAATTAATCCTAATGCTAGCTCCTAGCTCCTAGCTACTAGCTCGAGCTAGTTATAGCAAGCGATCAAATGTTTGGAAGCGCAGCTGTGTACTCACGTTATCGCAACTGTGTATCCAAATCAAAGTCCTCCTGGTAAGAGTCTCTGTTGTCCGAGTTCTTCCATCTTGACTGCATCTTTCGGGAATGTAAACAAAGAAGCGCCGGCTGTGTACGTGTTGTTGCTGACTTCCCTCGCAAAATAGACACTTCGCACCGACAACTTTCTTCTTTGCTTGCTCAGCTTCTTTCTCCATAATGCAATGAACAAATCGCAACAGATTCACCAACACAGATGTCCAGAATACTGTGGAATAATGAGATGAAAACAGAGCTATTTCGTATTGACTTCAATGGTGTCCGAATACTTCCGTTTCAATGATTGACGTCACGCGCATACGTCAACCCTCAGAGGCGTTTCGAACCGGAAGTTTAGCGGGAAATTTAAAATTGCACTTTATAAGTTAACCCGGCCGTATTGGCATGTGTTGCAATGTTAAGATTTCATCATTGATATATAAACTATCAGATTGCGTGGTCGGTAGTAGTGGCTTTCAGTAGGCCTTTAATTTAGTGTTTAGTCCAGGGGTCCTTAAACTATGGATCCGGCCCACCATCGGCCATTAACAAGTAAAAAGTCAAGGGCGGTCACGACATGTTTTTGCCGCAAATGTTGGTCAATAATTTAGGGCATAAGGCAAATGACGATGGCGGTCGCGGCTTTTGCCGCAGTTGCCGTGGTTAAATTCAAGCCCTGCATTAGCAAGAAACAGCAAAACCAGAGAGACAATCAATGAGCTCTTAACCATAGGGCAGAGGCCTATTTTTGGGCCGTTAGCGCCCCCTAAAGCAGTGTTTTTCAACCACTGTGCCGCGGAGATACAGTCTGGTGTGCCGTGGGAGATTGTCTAATTTCACCTAGTTGGGTTAAAAATATTTTTTGCAAACCAGTAATTATAGTCAGCAAATGATGTGTTGTTGTTGAGTGTCGGTGCTGTCTAGAACTCGGCAGAGTAACCGTGTAATACTCTTCCATATCAGTAGGTGGCAGCCGGTGCTAATTGCTTTGGAGATATCGGAAAAAAAGGGAGGCAGTGTGCAGATAAAATTGGGTCTTATGCTTAAACCAAAAATAAACAAAAGGTGAGTGCCCCTAAGAAAAGGCATTGAAGCTTAGGGAAGGCTATGCAGAACGAAACTAAAACTGAACTGGCTACAAAGTAAACAAAAACAGAATGCTGGACAACAGCAAAGACTTACTGTGGAGCAAAGACGGCGTCCACAATGTACAACCGAACATGACGTGACAATCAACAATGTCCCCTCAAAAGAGGATAAAAACAACTGAAATATTCTTGATTGCTAAAACAAAGTAAATGCGGAAATATCGCTCAAAGGAAGACATGAAACTGCTACAGGAAAATACCAAACAAAGACAAAAAGCCACCAAAATAGGAGCGCAAGACAAGAACTAACACTACACACAGGAAAACAGCAAAAAAGTCAAAATAAGTCAGGGCGTGATGTGACAGGTGGTGACAGTACACCTACTTTGAGACAAGAGCTATATTGATGCATGCTTGGTTATGGTTTAAAGTCATACCCAACAATTGCAACAACAACTTTTTACTGTCAACTGAGTTTTGTTTTTTAGTGATTTCTGCTGGTGGTGTGCCTCTGGATATTTTCAACGCAAAAAATGGGTCTTTGCTCAAAAAAGGTTGAAAAACACTGCCCTAGAGGGTCGCCAAAAATATCTGTTTCTCAGCTGTAGTCTGTATTGCTTGCAGCAGCACTCAGTTGTAATACACTTTTCCACCACTTGTGGCAGTAATGACAATATCAAACAAACAGAAGAAGTCTGTAGAGTGGAAAAACAAGTTGACTTTACATGCTGAATTGTATTTCATTTTATCAATCAAACCATATCCAATTGCATTTCCAATCCGCAAAGTATGTACAAATACAGTTTAAACATCACAAAATGACACACTTTTTAAAATTCCGTTCGGAATGTCTTTGGCAATTTCCGTAGATTCAGGGTCGAAAACACTTCTGCACTCTGAATATATCAGCAGATCGGTCACACGGGAAATATATAGTACGTCTATAAAACTGTTTCCTTTTTTCATGCACTATAAATCATATTAAAAAAAATATATATATGTATATATATATGTATATATATATATATATGTATATATATATATACATATGTATATATATATATACATATATATATATATATACATATATATATATATATATACATATATATATATATCATTAAAAATACATAAAAAGTCAGCGAACAATTGAGTCAATGGAGGCTAGGCCTGTGGGATATGGCCTAAAAATAAAATCCCCGATTTTTTCCACAAAAAATGCAATTTTTCCGATTTTTTTTCCCTACTTTTGAAAGAAACCAATGAATACAAATGACAGAAATAATTTTTCTTCTATTGGATCAAAAACTAGTAGTTTGAAATAACACTGCATTCACTGCATCTTACTCTTAGCAAAATTCTGATTAAAATAATGTTGTTGTTTTTTTAGACCAGATATAAAATGTACTTGTTATGGAATCATTTTCAAATAATTAAATTAACCATCTAGTGGTACACCAAATATTCACTTGATTACAGTACAATGTTTTTTTTTCCTATATTCAAACAGTGTTACCCCTGATTTCCACACGGCCGCAGTGCATAATCGCCGCGGACTGGCAGCGCCATCTGCCTTCCAGCAATCCCCACCGTCGTTCTGTTGCGGCGAAATAGCGCGGACTTTTACGAGATCTCGCAAATCCGCGCATAACCATGTGACAAAGTTGAAGTGAATTAATTAACTTATATTATGTTCTACATATGGTGAATGTTTATATTCACCTTGGAGAAAGCAAACCACCAAGTTTAAGTAAATCGTGGTATTTCAGTTTGAGCACATAATAAGGTGCCTTAGTTTGAAATTCGCAGGTGGATTGGATCACTTCTTGTAGGAAAGAGGCCCTAATTGGGACTTCGGAATGCAAAAGTGATAACCATATCCTTGAGAAAAGACTACCTGTCTAGCTCAACGCCAACATTTGAGTTATGACTTAAAGCAGTTGTTTTCCAGTCACTACACACGAACATCTCCTTACATGGTTAGGTTGTGCTGTCCTGACTTAGCACACACCCAGATAGATAAAGAAGGAATACAAGACTGGTGGTTTGGCTTCTCCAGTTTAGGAGTCCTTCATTTTTTTTAAATAAGCTCCTCCAAGTACTGCAGACCTGTTTAATCTGCTTGTTCAGAACGCTGCTGCTAGAGTTCTAACAAAGACCAAAAAATGTGAGCACATTACACCAATTCTTAAATCATTACATTGGCTCCCTGTACATCAGAGAATTGATTTCAAAATCCTCCTGCTCACATATAAATCACTACATGGTCTAGTATATCACTGATATGCTCCCACTATATAAGCCCTCTAGATCACTAAGATCTTCTGAGACCAATCTGTTAGCGGTTCCAAGAGTAAACTCAAGATGTCAGACTCTCCCCAACTCTGACTACTTTTAAAACTAGACTGAAGACTTTTATGTTCACCTTAGCTTTCAGCTAAATCTTTTAACTTTTAACGTCCGCACTGTTTTTATTTTTATTGTCAGCATTTTAATTTTGCTTTTATTTTCTTCCATTTCACTTTGTTGTCTGTGAAGCACTTTGAGTCTGCCTTGTGTATGAAAAGCGCTATACAAATAAAGTTGCCTTGCCTTGCCTTGCCTTGCCTAATGACGCTCGCTTGTAATAAAGCACATTTTTTGTTTAGCAAAGCGTCTCCGACATCTCTTTTGATCCAGCCGCACTGCCGTGTTGCCCTTCTGCCCGGGAGGGCAGAAATACACTTCAAAGTAACACCGAAGTAAACACCACAAAATGTCCCAAGATTTACCGTCCATCAATACCCACAGGAGGCCTGTGACGGCATTGACTTGACTCATGACAGTTTTGCTTTGCAGAACGACAACTTTATTTTTTTTGTAGCAAGCAACATCACAACAGTAACATTCTTCCTGGCGAGCGTTGTAGACACACACAACTCCCTCGAACCAAGCCCCTGTTGTATCAGATGGCATTTGACACAGGCCCCCCCATATGTGCGCATAGCCGCCCGGCATATGCCTGTATAATATTCTTTAATTTTGGACCTTCTATATCAGCATTTGGGTCAACAAGGTGAAATTAAGTCTGAAAACCTTTAACAAGTTGTCCGTCCCCGCCCATTAGAACGTTTCAAAGTGTAAAAATACCATCCACCATGAAGACAGATTATTTTATTTTGAAAGTAAACCAGATCATTTATTTTGTGTTTGTGTATGACCTTCTGTCAACACAAGCAGATTTAAGCTAATCTGCCGTGTTGCGGCGAATGAAAAAAATAGAAGCTCCGAAAATAATCCATCCATCCATTTTCTACCGCTTGTCCCTTTTTTGGGGTCGCGGGGGTTGCTGGAGCCTATCTCAGCTGCATTCGGGCGGAAGGCGGGGTACACCCTGGACAAGTCAATTAATTAATTAATTTAAATAATTAATATTCAATAGATTCGACAAAACAGTTACAATAGCAGAATCAATGTCAGCACACGACACGACTGCTCGCTGCATGCCGCCATTGTCGTTTGAATCAAACAGTCACTTCGGCGCTACGTCACATCTGTGAAATCCCGCCCGGCGATCCTGATTGGTTCATTATGTTTTGCTATCTTGAAGGAGTTTGCATTGCCCTCGATGCCAGATCCTTGTGTGGAGCTCAGCGAACTACAAGGATCTGGCGAGAGTCAGGTTAGGGCTATACGGTGTCGAACAGGTGCTATAAATTGTGAGTTCAAATATTGTATTTCTTAAATTTTTCACATTTAAAATGTTTTTTGCAATTTTAATTTTGACAGTACCACATAAGATATGTTTTAATTGCTGATGTTTATTGATTTTTTTTTTTTAAATGCGCCAGAAAATAACCCGTTTTGTACACTGTTGATGTGTTTCAATGCTTAGTAGTGCGTAAATGTGTTTCTGCATAGTATTTCTCCAGCAATGGTCATGTGGGGACATAAATGATGGTATTTTGAGAGGTAATCATTGAAGTCGGACATCACTGAAGGCCATACTTGCCAACCCTCCCGAATTTTCCGGGATACTCCCGAATTTCAGTGCCTTTCCCGAAAATCTCCCGGGACAACCATTCTCCCGAATTTCTCCCGATTTCCAGCCGGACAACAATATTGGTAAAGGCACGCCCCCAATATCCATGCGGACCTAAGTGAGGACAGCCTGTCGCCACGTCCGCTTTTCCTCCATATAAACAACGTGCCGGCCCAGTCATGTTATAACATCTACGGCTTTTGGAGAGTGCACAACTGCGCACACAACAAGAAGGAGACGAAGCAGAAGAACGAAGAAGAGACATGGCGATGACGAGTAAGAAGAAGAAGTACGCTTGCAAGTTCCAAAATGATTGGCAACAAGAATTTCAGTTCATCCAGGACAGTTCGAAGGGGAAGGGGAATGCTGCCTGTAAATTTTGTAGATCAGACTTCTCCATTGAACACGGTGGCCGAATGGATATAGTCACTCATGAACGGTCGGAGAAGCGCAAGGCGGCGGCAACGCAGTATTATGGGCCACCTTGCTAAATGGAGACCTGAGGGTGTAACACATGCCGAGACAAAAATGTCTATGCTGATACCTGCAAGCAACATCCCGTTCTCATTTGCGGATGTTTTCAACAAATTCGTGAAGGATATGTTCCCGGATTCAGAGATCGCTCGCCATTACTCAAATGGCAGAACAAAGGCTACTCAAATGGTGAAAGGTAAGTGTTTTTGTTTTTTTTAAGTAAGCAGCAAGTACAGTACAGAATAACTGTTTTCATTACTGTGTACTGTACTATATATATATATATATATATATATATATATATATATATATATATATATATATATATATATAAGAAATACTTGAATTTCAGTGAATTCTAGATATAAATATACTCCACCCCCCGGCCCCGCCCACCCGGACCCCGCCCACCTCAATACCCCGAATACAGGGGTCTCAAGGTTGGCAAGTATGCTAAAGACCAAGGTGGGAAACGCACGGCCCTCCACTGGTTTTTAATGAACACTTAGGCCTACTATGCTACTGTATTTTAATGTTGGTCATTATGGTGGCACTTGAAGAACCACGTTTTTTCTGAGGTGGTACTTGGTGAAAGAAGTTTGAGAACCACTGGTTTAAAGTAAATGACAGCGCCACTAAAAATCACATGCCAACATGGCGTCTATTGGTGTAACATGCAAAGAGCCTCTGTCTAGGTACAGCTAAGGGCAAGCAGTAATTGGACTCTGCCTGCACATGAAACAGATCTGTTCTGACATAACAGGAACTCAGAGTAAAAAAAAAAAAAACCCACAGAGGAAAGCCTTTGCCATCGCAAAAGAGGAGCGACCGCAGCCCGCAAATTATTTACAAGCTTCTTAGAGACGATTCACTCCGACAACATCGGGCCGCCTTTCCCCCAGAGCGATAGGAGTCCAGAGATGCCGCCAAAAAAACAAAACAAAACAAAAAAGTCTTTGAGTTTAGTGTGAGGCTCTGGGTGAGCACTGACAGCGAGGCCCATCCCGCGCTCACACAGGATCAATGCGTTTCTAGGAAATAAAAAAGCGATGACAAGCATGCGTGAGAGAAGCATCTCCACAATGTCTGCCCGCAGCGCTAATGCCTCTCGTCATGAATTCACAACGTTGTCACCACGTCCACTCCGTTCATCCACGCCGTCTCCTCTTCAGCTCACCTGTCACACCGCGGCAACGTGACGGGACGCCATTAAACTCGCACTGACATGTTTACTCACATATTTGCATGCACACCCTGCTATTTATAAAAACGCTGTCATCTATACAGGCAAACACGACAGCACGCACTTTATCGGGTGCACCTAGTCAATACGAGAAGTGTCTAATATGGGTGACGATGGCATCCCAGGATGCAGAGGAGGCAAGCAACGTGCAGGCAGAAGGTCGTTTAGAAGAGAAAAGTCGAGCAAGAACTAGGAAAGCGACTGAACACTAGGGATGATGTTTGATAAGAAATTATCGAGTTCGAGCCTATTATCGAATCCTCTTATCAAACCGATTCCTTATCGATTCTCTTATCGAGTCCAGATAGGTTGTTGTATATGGAAAAAAACACACAATATTTGGTTTAACAAAGGCTCACTTTTATTATATAAGAAAAAAATACAATCTAATAAATAAATAAATATTGACTGTTACCCCCCTAAAAAAATAAAATAAAATAAATAAATATTGACTGTTGTTACTCAAAGTATATTAAGTGGGATTTTTCAGAAAAACAAATATATACAGTAACACAAAAACAACCTGTCTCTGTGATCACTATAAGTGTATAAATAATAATATAGTGTTAAATAAAATCAGTCCCTTGGGCACAAAACTGAAAATAATACAGCTCTCCAAAAACTGCACTTCTGCTGCTATTTGACATAACTGTTTGTTATGATGCTTTGACATTTTTGCACTTTATTTCTTTATTGAAAGAAAATTCTATGAAGAGAAAAGTTGTTTGAAAATGTGGTTACAATGCTAAAAAAATGAAAAGTTAAAGCTAAAAAAGAAATACACTTTATTAAGTTAAAATCTTTCTTTATAGGGGGAAAGATGTGATGTTATGAGCTAGGGAAAATAACAACTACACTACCCAGCATGCAACGGGAGTGACGAGCATGCGCTGTAGCCCCGAAAAGTGTTGTTGCATGTCGCCACCCGGCAGCTAAGAATGAGGTTATGAGCACACTGTGAAAGTAAACGTGAAGAACTCAGCCAACACGCCTCGTCTGCATTCTTTATAATTAGACAGACAACACATATACAGTGTGATTTTGTTTTGTTTACAAGGAAAGAAAAACAAAAGTTAAAAAAGGGAGATGTCATATATATGTATGTGCTGCGGTTGCTTCAAGAACGTTGCGACAGCTGCCGTAAAGGAGGTGCGTTGCTAGCCTGGTTGCTATGTTTCCGGTTGGTCGTAAAAGTGTTCTTCATGTGTTTGTACCCTGCTCAAATCTCTCAGTAAAGTTATTCATTGGATTATACCTTTTGTTTGTAACTTTATTACACCTTGGAGCGCTTTTTCCCGTCCATTGTTTTCCTGCTTTCCCTATCTGCGCCTAATGACTGAGCTACGTGACGTCATTTCTTGTGATGTCTCACGGAACATTTCTGGTCGGGACGGGATTCCAGGGATTCCAATAAAGAACCAACTCTCTTTCTTTACTATAGTGGTCTCGATAACGGGTACCGGTTCTCAAAAAGGGATTCGAGTCCGAGGACTCGGTTCTTTTCTTATCGAACAACCGGGAAAACCGGTTTCGAGTATCATCCCTACTGAACACTGCGGCATACCAGCACTGAAGGAACGAGGTGGAACTAAATAGAACTAATTAAAAGGGCTGCCAAGCAGTGTTGGGTTAGTTACTGAAAACCAGTAACTAGTTATAGTTACTAGTTACTTCATTTCAAAAGTAACTCAGTTACTAACTCAGTTACTTAAACCAAAAAGTAATGCGTTACTTTGAAAAGTAACTATTTAGTTACTTCTGTTTTTCTTCTTTTTTTCTTAAAGCTCCCATTAATGCCCTTTAGCCTTCATTTCAGTACTGTTAATGCACTGGAGAATAATACGATCTGTTGATGAACTTGACATGCATTTGCATCACTGAACTCTGCTAAGCAATGTGGTCTACATACAACACACAAAGACAAATATTTGTTACAAAGGCCAATTTGTTTCTGGCCAGAACAAATTGACAAAACTATTTTAAATAGCTGCAACATAACATACATAAGTAACAAACAGCATAATAACAACATAGCTGTAAAGCAAGAAAGGCACACACTACATACACAAAGCCTAACCAGGCATTTTTTCCTCAAAGAATTCTGACACAAAATCATGTCTGAAGCTCAGAACACTCTACACATTTCCCCAGTTTTAGTTTAGAGATAAGGAAAGATTGCCCTGGCCCACTAGAATCCCTCTTTATGTTTGTGAACTTTATAATCTATACATTTAGAGTGATGTGATAATCAAACACTCTAGAAGTCTAGAATGAAAGAGTATATAAGAGAATTGACAGCAATGTTCCCTCTAAGGTGCGCGCCTGTGCAATTGCGCACTGCTCAAGCGTCCTCTGCGCACGGCAAATCTATGCCACGCACAAAATCAAATAAAAAAATAAGCGCATAACAATTTTCGACACGACACGGACACGACAGAGAAAACAGTTTTCGTCATCATTGTTCAAATATTGTAACGTCTGTCGAGACGCTTTGAGGACATGAATTCCATCCATCACTTTACTGAGCAAAACTGTTTATTGTCGGCCATAAACACATCACCAAAACATTAGTAAAAAAATGATATCTAGCAAAAGTGGTCATTTTCTGCAGTACAAACCAGACCAAAAGCAACTTTGTTATATCAACAGCAGCCGCTCGCTCTTTCTCACTTGCGCCAACACATGCACATATGGCACTTAGCCAGTGATGCGTTTACAGCCACACAAAAAGTCGGACAACTCCAACACCACACATAAAGTGTCATTCCAGGTCGTTACACTATGATTTACCAATCAAATGTGTGCTTATTCTAGTGTCATTTATTAGGAATCTTAATTTATAAATATTAATCATGAAATGCTGTTAGTATATTAAATAAATACTAATAAAAATATATTTTTTACAAACAGGAAGTTGCAGGAATGTACACATGATCCCCTGCTTACATCTCATTGTGCAACATGTGAATGTTTTAATGGGAACTAAATGCAATGTCTGAAAGGGCTACAAATTATTTCCAAAGCAGGACCTCCACCCAGACAAACAATACAAGTACACAGTTCATAAAAACAATATTTGTTGTTATTGTCATTGTAAGTGGGCCTAAACACTTATATTAGAAATGGAAATGACTGCTATCATTTGATTATAATAATAAGAGAATGTTGTCTGTCTATCTGTGTTGGCCCTAGCTGCGATGGGTGGGGACTTGTCCAGGGTGTACCCCGCCTTCCGCCCCAATGCAGCTGAGATAGGCTCCAGCGACCCGAAAGGGACAAGCGGTATAAAATGGATGGATTGATGGAGATGTAACTTGTTATTTAGTCAGGTTTGGGACAGGTGTGCTGCTGGTGTAGCCACAGTGTGCACGTCTGATGTTGCTCACATGGGCTCCACTGAATGCTCAGGGACTTTTTGTCTTTGCTCACACACATGAAAAATTAGAGGGAACATTGCTTGACAGAGTGTGTACCTTCAGTGCTGAATGATGAGCGGAGGCAGAGTTAATCCTTAAGTGGTGGAGGGAAAGTGGCATCGGAGTCTCTGTCTCTCTTTACTAGCTACGTCGAAGCATGTTGCTTATGTAGCTTGTTTCACCAGATTTGAATTGCTGTTTTGGGCAGTAGATGGGATCTTTGATCCAAAGCACAATTTACATTTAACTAAAATGTTATTTTCTTTGTGCTCGACAAAAGAAAAGTAGTGAAAATATCTCCATGTTAACAAACTCGACTTCTGGCTCCGCCATGATCAGACACGCCCCCCCCCTCCTTCTCCTCCTCCACCTCCCCACACTCACACACACTCACACACACACAGAGCGCAGGTCTCTCTTCTCCGGTTTGTGACACAAGAAGAATCAGCGCTCCGATAAAACACACTTTATACTACATTAAAAGTAACGTAAAATAATGCAGTAACGCATCATGTAGTAACGGTAACTGAGTTACTGAATATAAAAAATAACGCGTTAGATTACTAGTTACCGCCGAAACTAACGGCGTTACAGTAGCGCATTACTTTGTAACGCGTTAGTCCCAACACTGCTGTCAAGTGATTAATTTTTTAATCGTGATTAATCACGGGTTATTATTTGATTGCATGGATAAAATTTGCTGAAGAAAATACCCCAATATTTGGATACAAATGCAATTTGGTAGTGAGAATGTCATACAGGAACGTCTTGGGATTTGTTATATATTGTATATATTACATAAATATATAACATAATATATCAGTATATATTATACGGTATATATAATATGTAAATGTGGAAGTTGCGTCCTCGCAGTCCCACTGTCAGACACGGCACAGGAGCCAAGTGTGCAGGTTTTAACAAGGTTTTAATAATAATATGTTTTCACAAAAGATTTCTCTCCTGTAGGATGCGACTTTTCAGCCGCGTCCGTATCCTCTCTCCCCTCCTGCTCCCGGCCGCTTACTGTTAAAGACAACAGATGATTAGATTAACACGTACCACCTGTAAAATCTAATCACCTGCCAGCTGTGTCTCGCCGTCATCACTGCCATGCCCCCGTCTGATGGTGCTCTGTTCTCAGCACCATGGACAGAGGCGGTGACTTTTGCTCCTGCAGGCAGCGCTGGCCACATCTCCCTCCACAGTAAATATTACATATATGTTATATTTTATATTGCTACTTTGGTCAATTTTTAGTCTCTTTTGTTTTCGCCCTCTTTTTGTGCCCTTGTGTGCATTATCCTCTCCATCCTTACCCCTTCCATCCTAGCTGAGCTACTGTGTGGATCAATTTCCCTTGTGGATCAAAAAAGTTTGTCGAAGTCTGTTCAATGTTTAACTGAACCGCAAATCATCGATTTGCGCAAAACTAGGTGAAAATAAGTATAGTAAAAAATTAAGTGCACATTTTGAAAGTCGTTGCAGTTTGCAATAATCTTGCAAACAAGGTACAGTCACTAATCGTTAATGTAGTAAGAACACTCAAACAACTTAACATAGCGCACCATTTACTCTACAGTTGTCGAAACAAGTTTGTTACCTTTTTCAGATGACAATGCTGATCTCTTTTTTTTTTTTTTTTGGTGCAATGCGACCCCAGCTCGTTGTGATTACTTACAGATGTCCAACGTTCTCCAGGAAGCAAAATAAATTCACATGTAGTCTGTAGTTGCAAGTTGATGCTCTTGTTTGTGTAGCACAGTTGGTTTATCCTTGCTGTAATTGTGCCTCTCCAAGGTACCACGGATCAGCTGTGGTGATATGAATGACATCTTCTTGCAGGATTTGGTCTTCACAGATGTTAGATGTCCTACATGCGGTGGCTGTCCGTTTAGTAAAGGCATATGTTTAACTTAACTGGGGTACTTTTGTTGACAATATTGAATCGGTAAACGTTGCCAGCGTAGCGTTCTCCTCTGCTTGTTGTCAATGTGTCGCTAGTACATGTTTTACAAAAAAAAGTCACCAGAGGATTGGCAACACTGTCAGTGTTTCGCTTTAGGATGGTATTTTAAACTTGATGTGCGCCGATGATTAAAACGCTTGTAGCTGCAATACCAACAAGTTACCTCAGTTTTATCCAAAGTTATGTTTGAAGTCAAATGGGCCGCCCCTCCTCCCAATCACAGACCGTGGAACAAATTTGCGCGTTTTCCAATGTAAACTTTAACCCGGAATTAAGCTTCATTCATTTTTGATACTGGGATAATTTATTTGTATTAATCACATGCGTTATTAATCCAGCGCTTGAATTCAACCACGGCAACTGCCGCTACCGCCCCCGCTATTTGCCGTCATGCCCTAAAGATTGACCAACATCTGCGGCACGAACATGCCGTGACCACCATTGACTTTTTACTTGTTAATGGACGAGGAATGTAACAGTAAATTGTATGATGATAATTTGCGATAAAATTAAAAAGTAAGTAACTAGTAAGTAATACCATCTATTTTTTAATTACCAAAAAAACTTCATTTATTCATGCATTTTAGGCATTTTAGGATCTGAGTTTTCCCCTCAGAGTTAAAAGTGCAGTTACATCTTATGGCCATCAGGTGCCATCTTTCAACATTTTATATATACATATATATACAGTGTATATATATATTTATATATATATATACACACACACACACACATATATATATATATATATATATATATATATATATATATATATATATATACATGTGTATATACTGTATGTTTATATATATGTGTATATATATATATATGTGTATATATATATTTATATATATGTGTGTGTATATATATATATGTATATGTATATATACACATGTATATGTACATATATGTACATGTATATGTGTATATATACAGTATATGTGTGTATATATATATATATATATATATATATATATATATATATATATATATATATATATATATATATATATATATATATATATATATATATATATATATATATATATATATACTACCGTTTCAAAAGTTTGGGGTCAAAGTCCTTATTTTTGAAGGAAAAGCACTGTACTTTTCAATGAAGATAACTTTAAACTAGTCTTAACTTTAAAGAAATACACTCTATACATCCCTCTCCCACCCACCCCTGTCGTCTGTGGGCCTATCTGGGGACGTCTGGGATCCGTCCCTTGGGGGGGGGGCTATGAGTAGCTGTCCAGCTGGGGAGGCACAGCAACTCCTCACCCCAGTGGGTCTGCAAGAGATGGCGCCATCATCTCCGAGGGGTCTGCAACAGACGGCGCCATCCTCTCCGGTGGACCAGCAGACGCCACCACCCTCTCCGGTGGGCCAGCAGGGGTCTCCACCACCCTCTCCGGTGGACCAGCAGGGGTCTCCGCCACCCTCTCCGGTGGACCAGCAGGGTTCTCCGCCACCCTCTCCTGTGGACCAGCAGGGGTCTCCGCCACCCTCTCCGGTGGACCAGCAGGGGTCTCCGCCACCCTCTCCGGTGGACCAGCAGGGTTCTCCGCCACCCTCTCCTGTGGACCAGCAGGGGTCTCCGCCACCCTCTCCGGTGGACCAGCAGGGATCTCTGCCACCCTCTCCGGTGGGCCAGCAGAGGGCGCCGCCATCCTCCTTCCTGGTGGGCCAGCAGAGGGCGCCGCCAGCCTATTTCCCGGTGGGCCAGCAGAGGGCGCCGCCAGCCTCCTTCCCGGTGGGCCAGCAGAGGGCGCCGCCATCCTCCTTCCCGGTGGGCCAGCAGAGGGCGCCACCATCCTCCTTCCCGGTGGGCCAGCAGAGGGCGCCGCCATCCTCCTTCCCGGTGGGCCAGCAGTGGGCGCCGCCATCATCCTCTCCGGTGGGCCAGCAGAGGGCGCCGCCACCATCGTCTCCGGTAGGTCCTCCCATGCCGGCGGTCGAGCCGCCTCGCCAATTGCGGCGGCGTTCAACACGCCGTCGTCACCTGACTCTTCCCCGCTGGTTGCGGGGACACTTGGCCTGGCGGCCCACCTCCTTGTCCTCCCTCCACCCTCCCTTGACTTTGGACTGTTTTTTTTTTGGGTGGGGGGGATTTTTTAATACGTCTGGTATCCGTTATGGGAAGGGGGGCTACTGTCAGGGTTTCCCCTGACAGTTTGGTTGCGTTTGTCTAGTTTCCTGTCTGTGCTTTTATTTTGTCTTCATTTCCTGATTGTCTCGCTGAGTGCTGTCCCCTCAGCTGTGGCTGATTGGCACCGGGCCACACCTGGTGCCAATCTGCCAGCTGCTATTTAAACCTGTCCTGCCCTCCAGTCACTGCTGGATTATTGTCACTTCTACCTGTAGCTTCTACCTGTCACTATTTGTCGTTGTAGCTCTGTCTACTTTTGTCCACTCCGCTCTAGTCATAGTCCCTTCGTGTCACAGTAAGTGTTTTTGTTTCTTGTCCACAGTTAGCCTTTGTGCTATTTTAGTTCATAGCCTAGTTTGTTCTCCGCCTTGTGCGCGCCTTTTGTTTGTACCCTTTTGTTTGTTTTTTGCTATAGTGTTTGATTAAATCATGTTTTCCCGTTCAATGCCTGCCACCATCTCTGCATCTTGGGGTTCGTCACCAACATACTCTGACAGAGTTTTCCTTATTCCGGAAATAACAGCCCGGGTCTTGGTGTAACTAATGTGGCGCTGTTTTATAAGCAGCCCAGCAAAGCAAGAAGAGAAACTTGCCTTCATGTCAAATACTTTTGACAGGCAGCCAGATGAGAAAGCGAGTGCGTGTGTTTGTGTGTGTGTGTATGTGTGTGCGCATTTGTGTGTGTTGTCCGTTAGGCACAATCTCATCACACCAGTCTGCCACGGTTGCACACACATGCAAGCACAACTGCTGATTTATTAGTTTCAACGATGCAGAAACAAAATAAGGGAGCGACTCAAGGCTTTGACGTCCTTTTCAGATGACAGCTTTGGCAACAAACAAAAAAATAGCGTTAAAGCTTCCTTTCATAAATCCGTTCGTTTATGTGCACAACAAAAATAAAGTCAGACCGTTTAGTTTGTCATCATACCGTTCCAGAAGATACACTGTCGTTCCATGTCATTAAACAAGCTCGAGCATCGTATGTATTTATGACCCTGTGGAGGGAGAGTGTGATCAGCGCGCCGCAGGAGAAAAGGTCACCGCCTCTGTCAATGGTGTTGAGGGCGGAGCACCATCGACTAGGGGCGGGACGGCGAGACACAGCTGGCAGGTGATTAGATTTCACAGGTGGTACGTGGTGATCTAATCATCTGTTGTGTTTAACAGTGAGAAGCCAGCGGAGGAGAGAGGTGGGAGAGACTGGAGAGAAAAACATCTGAAAAGATTGTTCTTGGAATTGCATGTTCATTAAAACTCTGTTAAAACGTCATGCCTGGCTCCTGTTACGTGGTATCTGTGGAACGGGTAGGGAACGACTTCCACAGACCTGCTATCAGCTTACACGCTCATCCGTTTTCTTATCAAACTTAAAAGGTTGCTGTAAAAATATCAGTCTAGCTTTAATTAACATTTCCCCAAACAAAGTAAAAAGGCTACATGTTTTTTGTCAGCTGGCAGAAAGTCTTTGTAGGCCTTGAAGCTACACATTCAGAATTTAAAAAGAAAAGCACTAATGAAGACAATAAGTCCAACAGGACTTTCTGACCGCCGCCTGACCTTTACATCATTAAACTGTACATGGAGGAGGACTAACATTTAAAATTCCCTGTGGTGGGGGGGGAAAAAAAACATCTCATATGATAATTCACCGAGTGAACGAGCACCACTTTGTGGAGCTCAGAGTGTTGTGGAGAGAATTTAGTAGGACATCTATCCAGTAGATCCTTGAAAGTACCAACAATGGTGGTCTAACTTGGGATTTGGCAAAAATCGCAACAAGAAGGCATTATTTTTATTTGTGTTGTTTCATATTGGGAAAAACAAGCATATTAAACGTCAAGCATCCTCCAGAAACTGCATATTTTGGTGGTACCAAAATTATTTCGATACTTTTCGGTACTTTTCTAAATAAAAGGGACCACAAAAAATTGCATAATTGGCTTTATTTTAATAAGAAAATCTTAGGGTACATTAAACATATGTTTTTTATTGCAAGTTTGTCCATAAATTAAATAGTGGACATACAAGACAACTTGTCTTTTAGTGTAAGTAAGCAAACAAAGGCTCCTAATTTAGTCTGCTGACATATGCAGTAACATATTGTGTCATTTTCCATTCTATTATTTTGTCAACATTATTAAGGACAAGTGGTAAAAAAAATATTAATCTACTTGTTCATTTACTGTTAATATATGCTTACTTTCTCTTTTAACATGTTCTATCTACACTTCTGTTAAAATGTAATAATCACTTATTCTTCTGTTGTTTGATACGTTATATTAGTTTTGGATGATACCACAAATTTGGGTATCAATCCGATACCAAGTAGTTACAGGATCATACATTGGTCATATTCAAAGTCCTCATGTGTCCAGGGACATATTTCCTGAGTTTATAAACATAATACACATTTTTTAAAAACGAAAGATGTTGTGATGCTAAAAAATATCGACGTAATAATAGTAGTATCGACTACATACGCTCCTGTACTTGGTATCATTACAGTGGATGTCAGGTGTAGATCTACCTATGGCGTTTGTTTACATTTTGACGCCGGTGAGCTACGGTGTGTCGTGAAGCATGTTTAGCTATTCCTCGTCCTGCAGGGATGATACTTGTAAGAATCTCACTTTATTTGTCGACATGTAGGCAAGGATTAGTGATTTAGAAGTAGCTAAAACACAGCCGACTGGGGCTGGACTTTAGCCGCTAGCTAGCTAGCCATGTCTTGAAGAACCTCTTCCTGAGGGCGTTTCAGTGTTATAACTTCACTTTTGTCGTTACTTTTTAAGACAAAATGCGTCCGTTCTCCATTTTCTGTCTACACACATTGTATGCTTGTAAGTACTCCGTGATTATGCGCTGCCGAACATGCTCGTAAACCAGCAATGACGCGACATGATGACGACGGGAGCGCAGGGGGGTGTGGCGGACCGGTACTTTTCAGAGGCGGTATAGTACCGAATATGATTCATTAGTATCGCGGTACTATACTAATACCGGTATACCGTACAACCCTACAAGGGTATTTTGGTTTTTAATAGTCCAAGGTAAATTTCCTGGTTGTATTAACCAGTCTTATTTAATTGTCGCACTTAATCAAAAAACGGTACAAAGACTGAGTCACCAAGCTCACTGTATGTTTTGGTCATTGAATGTTCTTTTCATAAATGGAAATTTTAAATTAAAAAATGACTGTTTTATTATTTTGTTTTAAAATACAAAAAATAATATTGAAAAACAAAGCATTCTTTTTTTTTTCCTTTTGTGTTTTTGGTTTTGAAAATGTGTCCGTTTTCCCTTTTCTATTTCGACCCTGTTTCTGCTTGTAAGTGCTATGTGCGTGTAAGTTGCCCCAATATGCACGTCTGCTTGTTTTACCATCAATGTCACGATGGTAAAAATACCGGTATTTTTCACCAGCAGTATACTATAGTACCGTTTTTAATTCATTAGTACTGCGGTGCTTTATTAGTACCGGTATACCGTACAACTCTAGCAGAAACACAAACATGGTTCAAAATAAAACTTGAAATGACTCGTATTGTTTCACATAATAATAATCATTATCATTACTGGAAAGGAGCAACAGGTGAACCTAAATAGACTTCATTAACCCATCGAAAACAGGTGCGCTGGCAGGAAACTAAGCAGAAAATGAAGTACAGGAAGTACTACTAAAACAAGAACACCAGGACTGGAAATTATACCAATTGAAGGAAATGAAAGAACCAAAATGTGGGATCATGACAGTTACCATATTAGGGCATGATTTTATTAAGACTGAAAGTGCTTAAAGACAAAATTTAAAGTCCAGCCAAACTTTCTCCAACTCAGGCCCGGGCAATTATTTTGACTCGGGGGCCTTATTTAGAGAAAAAAAATTGTCTGGGGGCCGGTATATCTATTTTTAGAAACACTAATACAAAACCTCACAATAATGTCTGATTGAATGCTAAAAACGTTATGACAGACCGCCTTTTTTATGAAGGATAAAACACTGAATATTGACAAAATATGAATGTCACACCCTTTTTCGATCGACATATTTTACAATCAACTGAAACGAAACAAATATGCAACAAACAGTGAAATATGAACTCAAAGGGTACAAAATAAACCCACCTACAATCTGATACATCACTAAGCTTTAGAACTTTGTTGTGAAAATCTCCTTCCGCGTCTGTGGAAACGCTTCCCGCCCACACTGCTTGGTGCCTCGTCTGAGCTGCTGTGACGTAGATTACCATAGTAACTAATTAGATTACCATACTAACTAGTATATCATCCATAAGCGCAGATTCCAACCATTGAAATACTTTGTATAGTTCAAGACTTATTGTAACTTGAAAACATCACTGCACATCATAATGGCAGCTACACATTCCATCTTAAAGATCTAAAAAAATTATTTGGGAATGTCCGGCGGGCCAGATTGAAAAGCTTAACGGGCCGCCTGTGGCCCCCGGGCCTTAATTTGCGCAGGTCTGCTCCAACTCATTGTCAACAATGTTCATTCTTCAACATCCCTTCTTTATACAATGCTATATTTCTCCTGATTATTTCTCGTCTTCCTGTTTCTGTATTATGAAAGGTATTGGTTGGTTGATAACTGACAGAAGGAGAAAGCAAATTGGATTAAAGCGGTAATTTGTTTTTTTGTATGATCCAATTTTTACCCAAAATTCTTGGCAACATTTTTGGTTTTCGGAAACCATGAAAAGGAAAACATTGTGCGCGGCAAACTAGTTTGTTTGCTAAATGGAAGTTCCAAACAATGAATTCTACACATTGTTGACACGATCTCTGTTATTTTTTATGACTTCAAAATAATTCACCATGGGGCCAAAGAAAGTTGCGAGTGCCACCACTCTTGACTGAAGAAAAGATGAGAAATTTCAAGAAACACACACTCTTCTCCTACTCAGCCTAGCCATCAATAAAAGCAAAAATGATGTTAAATGTTCATTTATCTATTTCACTCGTCATTTAAATTCATTATGTATTTATTTCTGCATGTAAACCCATAATTATTTTCCATAACAGAAGTTGTCAATTTTTTTTTTTACCAAGTACCACCTCAGAAAAAACTGAAAGTGATGTAGTTTTGTGCATGCGTTGACCGTCTTTAAGTACCAACCGTGTAGTGACACTCCCACCCTCCCCTAACTCCCCACTCCATCCACTCGCCATCAGCAGCATTGAAACAATGTCAATTCATCCATCCATCCATCCATTTTCTACCCCTTATTCCCTCCGGGGTCGCGGGGGGCGCTGGAGCCTATCTCAGCTACAATCGGGCGGAAGGCGGGGTACACCCTGGACAAGTCGCCACCTCATCGCAGCAATGTCAATTCAATGGAGTGCATTTCAACATTCAAAAATCATCATCTCTTCAACATCGATTCAACATTTTGTCAATCATTGAAATAATACCTATACACTTGTAAAGCAACTTTGGGTACTTAGAAAAGCGCTATATAAATCCCAGGTATTATTATTATTATTATAAACATTGAATTGACATTGATTTTTCAACCTCAAGCAAAAATAACCAAAAATCACACATCCGACCAAAATCCAACATTGAATCAATGTATTTTGCTATTTGGGTAATGACAAACATGCAGTAGCGTAGTAGGCCTAAGTATTAATCCGTTTCTCAGTGCCATGCCATATTTTGTTTGGCTATTGTCAATAGTGTTCTTTGTGTGTTTGTGTATCTTTTTTTTTTTTTTCCTATTCTTTCTTCTTTTTTTTTATTTGTGTACAGCACTTTGTGGTTGCTACTTGCCTGTGTATGAAAAGTGCTATTTAAATATACACTACCGTTCAAAAGTTTGGCGTCACATTGAAATTTCCTTATTTTTGAAGGAAAAGCACTGTACTTTTCAATGAAGATAACTTTAAACTAGTCTTAACTTTAAAGAAATACACTCTATACATTGCTAATGTGGTAAATGACTATTCTAGCTGCAAATGTCTGGTTTTTGGTGCAATATCTACATAGGTGTATAGAGGCCCATTTCCAGCAACTATCACTCCAGTGTTCTAATGGTACAATGTGTTTGCTCATTGGCTCAGAAGGCTAATTGATGATTAGTAAACCCTTGTGCAATCAAGTTGACACATCTGAAAACAGTTTAGCTCGTTACAGAAGCTACAAAACTGACCTTCCTTTGATCAGATTGAGTTTCTGGAGCATCACATTTGTGGGGTCAATTAAACGCTCAAAATGGCCAGAAAAAGAGAACTTTCATCTGAAACTCGACAGTCTATTCTTGTTCTTAGAAATGCAGGCTATTCCACAAAATTGTTTGGGTGACCCCAAACTTTTGGACGGTAGTGTAGTTTGGTTTGATTTAAGGCAAAGGTTTTATTTAACATGAATGTTTAGTCACGTTTGCCACTGCAACATTACACACAGTTTTAACAGTAACACTGTGTTTGAATATTAGAAAATGAATCAATATTCAAGTGATTCTTTGGCATACTAACAGATAGAGCCAGCCTACCACTAGTGTGGAGGTCAGCAACCCGCGGCTCTCGAGCCTCATGAGGCTCTTTATCGTCGCCTCGTGGCTCTCTGGAGCTTTTTCAAAAATGTATAAAAGTGGAAAAAGATGAAGGAGAAATATAATGTTTGTTTTAATATGGTTTCTGTAGGACAAACATGACAAAAACCTTCCTAATTGTTAGAAATCCCACTGTTCATGTTAAGCATATTTCACGGATGAGAGTATTTGGTGAGCGCCGTTTTGTCCTATTTTTAGGGGTTTTTAAACTCACCGTAGTTTGTTTACATGTGCAACTTTCTCCGACATTGGCACAGAAAGACATGTTTTATGCCACTCCTTCTTTGTCTCATTTTGTCCACCAAACGTTTCATACTGTGCGTGAATGCACAAAAATGTGCGCTTTGTTGATGTTAGTGACTTGTTGGAGTGCCAATCGGGCATATTTGGTCACTACATGACTGCAAGCTAATCGATGCTAACTTGCTATTTAGGCTAGCTGTATGTACATATTGCATCATTATGCCTTGTTTGTAGCTATATTTGATCTCTTTTGATATCCTTTACGTATGTCCTCTTTGTATTTAATTAGAGACTTTCCGATAATGGCTTTTTTGCCAATATTCCGATATTGTCCAACTCTTAATTACCAATTCCGATATCAACCGATACCGATATATACAGTCGTGGAATTAACACAATATTATGCCTAATTTTGTTGTGATGCCCCGCTGGATGCATTAAACAATGTAACAAGGTTTTCCAAAATAAATCAACTTAAGTTATGGAAAAAAATGCCAACATGCCATATTTATTATTGAAGTCACAAAGTGCATAATTTTTTTGAACATGCCTCAAAACAGCAGCTTGGAATGTGGGACATGCTCTCCCTGAGAGAGCATGAGGAGGTTTAGGTGGGCGGGGTTGAGATGTGGGAGGGTGGGGGGATTAGGGGGTAGCGGGGGGTGTATATTGTAGCGTCCCGGAAGAGTTAGTGCTGCAAGGGGTTCTGGTTATTTGTTCTGTTGTGTTTATGTTGTGTTACGGTGCGGATGTTCTCCCGAAATGTGTTTGTCATTCTTGTTTGGTGTGGGTTCACAGTGTGGCGCATATTTGTAACAGTGTTAAAGTTGTTTATACGGACACCCTCAGTGTGACCTGTATGGCTGTTGACCAAGTATGATTTGCATTCACTTGTGTGTGGGAAAAGCCGTAGATATTATGTGATTGGGCCGGCACGCAAAGGCAGTGCCTTTAAGGCTTATTGGCGCTCTGTATTTCTCCCTACGTCCGTGTACCACTACGTACAGCGGCGTTTTAAAAAGTCAGAAATTTTACTTTTTGTAACCGATACCGATAATTTCCGATATTACATTTTAAAGGATTTATCGGCAGTCCGATATTATCGGACATCTCTATATTTCATTCATATTTACATGTCTCTTGACACATTATCTGTATGAAATATTGGCTGTATTTCTGATAGTAGTTTGTGTGCCGTTATAGACCTCAGCGAACGTTACCCAGCTTGCAAAGATTGTAATAAATCCATTAGAAGAAGACAGCCCGCCGTTTCCTTTAAGTTGGACACACACATCTATACCTTTGGCCATTCTAAGCCAGTAATTTCTAGGAGTTATCTCACGCTCTGAGAAACCTCTGTTTTATGAATGTTTTCCAATGTTGTAAAAATGTTTAAAATAAATATTAACATTTCAAAATATCTGTAACGAGGATTTGCGTCAGCCTGCGAAACATAGGCATTTTGATAGTAGGCTATTATTGCTAAAATAGACACTTACATCATGTGTTGCCTTCATTAAATCACTTATATAAGACTTCTAATTTTTTTGCGGCTCCAGACAGATTTTTTCTTGTATTTTTGGTCTGATATGGCTCTTTTTACATTTTGGGTTGCCGACCTTTGCACTAGTGGTAGGCCAGCTTGA
The DNA here is from genome assembly GCF_033978785.1 of Entelurus aequoreus. NCBI lineage: Eukaryota > Metazoa > Chordata > Actinopteri > Syngnathiformes > Syngnathidae > Entelurus > Entelurus aequoreus. The sequence goes on from NC_084757.1 coordinate 23,082,099, forward strand.
GAATCCTTGCTCTAAAAAAATGGTTTATTGTTAATATTTTCCGGAATATGTATTATGTGAAAAATGCTTTTAAATTGGACAAAATTGTTTTTATTTTTGGACCTTTTGGAGCCGATTAATAACAGCAACCTAGGTACACCTGTACATGTATTTATGTGTACTCAAAACTAACCACATTAATTTTGCGTTCAAGAATCATTACCATCATCAGCTTCTGTTTTGTGGTGAATTAGATCATTTTTATGAATCGATACTTCCCCTGGGAACATTTGGATGAAAAATGAGACCTTTCGTCACGTGGGACATAAAGGCCATTCAGGACAAATGTCATGGCTGTGATGCTGATTGTGGAGGCAAAGACAAAAGGAGGCCGCTCCCAGTCACAGCCTTACAACACTAATCTAATCAGGCTTGTAATTACATAATTGAAGGGAGCTGATTAAAGCGTATGTGCGAGGCCCGTGCGGTCGCTGTGAACGATGTGTGTGTAACTGGAGTCGGCCCAAAGGACACAGCTGGTTCACGAGTGGATTGGCGGTACAGTAAGTTGTTTGCTGGGGGCTCAGCTGCTGCAAATGTGGTGAGTAAACCGACTGGAAGGGCAGAAAGCCTCTGAGGGTGGAGTCGTTTTAGCTCCAGAATCTGTTATTTGCTTTGTAAACGATTGATACGTATTTTAGCACGTTGCAGAGCTGTGGAATGTTGAGGGCAAACCCTGCGAATTTTGCATTTTGTTTACTAGAGTAAAGGCTCTTTTAGGCCCCTTCTAAGGTTATCCAGGGTAAATCCCACCTAACCTTATCCTTGTCCACACACACACAATGTAGGGCTGCAACAACTAATCGATTAAATCGATTATTAAAATAGTTGCCGATTAATTTAGTCATCGATTCGTTGGATCTATGAGAGTTTTTTTTGTTTTTTTTAAATAACATTTTTTTTTTTTTTAATAAACCTTTATTTATAAACTGCAACATTTACAAACAGCTGAGAAACAATAATCAAAATAAGTATGGTGCCAGTATGCTGTTTTTTTTAAATAAAATGCTGGATAGGATAGAAATGTAGTTTGTATCTTTTATCCGATTATTAATCAATTAATCGAAATAATAATCGACAGATTAATCGATTATCAAATTAATCGTTAGTTACAGCCCTAACACAATGGTCGTGTAACCTTGAGACCTCCGAATTCGGGAGATGGGGGGGGGGGGTATATATTTTCAAGTATTTCTTTTATATATATATATATATATATATATATATATATATATATATATATATATATATATATATATATATATATATATATATAAATAATCCGTTCATGAATGAGTATATCCGTTCGGCCACCGTGTTCAATGGAGAAGTCTGATCTACAAAATGTGCAGGCAGCATACCCCTTCCCCTTCGAGCTGTCCTGGATGAACTGAAATTATTTTTTCCAATCATTTTGGAACTTGCAAGCGTACTTCTTCTTACTCGTCGTCGCCATGTCTCTTCTTCGTTCTTCTGCTTCGTCTCTGTTATGTTTTTGGACATTACTACTTGCCATAGTTTTGAAGCAATGCATGATGGGAATCCGGATGTTGTGCGTCAGTGTATTAACGTGCCGGCTGGAATAAACACACGCTGAGAAATAGCTCCGTGCCTGCCTACTTTATGGGTTATAGATAAACCTATGGATAACGGAGACGTATACAATAGTCTCCTTTTCAGGTGAGAGAGGACGCTAAAGGCAGTGCCTTTAAGGCACGCCCCCAATATTGTTGTCCGTGTGGAAATCGGGATAAATTCAAGAGAATGGTTGCCCCTGGAGATTTTCGGGAGGGGCACTGAAATTCGGGAGTCTCCCGGGAAAATCGGGAGGGTTGGCAAGTATGCGGCGCACCGCGACCTAATACGCATGCGCGGAAAATGCCCACGTCATTGTCACCTCCAGTGTTGCTTTGTATGCAAGTTCTTAAAGGTAACTTATCTGAACAATATCCAGTGTTGTGGTTTTTCAATTAACTGGAATCCAGTGTGCTGTGGGGCTCTATTGTAGTGAATCACACCTGAGCCATCATAAATTAATCAAATCTTTATTGGACACGAAAGTACACAATGTGATAAAGAACATTTGACAATCAATCTAGGGATCTAGATCACAAAAACTACAAAGAACTGCTGCATTTCTTGGGCTTAAGATCAATTCACAAAAAACAAAGGTCATGCGTATCAATAACAAGAACAATACACCAATAACAATGGACCATAATCAATTAGAGGAGGTAGTCAGTTTTACATACTTGGGGAGCATAATCAGTGTAGATGGAGGGGCAGATGAAGATGTCAAATCCAGAATAGGGAAAGCAAGAACATCATTCAACATACTAAACAAAATATGGAGAGCAAAAAACATTTCTCTCAAAACCAAACTCAAAATATTTAACTCCAATGTCAAATCCATCCTGCTGTACGGATCAGAAACATGGAAAACCACCAATAGCATACTCAATAAACTACAGACATTCATAAACCGTTGCCTCCGTCGGGTCCTAGGAGTCTACTGGCCAGACACCATCACCATTGCCAACCTGTGGGAACTCACTAAACAAGAACCAGTGGAACTGCAAATCAGGAGAAGGAAGTGGAGCTGGATAGGCCACACACTCAGAAAACCAAATAAATCAATCACCCAACAGGCACTAATGTGGAACCCACAGGGAAAAACAAACAGAAGGAGACCAAGAACAACCTGGAGAAGAAGCACGGAACAGGAGATGAGGGCTGAGGGGCTGTCATGGCAACAACTCGACCGAAGGGCACAAGACCGAAATGGATGGAAGGCTTTCGTCGGCGGCCTATGTTCCTCATGGAATACTGAGGCCTAAGTAAGTAAGTAAAAAATCTAGGGATCTAGATATCTGGTCAGGACACTCCTCACTTTTTTGCCTTCACCTTCATTGTCCATTCTTTTTTGGTGACTTTATATACTCTGGACCTAGATGTTGAGTCCGCGACATACATGGCGGACAGTAACTGACTTTGCCAGTCCAAAAGCATTCGCCATTTCCGTAGTCTTCCCTCGACGGCCAGGTAATACAAAGCACACGCTACCGTTTTCTTATCACATCCACGGGAGCTCGAATTCTCGTTGTCTCTCCTTCGACAAATGGACAAAGTTTTCGGTAAGTAGAATCCCAGCTACTTGCCGTCTGAGAAGTGTTGTATACGAAATAGCTGCAATCGCTTTCTCTTAAGGTATTCATGTGTGATTTCCACAAGCGTCTGTACAGACAAGGGGAGAAACACGGGCATGTCTGGATGACTCACCTTCATATTTCCAGTGGTTAGCTTCGAGTTACGAAACTGCTTTATTATGAATTTTGCTGTGGCGCATTCTCTCTGACGTCACTTCCTTTCCGAACTCACTTTGTAAACGATCGCTGAGTCCATACAAAGCTAAGAGGCGGAGATTCAAGAAATAGATGGCGCACTTACCCGTGTAAAAAATTATCCAAGGAGGGGAACCTTAAACGATGAATTAGTGTGACCGAAACGGGGCTTAGGTTAAATAATTATTCGTTTAAGGGGTTATCCGGCTTAGTGTAGATACATAGCCTTAGTTGCATTTGTCCTAATCAATATTCCACACTGCTGACAAGACCATACATGGTTTTTAACTGTAGCTTGGAAACTGATAGCTTTGTGTCTGCATAACAGTTTTATCTCAAGGAGGATCATGTTGCGCAAAGTGACTCTGAGTGGGACAAAGACAACAGCTTTGTTAGGAAGGGATTAGACGTTGCCTTTATGGGATGTGTGATTGCTGCTCTAAGGAAGACTACTTCAAGTGTGGAGCTGAGAGTGACGGGCGTCAGTAACAGTAAGATCCAGATGGCAACGCAAGCGGGGGAGACTTTGATTTCTGTCATGGTGGCCCCTCCACCGATAGAGAATGTTGTTTTTACGGCTGGTTAGTCGCAACGTTTCAATCTTTCACAGCAGCCTTGGAAGCACATAAAGTGGAATAAAGTGGAGACGACAACAAGTGTATCAACTCACAGCATAACAGCACTAAAGTTGGAACAACCTTGAATTGTTTTATACTTAAAGGTCTTCCAAAAGCCATGTTTCCAGAAGGGCCCCCTATCTCACCCTGAAACCGACATTACACACACACTTATGTTTACATGCACTAAAAAACTAATTATTGCCTGGATTTAGTTGAAACCAGCTTTTTAAAACACTGGTAAAACCCTAATTGGGTTTTTAATTTAAAATTCAGAATTAACATATCTAAACTAAACATTAGCTGAAGAATTTGTATTTTTTTTTTTTACAATAAATAATCATATATCCTGTCATTTTTCACTTAAATATGATCATAACTCTGTTAAGTTTTCTTTCACTTCCGATCGTAGAGATGAGCTGATACATCATCAGTAAGGGTGTAACGGTTCGTTTTTAACAGCGATTCAATTCAATTTTGTGGTTATCGATACAATTCAGGGACGATTTTTTTTTTTTTAGAACGATACAATCCAGTGTGTTGAAATGGATTAAGTAACTTTTCAGCAAACAAAATTCAAGCAGTGTGACTGTGAAATAAATACTGGATAGTGGACACTGCAGGTGAAGTTTCCTATATTCCTGTTATTTCTTGTAAGGGAATCAGATATAAATGAATTATGGATACAAACAAGCAGGTAAAGAAAAATTAATGGCCAATGCATTCACATCTTATTAGAATAAATGGCAATTAACACTTTAGGTTGAATTTGAGACACTTGTGATTTAGGGCTATATAAATAAACATTGATTGATTGATTGAATCAACAAGAGGAAACATGTTCTGCTCACGTTTTAAATATTCCAGAAATGTTCAATAAAAGTACAGTAACTAACATATTAACAGTAGATTTACCTGCTAAATAAAGGTCCCTGACGCGGCCATAAACTACCTGTTCCGTGCCCTGGCATCGCAGGTGGACAGCGTTCCAGGTGTGTGGAAGCATGTACAGTACAAGCCAAATGTTTGGACACACCTCATTTCAATGTGTTTTCTTTATTTTCATGACTATTTACATTGTAGATTGTCACTGAAGGCATCAAAACTATGACACCTGTGAAGTGAAAACCATTTCAGGTGACTACCTCCTGAAGTTCATCGAGAGAATGCCAAGAGTGTGCAAAAAAAGTAATCAGAGCAAAGGGCGGCTATTTTGAAGGAACGAGAGTAAAAAAACATGTTTTCAGATATTTCACCTTTTTTTGTTAAGTACATAACTCCACATGTGTTCATTCATAGTTTTGATGCCTTCAGTGACAATCTACAATGTAAATAGTCATGAAAATAAAGAAAACCCATTGAAGTAGAATTTCTACTTGTCCCTGTTGATGGTGTTGGACCCTCGCTTCTAAATTTCCATATCCTCCTTCATCCATCTCTTGTATTTATTTGTCTCATAAAATTACTTTTCCTTGGCTGCCATGTTGTTGTCTCTGTCACTTCCATTGTGTTGGTCGCATCCTTTGTGGCTTAAAGTTGTGTTGTTTGTCTTTGTTGTGGCTTTTGCAATCGTGCTGTAACTCGAAGCTATTGTGTTAGAATTAATGATATTGTCTTGTGACGTTTGCATTTGTCATGACCTTTCTCGACCACCATAGCCCTTAGCCATTGTTGTTTTGATGATGTCACAGATGGGCAGACAGACTTAACATTAAACGTCCTTAACATCAAAAGTACTAAACTTTATATAAAGTCTGCCGTTCTTAAAGCCAATGTTTTTCTTTTTCTAGTATTAATAAAATCAATCGATTCTCTTGTTAAACGATCTAGAATGATAACTACCTTCCGAAAGGTGAACTCGACGAGCACAAATCAATGTAGTTGAATCTAAGGAATATAAATCCAGTGTTTCCCACACATTCATTTATTTGTGGTGGCCCGCCACGAAATAATTACGTCCGCCACAAATAAATAAATAAAAATTGTTTTTTTTTTTTGTTTTTTTTTCGTCCTGTCCAGCTTCTCAGGCAAATCATATAGTTGATGTAGATGCCGATATAGGCTGTTCAAATTTAATTTACAAAAGAGAAGTGTAGGATACTTCTCTTGTTGCCTTATTTGTATTTGACCACTACTGTTTTCTGTTTATTTGTTACTGACTGTGGCAGGACACCTCTGCCTCTGTTTCACTTTATGTTGCTGGTAAATAATATGGTTGTAGTAGTAGGCTAAAGTTAAATTATTTAGTATGCACTAATTAAAGGGGCAGAGCTTTAAGAGACATTTTAGCTTTTATATTTTATAAGATATATTTTTTTGTAAGAACCACGATTAATAAATATATTTCAGTGAATAACTTATTGTTCAAATCTGTATATAGATATGTACACAAAGTGTTGTAATTATATTGTAAAATGGATGGATGGACGGATGGATGGATGGACGTTTAAAACAAAACTGTTATTATTAATTAGTAAGTATACATTTTTTTAGCCTTTTTTAGAGAAAATCATATCATTGTAGTGAATTATGAAAATTACTTGATGATGTCATGGTGACCACGCCCATAGCCACGCCCCCACCGCCACAGTTTATGGGAAACACTGAAATCAATACATCGATTAATCGTTACACCCCTAATCATCAGTGGTTAATATGAATCATAATAATATAGCATTATTTTTATGATTATATTATTATTGCTCAAAAAGGTTCACTATGTCTTCTTATTCATATACTTTTAAAAGTTTTCTTGTAATCCGACAATATATTTGGTATATTCGATGGAATCTTTACCTGACATGTTTCGACTGCCATCTGCAGTCTTCTGCAGTCGAAACATGTCAGGTAAAGATTCCACTGAATATACCGAATATATGGTCTGATTACAAGAACATTTGAAAATTATATATTATTAAATTTTTTAATTATGCATATGACAACTGAAACACTTTTTGATTGATTTTAATTTTAATTAATTCTTATTGTTTTTATGATTTTAATTTGAAATATATACATACATATATTTTTTTAAAATTCTATAAAGCCCTTTGAATTGCCGTGTGTACGAATTGTGCTCTACAAATAAACGTGCCTTGCCTTGCCCTTGCCAAGTGACCTCTGTTTGTAACTTTAAATCGAGGGTCCTTGAACGCACCAATCAATCAGATGCTAAAGTGAAACATGTACATACATTTCTCTTATGCTGCCACATATAGATTCATTATATTCTACCAACAAAATGTTGGTGCTGTGTGTGAATGCTTAAAGGTGAGATTTAATGACATAATGACATTTGTATTGAGTGAAGTGTTCAAAGCTTGGTTTTCCCACTATCAAGGTGGAACAAACCATTTTGCATATTTGATAGGGGGTGTCGGTAGTCTTAGACCAGGGGTGTCAAACGTACGGCCCGCGCGTCGGATCATGCCTGCGGGCCGGATCAGGCCCGCGAACAGGTTTTATTCAGCCCGCGAGATGATTTTGAATGAAAGAAACTGCTCTTCTAAATGTGTCCACTGGATGTCGCAATAGCAATTATTTTAATCCCCTACCGCAGGTGGGCGCATGACTTCAGAGGGGGCGGAGCTATGTTCCCGGTTAAGATAGAGGACTGGGGACACATTATCTGGGCGCACATAAATATGCTGAAATAACATGTATCCCCTTCTAACTTCATGTGTGATTCATGAAATGAGTCCAAATTCATAGGTTTCGTTGTCGGGCACGTAAAACGATGAAAGAGCCATATTGGACCAAAAATAAAAAAATAAAAATCTGTCTGGAGCCGCAAAAAATGTAAAGCCTTATATAAGTGTTAAAATGAAGGCAACACATGATGTAAGTGTAATGTTAGCTATATTACCCTACTATCAAAATGACTAAAAATTTAATAAATTGAAGGGCAAAAAAAATACAGATTTAGTCCTAATTTTTGCGCTGAACAAACTTCTCTCTGACTTTAATGGTCAGTACTGCCACAAGTGGTGGAAAGGTGTATTACAACTGGGGGCGGCGTGGCGAAGTTGGTAGAGTGGCCGTGCCAGCAATCGGAGGGTTGCTGGTTACTGGGGTTCAATCCCCACCTTCTACCTTCCTAGTCACGTCCGTTGTGTCCATGGGCAAGACACTTCACCCTTGCTCCTGATGGGTGCTGGTTAGCGCCTTGCATGGCAGCTCCCGCTATCAGTGTGTGTGAATGGGTGAATGTGGAAATACTGTCAAAGCGCTTTGAGTACCTTGAAGGTAGAAAAGCGCTATACAAGTATAACCCATTTATCATTTATCATTTAAGAGCGTTGCAAGCCAATACGGACCACAGCTGAGAAACCGATATTTTTTGGCAGCCTCTAAGGGGCTCTTGCAGTCCAACAATATCCCTATGATTAAGAAACACTGCTTTAGAACACTTTGTTTGTAGTACATTTTATTGTATTGTTGTTATACAATAGTTCTTATCTAAAAGTTATGTTTTTCCTTTTAAAAGGCATGTTAAAATTGTGCTGTATTAATTCTAATGAGTGACACTGATTTGAGATACAAGTGTGTTTAGTTAAGAACCACTTAAGCATGAACATTTAGGTACTACTGTAATAGACATAGTACCTGCTTTTGCCAGTGGAAACGTGTCATTACCAAATAGGTACAGTACGGTGGCAAAGGAGAATTATTTTATTAAACAACTTTTTGACTATGGGATGGCATTTTGTATCAAACTGAACCATACTCCTTGGTGGTAATAGAACTTAAGAACATTATTGCCAGCCTGCAAACACCCATTAGGTGCTCCGCTCTCCATTTTATCAATTACATAACTCCTCAAATACCACTTTGAACGGAAGGAAGCATGAAATATGCATCGCATAACCAGTAGGACTCTCCTTATCCCTCCTCCCTTCATGCTGTCTCTGACCCACAGCTTCCTCCCGCCCGTCAAGCCAAGAAGCATCAACACCTGACACACTCCATCCAAACCTGACAGCCCGCTTAGAAACAGCCGCGAGGTGCAAAAAAGGCGGGACGTTCGCTTCAAAACAGCCGTTGAGACCCGTGGACATGGCTGAAGTGCATGTTTGTGCGCCACATCCGTTGATCAAAAACACGCCGTTTTGCTATGTATTATTCATGCAAGCTAAGATAGTTATGAATTATGTAGTCTTGAGGCATGCATTGAATCATCGTCACAGAATTACAACACATTAAGGGGAAATCAACACATCACAGAGCTTTTAAAGACAATGGAATTAAATATAAGGCCAATAATAACAATGTACTGCACCAAACAGTCCACTAAGGGCTATTTTGTACATGTCATACAACTCTTATATTAGAATTATAGCAAATTAATGTTTTCAACTTCAATATTAAATGTGTAGTAAAAGACCCCCAACGCAAAAATTCTGCTTTTATAAACCGAACGTTGTTAAGAAATTGAGGACTAAATTTTTCTAGATCAGCACCTTAATCCAGATCCTCACTAAAATGGAACCTGCACATCCTTTGGCCTCTGTTATTATCACTGACAACTAGAGATGTCCGATAAATGCTTTAAAATGTAATATCAGAAATTATCCGTATCGGTTTTAAAAAAGTAAAATGTATGACTTTTTAAAACGCCGCTGTACGGAGTGGTACACGGACGTAGGGAAAAGTACAGAGCGCCAATAAACTTTAAAGGCACTGCCTTTACGTGCCGGCCCAATCACATAATATCTACGGCTTTTCACACACACAAGTGAATGCAAGGCATACTTGGTCAACACTGAGGGTGACCGTACAAACAACTTTAACACTGTTACAAATATGCGCCACACTGTAAACCCACACCAAACAAGAATGACAAACACATTTCGAGAGAACATCCGCACCGTAACACAACATAAACACAACAGAACAAATACCCAGAACCCCTTGCAGTACTAACTCTTCCGGGACGCTACAATATATACCCCCAACCCCGCCCACCTCAACATCCTCATGCTCTCTCAGGGAGAGCATGTCCCAAATTCCAAGCTAATTTGAGGCATGTTAAAAAAATAATGCACTTTGTGACTTCAATAATAAATATGGCAGTGCCATGTTGGCATTTTTTTCCATAACTTGAGTTGATTTTTTTTGGAAAAAACCTTGTTACATTGTTTAATGCATCCAGCGGGGCATCACAACAAAATTAAGCATAATAATGTGTTAATTCCACGACTGTATATGTCGGTATCGGTTGATATCGTAATTGGTAATAAAGAGTTGGACAATATCGGAATATCGGATATCGGCAAAAAAAAACATTATCAGACATCTCTACTGACAACCTAACGCTACAGTGCATCATAGCGAGAAGTGTTTTTTTTTTTATAATTAGGTCACCATCTGGTGAGATATTGTAACCAAAATATTAGAAACATCTCTTAGCATGATGATTACAGATATTGCTAGATTGTGCATATAATGTTGTGGCCTGCGAGTGTACATCCTCAGAATCAGAATCAGAAATACATTAATAATCCCTGAGGGGAAATTAAGATTTTCAGAACAATCCCATTCAAGAGCAGACAATTATTACAGGGAGACAGAACAGGATCGCTTACAAATAAGGTGAGAAATAGGTAAACGCTGGGGAGGGGTGGCTGAGAGAAAAAATATTCAGTCTAAGCCTGGGCCCCTGGAGAGGGGGTGCAGACTGAGGCCAAAATCCTCTTGAATATTGTAATTTTCATATGCCAAACTTACTTTAGCAACTGTCAAGCTTTATGCTAAAGTCATGGATGATGTAAAATATGCAAAATACAAATGAATGTTGATAGGAATGCTGTGTTTGTAAGGAATCAAAATCACTGTATGGGTAATACATTAAGGGAGATTTAAAGTAATCCGTCAATTATACTTTTTGAGAAAATTCATCCATAAGATTGATCCATCGTGTGCTTTTTCTAACCTATTTGACAAAACTATTTGCCATTTATTGTATACATGCACGCTTCTTATTTTTTGAAATTGAATCACTTTAGTTTAGAAGTTTGCCGAGAAAGAATAATTAAATTGGAATTGAGAGAGCCAGCACGGACACAGAGCAGGAATGTCATTGTTTTGACTGCTCGAAGAAAAACAACATTTTAATCTACGATTTGACTCCCTCGAATGGCCTTGATGCTATCAGGAACAGGCTGTTCTGAAGAACTCCCTCGAGGACTCCACAAAGATGGACGCTTCTGACCTTCCTGTTTTCAAAAAGCACCTGGTGTCGAACTTTTGAGATCGGCCTCAGTCCACAAAGACTTTTCAACATCTCACCCAAGTTAATTGGGCATACATGCACGCACACGCCCCTCCCCAAATCAACGCCTTCACCACTGCTTACTTCCTCCGGGGTTTCGGGGGCTCAGTAACGCTTTATAGCGGCAGCCGGCCTCCAGGGTCCCAACTCCCCCCTTCTCTGTTGCGAGTTGTTGTGATTACATGTACCATGTTTATGTGTGCCATGCTATGTGAGGTTTTTTCCTCGGACTCAGTCTGGACCCCTCTTGAGGGTCCAGCTTTAGACTGATATTTTTTTTACTCTTCCCCCTTTCCCAATGTCACCTTTTTCCCACATTTTTAAGGAGCGCTGTATGTGGCTGATCCGTTGGCGGTCCCGTCTTGTCCCCCTGTAACGTATGTCTGCTCTTAGTGGGATTGTGCCGAAAATGTAATTTCAGTTCTTATGTGTCTTGTACATGTTAAGAATGGACAATAATAAAGCTGCTGTCTGCTGTCTGTCTGTCTTTATTATTAAATAGCAATGGTTCTAGTAGGTATATTGGAAAAAAATGGGGAACATATTCACCATTAATTAGTTGCTTATTAAAGTAACAAAGACTTAATTTAGAGTTATTTGGACATGAGGGGAACATATAAGGGTTAGTAACCCATAATATAGGGTTACTAATAAGCAATAATTCTGAGGTTATTGAGGGAAGACTCTTAGTTAATGGCTTACTGGTTGTATAATAAGGCCATGCAGAATAAGGCATTAATAAGTACTTAATAATGACTAATTAAGAGCCAATATGTGACTAATTTGCATGTTAATAAGCAACTAATCAATGGTGAATATGTGTTCCGCATACTAAAGTGTGACAAAAAAAATGTATTTAGATATGATCAGTGGTGTCCAAATTCGATATTTATATCGGCAAAAAACAAGTATTGGATGATACCGGCTTGCATTTAAAATTGCTGATGTAAGCGCTGATACAAGCAGTCCTGCAGCGTGTTTACTTCTGCAAAACTGGACAGTTAACATCTAAATGTCCTCCAATAAGCACTTGTATTTTAGTGAAGTCATTTCAAAAGGTAAATACTGTATGGTAAAAAAAAAAAAAAAAAAGTAGGCTGCTGGGAGATAGCAGCTACACAGCAGCTAGGCACATAATAGCACACAAGCCAGACACACATAACATCCATCCATCCGTCTATCCATTTTCTACCGCTTGTCCCTTTCGGCTAGGGCCAATTTAGTGTGGCTAATCATCTTACCCCCGGGTGCATGTCAAGTGTGCTTAAAGGCCTACTGAAACCCACTACTACCGACCACGCAGTCTGATAGTTTATATATCAATGATGAAATCTTAACATTATAACACATGCCAATACGGCCGGGTTAACTTATAAAGTGACATTTTAAATTTGCCGCTAAACTTCCGGTTCGAAACGCCTCTGAGGATGACGTATGCGCGTGACGTAGACCGGCGAACACGGGTATGCCTTCCACATTGAAGCCAATACGAAAAAGCTCTGTTTTCATTTCATAATTCCACAGTGTTCTGGACATCTGTGTTCGTGAATCTGTTTCAATCATGTTCATTGCATTATGGAGAAGGAAGCTGAGCAAGCAAAGAAGAAAGTTGTCGGTGCGAAATGGACGTATTTTTCGAACGTAGTCAGCCACAACAGTACACAGCCGGCGCTTCTTTGTTTACATTCCCGAAAGATGCAGTCAAGATGGAAGAACTCGGATAACAGAGACTCTAACCAGGAGGACTTTTGACTTCGATACACAGACGCCTGTAGAGAACTGGGACAACACAGACTCTTACCAGGATTACTTTGATTTGGATGACAAAGACGCAGACGTGCTACTGTGAGTATGCAGCTTTGGCTTCTAAACATTTGATCGCTTGACCGTATGTGCGCAACTTTTTTTTGCGTATGTACGTAACTTTTTTAAAATATATAAGCTTTATGAACCTTCGGTTAGGTGAACGGTCTTTTGGGCTGAGTGATTGTGTGTGTTGATCAGGTGTTTGAATTGTATTGGCGTGTTCTATGGAGCTAGGAGCTAGCATAGGAGCTAGGAGTTAGCATAACACGTACCGTACCGTACGTGCGCATCACGTACGTAACTTTTTAAAAATATATAAGCTTTATGAACCTTGGGTTAGGTTAACGGTCTTTTGGGCTGTGTGATTGTGTTGATCGGGTGTTTGAATTGTATTGGCGTGTTCTATGGAGCTAGGAGCTAGCATAGGAGCTAGGAGCTAGCATAACACGTACCGTACCGTACGTGCGCGTCACGTACGTAACTTTTTAAAAATATATAAGCTTTATGAACCTTGGGTTAGGTCAGGGGTCGGCAACCTTTACCACTCAAAGAGCCATTTTGGCAAGTTTCACACATTAAAGAAAGTAATGGGAGCCACAAAAATGTTTTTAAAATTTAAAATGAAAAACACCGCATACAAAGCTTACATGCTTTGTGCTATGTTAACCAGGGGTCTCAGACACACGCACCGGCACGCACTATAATGTGGGAATTGGATGTTAGTGCAGCCCGCGAGTTTTGGATGAATGTCGCTTGCGTCACACTTGCCAACCTCTCATTTTTCCCGGGAGACTCCCGAATATCAGAGCGTGATGACACTGCATTTGGCGCCCTCTACAGTCTGCCCAATCAGTGTACCTGCTCGGCCACAAGTGGAATGCAGCTTTAGCTTGCTCACGTAAGAGACAGCAAGGCTACTAACTCAGCAGCCACACATCTTACACTGACGGTACCAATACCCAGAATCCCATGCAGCCCTAACTCTTCCGCTCAACCAACCACGAAGGGGGGGGGGGGGGGGGGGGGTTGATGTGTGGGGGGATTTGGTGGTAGCGGGGTGTATAATGTAGACCGGAAGAGTTAGGACTGCATGGGATTCTGGGTAATGGTTGTGTTGTGTTTATGTTGTGTTACAGTGGGATGTTCTCCAGAAATGTGTTTTTCATTCTTTTTTGGTGTGGGTTCACAGTGTGGCGCATATTTGTAACGTAACAATGTTGAAGTTGTTTGATACGGCTACCGTCAGTGTAAGCTGTGTGGCTGATGAGTAACTATGCTTTGCTGTCTCCTGTGTGAGCAAGTAATAACAACATACAACATGTGGCTGGCCTGGCATGCTGTAAGTAAATGCTATAGAGGACAATTACTGCAGTGCAATTAGGGCACGCCCTTTATATAGTAATTAGAGTGTTAATAGGATTATTTTTCCCTGGGAGTAGTCTATGAGAGACACTGACATCCATAAGTCGCCTGGGAAAATCGAGGGGGTCGGCATGCATGTAGCTGAGCCGCATCAGAGTGGTCAAGGAGCCGCATGCGGCTCCGGAGCCGCGGGTTGCCGACCCCTGGGTTAGGTGAACGGTCTTTTGGGCTGAGTGATTGTGTGTGTTGATCAGGTGTTTGAATTGTATTGGCGTGTTCTATGGAGCTAGGAGCTAGCAGAGGAGCTAGGAGCTAGCATAACAAACACGCAGGTGTTATTATGCAGGATTAATTTGTGGCATGTTAAATATAAGCCTGGTTGTGTTGTGGCTAATAGAGTATATATATGTCTTGTGTTTATTTACTGTTGTAGTCATTCCCAGCTGAATATCAGGTCACCCCCGGCTCTCACAGCATCTTCCCTATCTGAATAGCTTCAACTCCCCAGTAGTCCTTCACTTGCACTTTACTCATCCACAAATCTTTCATCCTCGCTCAAATTAATGGGGAAATTGTCGCTTTCTCGGTCCGAATCTCTCTCACTTCATGCGGCCATCATTGTAAACAATAGGGAACTTTGCGTATATGTTCAACTGACTACGTCACGCTACTTCCGGTAGGGGCAAGCCTTTTTTTCATCAGATACCAAAAGTTGCAATCTTTATCGTCGTTGTTCTATACTAAATCCTTTCAGCAAAAATATGGCAATATCGCGAAATGATCAAGTATGACACATAGAATAGATCTGCTATCCCCGTTTAAATAAAAAAAATTCATTTCAGTAGGCCTTTAATTGAGCAATATTAAAACACAGCATTCGTCATTATAAATAAGTATCAACTAACTGTAGTTGCATATCACTAATAGATTCAAAGTCTCCAAGGCAGAAACGTTATAGATTGTACCCTGTAACAAACGTGTCCGCATTATTAAATGTCCCCACATCATAAGCATAACTTAAGAAATTATTGTGACCAGTAGGTGTGGCCATAAAACTGATTAATCCCCCTCCACTTCAAAAGCATTAATCTTTAACAAGGTAAGAGTTTTTCCACCTACTCTCGTTCTCTGAGTAATTTCTCTTTATCAAGCCTTTTTTAACAGACCACACTACAAAATAATACCAAGCTGTACTATGATTTGTGCTGATATTATGTCGGACTAAAATCGGGATAGGCCAATATTCATGGCTCCAATATCGATTGATTATAATGTGAAATATATTCAAAACTTTATTACCTATGCAAAATATTATATCCACAAATGTTAATAGTCAAAGAGAACGCCTCAAATAAAATAATATGGACAGACCTTTTTTTTATCTGCTTGGCAAACTGGACACTAAAAAAGATATTACAACTTTAAAAATTACAGTTAAGGTTTTTCATTTTCCTTATTTTTCTATGTAATGTTTATTGTACTTTTTTGTAAATATAATTTGATTTCCAATAAAATACAATTTTAAAAAAACAGCGTGCTTTGCAGTGGACATTTGTGTTTTGCATAACAAAGCTATTTATTTTCCAAAATGTACAGTAAAGGCCAAAAGTTTGGACCCACCTTCTCCTCGGTCAATGCGTTTTCTTTATTTTCATGTTTTCTATTTACATTGGAAATTGTCACTGAAGGCATCAAAACTATGAATGAATACATGTAGAGTTATGTACTTAACAAAAAAGGTGAAATAACTGGAAACATGTTTTATATTGTAGTTTCTTCAAAATAGCCACCCTTTGCTCTGATTACTGCTTTGCACACTCTTGGCATTCTCTCAATGAGTTTCAAGCACACATATACATATAAAACATGTTTTCAGTTATTTCACCTTTTTTTGTTAAGTACATAACTCCACGTGTTCATTCATAGTTTTGATGCCTTTGGTGACAATCTACAATATTCATGGAAATAAAGAAAACGCATTGAATGAGGAGAAGGTGTGTCCAAACTTTTGCTCTCTACTGTATAACAGAAGAAAGAGGTCAAAAAGAAATGTCCACTGCAGTCTAGGTCTGTTCTTAGGATACCAAGCTTACATAAGCATAGGCGCCGATCTACATTTCTGCCAGTGGGTGCTAGGTGTGTGTGTATTAGTGTTGTCCCGATACCAATATTTTGGTACCGGTACTGGTACCAAAAGTATTTTGGTACTTTTCTAAATAAAGGGGACCACAAAAATTGTAATTATTGGTTTTATTTTAACAAAAAAAATCATAAGGTACATTAAACATATGTTTCTTATTGCAATTTAGTCCTTAAATACAATAGTGAACATACAAGACAACTTGTCTTTTAGTAGTAAGTAAGCAAACAAAGGCTCATAATTTAGTCTGCTGACATATGCAGTAACATATTGTGTCATTTTCCATTCTATTATTTTGTCAAAATTATTAAGGACAAGTGGTAGATCAATCCGATACCAAGTAGTTACAGGATCATACATTGGTCATATTCAAAGTCCAGGGACATATTTCCTGAGTTTATAAACATTATATACATTTTTTTTTAAATAAAGAAGATTTAGTGATGTTAAACAATATCGATGTAATCATAGTAGTATCGACTACATACGCTATTGTACGTAGTATCATTACAGTGGATGTTAGGTGTAGATCCACCAATGGCGTTTGTTTATATTGTAGCATCCTGGAAGAGTTGGTGCTGCAGGGAATTCTGGGAATTTGTTCTGTAGTGTTTATGTTGTGTTGCGGTGCAAATATTCTTCCAAAATGTGTTTGTCATTGTTGTTTAGTGTGGTTTCACTATTTGGCGCATGATTATGACAGTGTTGGCGTTGTTCATACTGCCATCCTTAGTGTGACATGTATGGCTGTTGAGTAAGAATACCCTTCATTCACTCGTGTGGACTGTGTTCAAAGTCAAGATGACTGTGTCATTCATTGATTTGACTATTTGATTTGTGACTAATTTTTTTATGTAAAACGGACCAAACTCGCCAAAAAATCAACAACAACAAGATTGATTTTTCAAAAATAATTTTGAAGATTGAAAGTTGCCATCGATCCAACGTGGGTGCTCGGCATTGGATCTGCGCCTATGTACAAAATAATCTAGTTTCTAGTTAGTTTCTAGAATCTAGTTAACCTACTCAGTGGCCTAGTGCAGTGTTTTTCAACTTTTTCTGAGTCAGGCACATTTTTTTCACTGAAAAAATTCTGAGGCACACAACCAACAGAAAACATAAAAAATTGAAACTCAGCAGCCGACATTGACAATAGAAAGTTGTTCTCGCAATTGTTGGATATGAATTCAAACCATAACCAAGCATGCATCACTATAACTCTTGTCTCAAAGTAGGTGTACTGTCACGACCTGTCACATCACGCCGTTACTTATTTTGGTTTGTTGGTGTTTTCCTGTGTGTAGTGTCTTAGTTCTTGTCTTGCGGTGGCTTTTCCTCTTTTGTTGGTATTTTTCTGTAGCAGTTTCACGTCTTTCTTGAACGCTATTCCCCGCATCGGCTTTGTTTACGCAATCAAGACTGTTTAAGTTGTGCGGACGCTTTCCGTCTTTGTGGGGACATTGTTGATTGTCATGTCATGTACGGATGTACTTTGTGGACGCCGTCTGCTCCACACGCTGTAAGTCTTTGCTGTCGTCCAGCATTCTGTTTTTGTTTACTTTGCAGCCAGTTCAGTTTTAGTTTTGTTTTGCATAGCCATACCTACGCTACAATGCCTTTTCTAAGCAGCACTCGCCTTTTGTTTATTTTTGATTTAAGTGTTAGATACTTTTTTTACCTGCACCCTGCCTCCCGCGTATTGTGATCATGACAAACCATGTTCCCGGCATCTACAAAGCAATTAGCTACCTGCAGCTACCTACTGATATGGAAAAGTATTACACGGTTACTCTGCCGAGCTCTAGACAGCACCGACACTCAACAACGGCACATTATTTGCGGATTATAATTACTGGTTTGCAAAAAATATTTTTAACCCAGTTAGGTGAAATTACATAATCTCCCACGGCACACCAGACTGCATCTTGAAAAACACTGGCCTAGTGGTTAGAGTGTCCGCCCTGAGATCGGTAGGTTGTGAGTTCAAACCCCGGCCGAGTCATACCAAAGACTATAAAAATGGGACCCGTTACCTCCCTGCTTGGCACTCAGCATCAAGGGTTGGATTTGGGGGTTGAATGACCAAACATTATTCCCGGGCGCGGCCACCGCTGCTGCTCACTGCTCCCCTCACCTCCCAGGGAGGTGATCAAGAGTGATGGGTCAAATGCAGAGAATAATTTTGCCACACCTCGTGTGTGTGTGTGCGTGTGTGTGACAATCATTGGTACTTTAACTTTTAACTTAAACGTTAGTTTCAAAGCTCTACAGGGGAGTTTTTATAACAGAAAAATGACCTCTCATTATGCAAATTGTCTTAGTTTGGGGTGTATGCCATCACCTTTAGAAATGTTAGCATATAAAAGCTCCCAATGCACCCCATGCCCCTGAGCTCTGCATTTAGATTACAGCACCATCCAAACTGTTTAATGGCGCTACAGTGGCGTGCAGCCAGCTGGCCATCTTCTAACCTTGACCAAGGCCGCGCCAGCATGCGGCCATCTGACAGTCTCGCCTTGTTTCTTTGTGCAAGGCATCAATTGCCTCGTCTTGCTGACTTCATGCTCGTTTTATGGCCGCCGTTAAGCAAAAAAAAACAATGCGGCGTGGCGGCGATATCGTTAAGCGGGCTTAACGACGGTCTGACAGCTTTATGTGGAGAAAAGTGGGGTGAAGAAATTGATTGTGGGAGGGGGGACAAGCGGTTCAACAACGCACTTCATGAAGGACCTAATTGACCCGTCAGCAGACATTTCATTACTGGCATCATCAGGGCACTTTGCACTCCCAGCCTTGCGGTTGCATTCATCCCAATCCTGCACAGTGATGTTTACACCAAAGCAGCTCACGTGGCTCCTGACAAGCAGCAAGTGATCCATAATGTCAACACTGCAACAAAGCGACGCCGGTAATGACATGCCGAAGCTGTCTCGGACATCTTCGATCACAATAAAGAGCCGATGGCTTTGTCAATAAGGACTTGGCTCAAAGGGGCTTTTGCCCGGAGAGAGAAAGGCTGAAGTTTAAAAAGGAGGCAAAAGACCCTCTTTAGAATTTAGGATTAAGTAAAGTCTTCCCTTTTTTGTTAGTTGCTGACCTACCCTCACACTGCTTATGCCAGGGATGTTCAACTAAACCAGGGGTGTCAAACGTAAGCCCAAGGGCCAGATCAGGCCCGCGATTGGGTTTTATCCGGCCCGCGGGATGAGTTTGCTAAGTACAAAAAATTAACCTGAAATTTTTGAATGAAAGAAACAGCTGTTCTAAATGCCGATATTCTCCAACTCTTAATTACAGATTCCGATATCAACCGATACCGATATATACAGTCGTGGAATTAACACATTATTATGCCTAATTTTGTTGTGATGCCCCGCTGGATGCATTAAACAATGTAACTAAGTCTTCTAAAATAAATCAACTCAAGTTTAGGAAAAAAATGCCAACATGGCACTGCCATATTTTTATTATTGAAGTCACAAAGTGCATTATTTTTTTTAACATGCCTCAAAACAGCAGCTTAGAATTTGGGACATGCTCTCCTAGAGAGAGCATGAGGAGGTTGAGGTGGGCGGGGTTGAGGGTAGCGGGTGGTGTATATTGTAGCGTCCCGGAAGAGTTAGTGCTGCAAGGAGTTCTGGGTATTTGTTCTGTTGTGTTTATGTTGTGTTACGGTGCGGATGTTCTCCCGAAATGTGTTTGTCATTCTTGTTTGGTGTGGGTTCACAGTGTGGCGCATATTTGTAACAGTGTTACATTTGTTTATACGGCCATCCTCAGTGTGACCTGTATGGCTGTTGACCAAGTATGCCTTGCATTCACTTGTGTGTGTGAAAAGCCGTACATATTATGTGATTGGGCCGGCATGCAAAGGCAGTGTTGCTTTAAGGTTTATTGACGCTCTGTACTTCTCCCTACGTCCGTGTACAACTCCGTACAGCGGCGTTTTAAAAAGTCATAAATTGTACTTTTTGAAACCGATACCGATAATTTCCGATATTATATTTTAAAGCATTTATCGTCCGATATTAACGGACATCTCTAGTTCTAAATAAATGGTAAATGGGTTATACTTGTATAGCGCTTTTCTACCTTCAGTGTACTCAAAGCGCTTTGACACTATTTCCACATTCACCCATTCACACACACATTCACACACTGAGGGCGGGAGCTGCCATGCAAGGCACTAAGGCACAAGCCACAACGACATCCTCGGCTCAGATCCCACATCAGGGCGAGAAAAAACTCAACCCAATGGGAAACAATGACAAACCTTGGAGGGGACCGCAGATGTGCCCCTGGGTGACCGGTGCAATGGACATGGAGTGGATCTAGCATAATAGTGTGAGAGTCCAGTCCATAGTGGATCTAGCATAATAGTGTGAGAGTCCAGTCCATAGTAGATCTAGCATAATAGTGTGAGAGTCCAGTCCATAGTGGATCTAGCATAATAGTGTGAGAGTCCAGTCCATAGTGGATCTAGCATAATAGTGTGAGAGTCCAGTCCATAGTGGATCTAGCATAATAGTGTGAGAGTCCAGTCCATAGTGCATCTAGCATAATAGTGTGAGAGTCCAGTCCATAGTGCATCTAGCATAATAGTGTGAGTGTCCAGTCCATAGTGCAGGGGTCCCCAAACTACCGCCCGCGGGCCGGATACGGCCCCCAAGCGTCCAAAATCTGGCCCGTGGGAAGTCCCAAGTTAAAAAAAAAATTATTATTTTTATATATATATATTTTTTAAATTTGTCCTTACTGGTCCTTTTTCTACCGTCTCCTAGCCACTCCGGCAAATCATATTGTCTAAAAATGCATTTTACCATCGATAACGTGACATGCAGCAAGTGCGCTCTTTAAGTCAATTAGTGCGCGAGGAATATATATGTATGAATACATACATGTACATATATATATAAATATACATAGACATATACATATATATACACATACATGTACATATATATATAAATATACATAGACATATACATATATATACACACACATATATACACATTTACATATACATATACAGTACATATATACACACACACACATTTACATATAATATATATATATACACACACACAAACATTATATATATATATATATATATATATATATATATATATATATATATATATATATATATATATATATATATATATATATATATATATATATATACATATATACATATAAATAAATGATAAATGGGTTGTACTTGTATAGCGCTTTTCTACCTTCAAGGTACTCAAAGCGCTTTGACAGTATTTCCACATTCACCCATTCACACACACATTCACACACTGATGGCGGGAGCTGCCATGCAAGGCGCTAACCAGCAGCCATCAGGAGCAAGGCTGAAGTGTCTTGCCCAAGGACACAACGGACGTGACTAGGAAGGTAGAAGGTGGGGATTGAACCCCAGTAACCAGCAACCCTCCGATTGCTGGCACGGCCACTCTACCAACTTCGCCACGCCGTCCCCAGTAGTGTAGTATATATACACTACCGTTCAAAAGTTTGGGGTCACCCAAACAATTTTGTGTTTGAGCCTTCATTTCTAAGAACAAGAATAGACTGTCGAGTTTCAGATGAAAGTTCTCTTTTTCTGGCCATTTTGAGCGTTTAATTAACCCCACAAATGTGATGCTCCAGAAACTCAATCTGCTCAAAGGAAGGTCAGTTTTGTAGCTTCTGTAACGAGCTAAACTGTTTTCAGATGTGTGAACATGACTGCACAAGGGTTTTCTAATCATCAATTAGCCTTCTGAGCCAATGAGCAAACACATTGTACCATTAGAACACTGGAGTGATAGTTGCTGGAAATGGGCCTCTATACACCTATGTAGATATTGCACCAAAAACCAGACATTTGCAGCTAGAATAGTCATTTACCACATTAGCAATGTATAGAGTGTATTTCTTTAAAGTTAAGACTAGTTTAAAGTTATCTTCAATGAAAAGTACAGTGCTTTTCCTTCAAAAATAAGGACATTTCAATGTGACCCCAAACTTTTGAACAGTAGTGTGTATATATATATATATATATATATATATATATATATATATATATATATATATATATATATATATATATATATATATATGTATATATATAGCGCGGCCCCCAGCCAAATTGTTTTACCCCAATGCGGCCCCGGAGTCAAAAAGTTTGGGGACCCCTGCCATAGTGGATCTAGCATAATAGTGTGAGAGTCCAGTCTATAGTGGATCTAGCATAATAGTGTGGGAGTCAAAATTTGAAAATATCAGATTCCAATCGGATACGGACTACATCCTGACGTGGCCTGAATCTGATGCGAAAAGATCAAAATGTAAGCACTTTGGAGCGTTTAGACTGGCAAAAAAAAAATCTGATCTGTGTCACTTAAGGGCAAAAAAATCAGATTTGGTGTGCAGCGTATAGGTCCAGATACAGAAAATTATTTTCACAGCTTGGTCCAGACTGACTCGTGACTCTCTCTGTGCGTATCGCTCGATTCCTCTTTCTCTCTTTGTGTCTTAGTTGTTCTTCCATGTCCCTTGCTTTGCTTCGTTTCGCTTCCGTCTGTCTCTCTATTTAAAGTTGTCATGTTCTGTGCCTGGACTGCAAATATTTGATTAGTCGAGTAGTATCGAATGCAATTGATCAGTGTATTTCCTGATCTGATCAACGAGTACCGTAAAGTCTACGAAAGCTTTGTCGGTCAAAATAGAAGCACTGTGTCAAAACACTTGTTTGTGGTCTACATAACATGTAATGGTGGTTCTTTGGTCAAAATTGGACATTGATTGATTTACAGATCATCTTCAAGCCGCTTTCTGACAGTCTCTTTAGGATTTATTTCTCTGCCGAAGCCTTCATCCAGGCCAAACCTCCTTTGACTGTGTCTTCTAGATTATGATTAGAACTACGGTATTTTCCGGCGCACCAGATTATAAGGCGGACTGCCGATGAATGGTCTATTTTTTATCTTTTTTCGTATATAAGGCGCACGGGATTATAGGGCACATTAAAGGAGCCATTTTTATTTTTATTTTTTTCTAAATTGATGGTCTACATAACATGTAATGCTGAGACGTTGGTCAAAATGTTGCATAGATTATGTTTTACAGATCATCTTCAAGCCGCTTTCTGACAGTCCCTTCAGGATGCGCCGTTGTCTTATTTATGTGGCTCACCTTCGGCAGCGTCTTCTCCCCGTCATCTTTGTTGTAGCGTGCAAGGATGGGAATGGAAGAAGTGTCAAAAGATGGAGCTAACTGTTTTGTTCTACAAAACCCAAAACCAGTGAACTTGGCACATTGTGTAAATCGTAAATAAAAACAGAATACAATGATTTGCAAATCCCTTTCAACCTATATTCAATTGAATACACTGCAAAGACAAGATACTTAACGTTCAAACTTTATTTTTTGCAAATAATAGCTCATTTGGAATTTGATGCCTGCAACATGTTTCAAAGAAGCTGGCACAAGTGGCAAAAAAGACTGAGAAAATTCAGAAATGCTCATCAAACACTTATTTGGAACATCCGACAGGTGAACAGGCTAATTGGGAACAGGTGGGTGCCATGATTGGGTATAAAAGCAGCCTCCATAAAATGCTCAGTCATTCACAAACAAGGATGGGGCAAGGGTCACCACTTTGTGAACAAATGCATGAGCAAATCGAACAGTTTAAGAACAACATTTCTCAACGAGTTATTGCAAGGAATTTAAGGATTTCACCATCTACAGTCCGTAATATCATCAAAAGGTTCAGAGAATCTGGAGAAATCACTGCATGTAAGCGATGATATTACGGACCTTCGATCCCTCAGGCGGTACTGTGTCAAAAAGCGACATCAGTGTGTAAAGGATATCACCACATGGGCTCGGGAACACTTCAGAAAACAACTGTCAGTAACTACAGTTGGTCGCTACATCTGTAAGTGCAAGTTAAAACTCTACTATGCAAAGCGAAAGCTATTTATCAACAACACCCAGAAACGCCGCCGGCTTGGCTGGGCCCGAGCTCATCTAAGATGGACTGATGAAAAGTGTTCTGTGGTCTGACGAGTCCACATTTCAAATAGTTTTTGGAGACTGTGGACGTCGTGTCCTCCGGAACAAAGAGGAAAAGAACCATCCGGATTGTTATAGGCGCAAAATTCAAAAGCCAGCATAATGGTATGGGGGTGTATTAGTGCTAGTTACTAGTATCAGTTTGAACATTACATATCTTGTCTTTGCAGTCTATTAAATTGCATATAAGTTGAAAAGGATTTGCAAATCATTGTATTCTGTTTTTATTTACAAATTACACAACGTATAATTTGGGTTTTGTACAATGTCTGTATATTTAAATGAAATAATAAGGGACATATTCTGGGAAAACAGGGGAGATAAGTGTATAAAATACTATATGAAAATTGTTTTCATATGAACAAAAAAGAAAAGTGATAGTTCCGTATTCAGTTATGTTGACAACCGCTAAATATTCTAACAGATAAATTCTAACAAAACGGAAAATTTTGAGAAAACGGAAACTCTGATAATTGCTCCAGATAAAAAGATCCCCATAATCAAGAACTCCCTTGGTGCTCTGGATGCATCTGTTAAAGGCAGCCTCAGAAACTTTGGGGTTGTGTTTGATCAGTCATTGTCTTTGGAGGGTCACTGTTGTCAACTGACCAAAAACTGTTTTTATAATCTCAGAAATATTTCTAAAGTAAGACATTTGTTGTCAAAATTGGATCTCAAAATGATCATTCACACGTTCATTTCTTCTCGTGTTGACTATTGCAATTTTCTTTTCGCTCTTTTCAACAAGTCAACACTAAAGAGACTTCAGACTGTACAAAATGCGGCTGCCAGACTTTTGACCCGTCCACCCAGAACAGCCCATATCACCACCGTTTTATCCAGTCTTCATTGACTTCCAGTTAAATTCCGCATTGAGTTTAAAATTGTAGTCCTGACATTCCGTGCGTTGCATGGTGGGGTCCTCTCAGTACATCACTGACTTGCTATGCCCCTACTCTTCAGGGCGCAGCCTCCGGTCTTCAGGCCAGGGTCTTCTAAAGATCCCCAAACCTCATTTTAAAACCCGTGGAGACCTGGCATTCCAGGCAATAGCTTCTAGACTCTGGAACAATTTGCACCAGTCCCTCCGTGATCTTGACTGTGTTGAAACTTTTAAGAAATATTTGAAAACTTCTCTTTTTAGTTAATGCACCTTTTAACTATAAATTGTAATCCACTTTGTATCCTTTTTATGATGTTTTCCCTGTCTTAATTGAATTGTTGTTTTACTTCACCTGTGTTTTGTACAGCGCTTTGTGACTTTGTCTGTGAAAAGCGCTTTATAAATAAAATGTAATTACTTACTTACTTGCTAACCTTGCATAAAACAACTTGCCAGAAACCAAAAGCCAAAACACCGACAAACCATCCCAACATTCCACAGCAGATGTATTGCTCAAGGGCACCTCTGCCTATGCTTATAGGGGAAATCGAACGTGAGGGCCTTTTAGCAACTTCAAAGAACTTGTACCAGTATATGTTGACTACACTGCTCATCTGTGAGTGTCAATCAGCTTAGCAGGGCATCAGTGCATCGACATTAGCCTCTCCAGGTTCAATCAAGACGACGCACATTGCTCATTTTTTAGGTGGGCCAGCCACTTCGTAATCTGTATTATAGTTTTCTTGTGTGAAAGGACACTGAAGTAAAGAAGTAAAGACTTTTTTTTTAAAAGCCTGAACACTGAACACCAACAGCTGTAGAGACCGATCAAAAACTGTACTCCCCCCATTTCACACAGATCATTAGAGTGCGATTGAGAGCTGCTCAGAGAAGACGTACAGTGAGTGCTTGCAGAATCCAAGTGGATAAAAGCATGATGAGTGTTGTATTATTAGAGGTGTGGGTGAAGTGTGTGGAGGGAAGGAAATGGCAAAAGAGGCTCACCCAGGACGAGAACTTGACTGGTGCTCCTTCCACATCTGATGCTGTCTCAGCCTCTTCCCCAAGCAGCAGCACTGGAACACCTTCACTCTCAATCTTCTCCTCCCTAACACTGCTGTTGAATGATCTAGCAGCCACCCTCCTCTCCACCACGTCCGCTCCTCCTGGTGCTCTCCGAGCGAGCCGATCTACTCGCTGTGTGCCTCGGAGAGGCGGCGATGGGCTGAGACCGATGCTGCTCTCTTCGCTGGGGGTGTGTGTGTGTGTGTGTGTGTGTGTGTGTGTGTGGGAGGGTGTTTGAAACAGGACTCTGATGCTGTTCATTGGGGGCTCATCTGCTCTCTCTCTATCTCACTCTTTCCCCCTTTACCATCGGTGGGTTTGTTCTGTGCTACATTCAAGTCCTAAAGGAGAAATGGAAAACAAGCTTTCTTCCTTAGATAGTCATTCCAATATTGCATCCTTTCTGTGTGTGTGTGTGTGTGTGTGTGTGCCGTCCATATGAGGGCCGGTGAACAAGTTAGGACCGAAATCATGGTCCCAATACGGAAAACCATTGCATCTAATAGAGAGCCAAATACTAGAGTCTGTGAACATTGCTCCAAAGTCAGGATTTTTTGTTGATTTAATGTGCATACAAAAGTGAACATTGACAGGTGCAAAGGCAACAGTATATGATAAAACAAGATGGCAGCTAAAGGACTTCCCTATTCATCCCCGAAAAAAACCCGCCAGGTGAACAGCTGACTTTTGTCATAATTTTGCCAAGTAAAATTCCGATTATTATCATAATATTGCCAAAATGTTAAAGTTTTCTTACAAAATTGTGACTTTTGTCATGTAAAATTATGACTCATTTCATAAAATTGCCAAAATTGTAAGCTTTTCTTGTAAAATTGTGACTGTTATTGAGTAAAATTCCAACTTTTATCATAATATTGGGGCATCACGGTGGAACAGGGGTTAGTGCATGTGCGTCACAATACGAAGGTCCTGAGTAGTCCTAGGGTTCAATCCCGGGCTCGGGATCTTTCTGTGTGGAGTTTACGTGTTCTCCCCGTGACTGTGTGGGTTCCCTCCGGGTACTCCGGCTTCCTCCCACCTCCAAAGACATGCACCTGGGGATAGGTTGATTGGCAACACTAAATTGGCCCTAGTGTGTGAATGTTGTCCCCAAAAGGGACAAGCGGTACAAAATGGATGGATGGATCATAATATTGCACAAATGTTCAGTTTTTCTTGTAAAATTTTGACTTGCGTTGAGTAAAATTATGACTTTTATCATAATACTAGAGGTAGACATTTTTGGAGGTCTCAAGAAGTGTGTGTGTGTGTGTGTGTGTGTGTGTGTGTGTGTGTGTGTGTGTGTGTGTGTGTGTGTGTGTGTGTGTGTGTGTGTGTGTGTGTGTGTGTGTGTGTGTGTGTGTGTGTGTGTGTGTGTGTGTGTGTGTGTGTGTGTGTGTGTTCTTGTACTGCTACCCTTCTTGAGACATCAACAAGAAAAAGTACCTTCCATATGAGGACGGGTGAACAAGTTAGGACCGAAATCATGGTCCCAATAAGGAAAACCATTGCATCTAATAGAGAATGTCTCATTTGCACCCCTGGTGGTGAAATCTATCAAAATTAGGGTGGTCCCAAAAAGGAGGGATTTTTTAAATTGACTGCGTGTGTCAATTTTAAAAGTGCTCCCCTTCAACATATGAAATAACAAGTGTGTGTAAAAATTTGAAGTGCACCCCCTCTGGCCAACATATGGAATAACAGGGGCGGTATGGCGTAGTGCAGGGGTCGGCAACCCGTGGCTCCGGAGCCGCATGCGGCTCCTTGACCACTCTGATGCGGCTCAGCTGCATACTTGCCGACCCCCCCGATTTTCCCAGGAGATTTATGGTTCTCAGTGTCTCTCATAGATTACTCCCAGGGAAAATATAATCCTATTTACACTCTAATTACTAAATTAAGGGCGTGCCCTAATTGCACCGCAGTAATTGTCCTCTATAGCATTTACATACAGCGTGCCAGTCTGGCCACATGTTGCATGTTGTTATTACTTGCACACACAGGAGACAGCAAAGCATACTTACTCATCAGCCACACAGCTTACACTGACGGTAGCCGTATCAAACAACTTTAACATTGTTACGTTACAAATATGCGCCACACTATGAACCCACACCAAAAAAGAATGAAAAACACATTTCTGGAGAACATCCCACCGTAACACAACATAAACACAACATAACCATTACCCAGAATCCCATGCAGCCCTAACTCTTCCGGTCTACATTATACACCCCCGCTACCACCAAATCCCCCCACACATCAACCCCCCCCCCCTCTCCGTGCGTTGGTTGAGCGGAAGAGTTAGGGCTGCATGGGATTCTGGGTATTGGTACCGTCAGTGTAAGATGTGTGGCTGCTGAGCTAGTACGCCTTGCTGTCACTTATGTGAGCAAGCTGAAACTGCATTCTACGTGTGGTCGAGCAGGTACACTGTTAGGGCAGACTGTAGAGGGCGCCAAATGCAGTGTCATCACGCTCTGATATTCGGGAGTCTCCCGGGAAAATGAGAAGGTTGGCAAGTATGACGCTATCAAGCGCCATTCATTCAAAACTCGCGGGCTGCACTAACATCAAATTTCCACATTAAAGTGCGTGCCGGTGCGTGTGTCGGAGACCCCTGGTTAACATAGCACAAAGCATTTAAGCTTTGTATGCGGTGTTTTTCATTTTAAATTTAATTTTTTTTTTTGTGGCTCCCATTACTTTCTTTAATTTGTGAAACTTGCCAAAATGGCTCTTTGAGTGGTAAAGGTTGCCGACCCCTGGCGTAGTGGGTAGAGCGGCCGTGCCAGAAACCTGAGGGTTGAAGGTTCGCTCCCCGCCTCTTGACATCCAAATCGCTGCCGTTGTATCCTTGGGCAGGACACTTCACCCTTGTCCCCGGTGCCGCTCACACTGGTGAATGAATGATGAATGAATGATAGGTGGTTGTCGGAGGGGCCGTAGGCGCAAATTGGCAGCCTCGCTTCCGTCAGTTTACCCCAGGGCAGCTGTGGCTACAAATGTAGCTTACCACCACCAGGTGTGAATGAATGATGGGTTCCCACTTCTCTGTGAGCGCTTTGAGTATCTAATTTAAAAAAAACGCGATATAAAATCTAATCCATTATTATTTATTATTATTAACAAGTGTGTGTAAGAAATTGAAATGTGCCCGCTTTTGGCCAAAATTAATTTTAAAAAAATTAAATAAATATGTATATAGAGACATACTGTAATAACTTGAAATAAATAATGAAGATTAAAAACAAATTACAAACAAAACATTTAAATTAAAAAAATTAACTAAAAGCAGTCTTATTACCACAATGCGTCAACTTTTTTCTTATAAAAGTAAACAATTTATCATATTTCTGTTTCTGTAATATTGCAATATTTTCTCGTAAAATTATTACTTTTTTATGTAGAAGTACTACTTTTTAATGCAAAATGGCAACATTTTTCATTTAAAAATCTGACTTTTATCACAATATTGCCAACTTTTTTATTGTTCTTGTAAAATAGTGACGTTTTTTGAGTAATTAAATTGAAAAATTATAACTTTTGTCATAATTTTTTGCAGAGTAAAATTCAGATTATTATTATAATATTGCCCTAATTTTTTGTTTTTCTTATAAAATTGTTACTTTTGTCGAGTAAAATTACGACTAATTTCATAAACTTGCCTTCTTGTAAAATTCCGCCAGCTGTTGAGTAAAATTCCAACTTTTATCATACTGCACAAATGTTCAGTTTTTCTTGTAAAATGTTTAATTGCGTTGAGTAAAATTACAACTTTTATTATAATACTGCCAAAATTCAAATGTTTTTTGTGAAATTGTGACCTTTTTCTTGTGAAATTCCAACTCATTTTTCACAACAAGCTGTTTTATATATTTACATAGTATGTATATATTATTAATGTTGTAAATACAAATCTTTATATATCTAGAAAGGGTCGTCCTAAAGAGGTAGGCATTTTTCAGAGGTCTCAAGAAGGTAACAA
This sequence comes from Entelurus aequoreus, assembly GCF_033978785.1. Classification (NCBI taxonomy): domain Eukaryota; kingdom Metazoa; phylum Chordata; class Actinopteri; order Syngnathiformes; family Syngnathidae; genus Entelurus; species Entelurus aequoreus. Next base: position 23,112,680 of record NC_084757.1, read on the forward strand.
ATACAAGAAGGTGTGTGTGTGTGTGTGTGTGTGTGTGTGTGTGTGTGTGTGTGTGTGTGTGTGTGTGTGTGTGTGTGTGTGTGTGTGTGTGTGTGTGTGTGTGTGTGTGTGTGTGTGTGTGTGTGTGTGTGTGTGTGTGTGTGTGTTCTTGTACTGCTGCCCTTCTTGAGACATCAAAAAGGAAAAGTACCTTCCATATGAGAACGGGTGAACAAGTTAGGACCGAAATCATGGTCCCATCCATCCATCCATTTTCTACCCCTTGTCCCTTTTGGGGTCGCGGGGGGTGCTGGAGCCTATCTCAGCTGCATTCGAGCGGAAGGCGGTGTACACCCTGTCCAATACGAAAAAATCATTGCATCTAATAGAGAATGTCTCATTTGCACCCCTGGTGGTAAAATCTATCAAAATTAGGGTAGTCCCAAAAAGGAGGGATTTTTCAAATTGACTGTGTGTCGGTTTTAAAAGTGCTCCCCCTCTGGTCAACATATGAAATAGCAAGTGTGTTTAAGAAATGGAAATGCGCCCCCTTTGGCCAAAATTCATTTAAAAAATAAAATAAATATGTATAAAGAGACCTACTGTAATAACTTGAAATAATCCCTTACAAACAAAAAATTTAAAAAAAAAAAAAAAATACATTAAAAGCTTACCTTTCTTATATATGCATAGTATGTATATATTATTAATGATGTAAATACAAATATTTATATATATGGTCCTCAAGAAGTAGGCGTTTTTCGGAGGTCTCAAGAAGGTAACAAATATGAGAATGTGTGTGTGTGTGTGTGTGTGTGTGTGTGTGTGTGTGTGTGTGTGTGTGTGTGTGTGTGTGTGTGTGTGTGTGTGTGTGTGTGTGTGTGTGTGTGTGTGTGTGTGTGTGTGTGTGTGTGTGCGTGTGTCTGGAGAGAGGGAGGGGGGAGAGGGAGCCAACACAGAATCAATACCATCTTATGAATATAAAACACATAATAAAATGAAATGGGCTTATGAATAAATATATTTCAAAAATTCCATTACATGAATAAACTATAGAATAACTGTGATACAGTACTGTTTTTTTTGGTTATTTTATACCAACTTAATTGTTTATTTTATCTTATTATTACTTTTACTGTCACAGCTCTTGCAGCTCACAAGTCTACAGTGCATACACCCACTGGGCAATTTATGTGCAGCCCTTTGAGACACTTGTGATTTAGGACTATATAAATAAACATTGATTGATTGATTAATTGATTATCAAGTACACCTGTGCAATTCAATAAGATACAATGTCAGATTTTTTAAAATCTAAATTGAATGTAAAATTGTATTAGATTAATAGTCCATCCATCCATCCATCTTCTTCCGCTTATCCGAGGTCGGGTCGCGGGGGCAGCAGCCTAAGCAGGGAAGCCCAGACTTTCCTCTCCCCAGCCACTTCGTCCAGCTCCTCCCGGGGGATCCCGAGGCGTTCCCAGGCCAGCCGGGAGAGATAGTCTTCCCAACGTGTCCTGGGTCTTCCCCGTGGCCTCCTACCAGTCGGACGTGCCCGAAACACCTCACTTGGTTAAACACCTCCCTAGAATAATAGTATTTTATATTATTCATATATTTAAATCATATATATATAAAATATATAATGTGTGTGCGTGTGCATATATACAGTACATTCCCAAAACCAGTGAAGTTGGCACGTTGTGTTGTTGTTGGCATCCGTAAGTCTCGGAAGACAATGGATTGGCCCTTGGATATGATTTAGTTGGTCATGCAGCGTCTGCTGTGGCTGTAGAGACCCACACGGGAGTGACAGTCTCTGTTGCACTTGGTGCATTTGTAGGTTGAGTCAGCTACAGGATGTAGTTGCTCGCTCTTTCTCTGAGCTCGCTTCTCATCTGCAAGCTGGCGCAGTTTTGCTTCGCCAGTGTTCGGTCCAGTGTTCACGGTGTGTCTCCAGCTGGATCTGTCCTGAGCAAGCTCTTCCCAGGTGTTCAGGTCACGCTTGCAGACATCCTTGAAGCGGAGATGTGGCCGTCCCGTTGTCCTCTTGCCAGAGGCAAGCTCTGCGTAGAGGATGTCTTTGGGGATCCGGCCATCGTCCATTCGACGCACATAGCCCAGCCATCGAAGGTGACGCTGACGGAGCAGAGTGACCATGCTGGGAATCTTGGCTTGCATCAGCACCTCGTTGTTTGTCACACGATCGCTCCATATAATCCCCATCCATCCATCCATCCATCCATTTCTACCGCTTATTCCCTTCTGGGTCGCGGGGGCGCTGGAGCCTATCTCAGCTACTATCGGGCAGAAGGCGAGGTACACCCTGGACAAGTCGCCACCTCATCGCAGGGCCAACACAGATAGACAGACAACATTCACACTCACATTCCCACACTAGGGTCAATTTAGTGTTGCCAATCAACCTATCCCCAGGTGCATGTCTTTGGAGGTGGGAGGAAGCCGGATACAATGATTTGCAAATCCTTTTCAACCTATATTCAATTGAATAGACTGCAAAGACAAGATACTTAACATTCGAACTGGAAAACTTAATTGTTTTGCAAATATTAGCTCATTTGGAATTTGATGCCTGCAACATGTTTCAAAAAAGCTGGCACAAGTGGCAAAAGAGTGCGGGTACTAGACTGGCCTGCCTATAGTCCTATAGTCCAGACCTGTCTCCCATTGAAAATGTGTGGCGCACTATGAAGCCTAAAATACCACATCGGAGACCCCGGACTGTTGAACAATTTAAGCTGTAACTGCTGTTTTGCTCCCCCACCCCAACAGACGATGGCGTGCAACACAGCAGAGGCCACCACAGTCAATATGTTTTGTTTTTGTTTTTTTGTTGTTTTACTTTTGTAGCTGTATGTAGAAATGGCTGATTGCATCAGCTCTGCTCATTTAATGGCCTTAATGCCCTTTTGTGTTCTTTGATGTTTGATATTTCCCTCTTACACACATGCTTATGTGTGCTATGACTATGAGTTTTTTTTTCTTGGCCTCAGTCTGGACCCCCTTCCCAGGGGCCCAGGCTTAGACTCTCAACTTTTTTGTTATGGGTGCCGGAAGTTGGCAGACCCATCAGCGATCCTGTTCTGTCTCCCTGTAATGTTTGTCTGCTCTTGGAGGGGATTGTGATGAAAATCTTAATTTCCCCTCGGGAATTGATGAAGTATTTCTGATTCTGATTCTGATTCTGTACATCAAGCAAGAATGGGAAAGAATTCCACGTGAAAAGCTTCAAAAAATTGGTCTCCTCAGTTCCCAAACGTTTACTGAGTGTTGTTAAAAGGAAAGGCCATGTAACACAGTGGTAAAAATGCCCCTGTGCCAACTTTTTTGCAATGTATTGCTGCCATTAGATTCTAAGTTAATGATTATTTGCTAAAGAAAATTAAGTTTCTCAGTTCGAACTTTAAGTATCTTGTCTTTGCAGTCTATTCAATTGAATATAAGTTGATAAGGATTTGTAAATCATTGTATTCTGTTTTTATTTACGATTTACACAACGTGCCAACTTCACTGGTTTTGGGTTTTGTATATATGTTGTATATGTTTATTTATATATATTTTTTTAGATCAATGTTTTTAACTGATGAATGGATTTACAATCGGAACAAAAAAACGTGATTTGATTGTGAATCAGTTTTTTGGAGCAACCCCAAAAAAGAGCCGCGCTATAAGGAGATGCATATATATCAGACTGCATTCCAATTAACATAGATGCGTGCGGTTTAAATGTTCAATAACTCAATGGTAGGGATTGCACATGTGCTTTATTCTTAATTTAATTTTATACATTACTAAGAATATTTCGTCATTGTTTCATTTGCTTTAATAGACCTTGTTTGTATACATTTGTTAGCGATTAATCAATTTCTTAACTTTATTAATGCAGCACACACAGTATGTGTTTCGTAATAGCAGTGTGTCATAAATAAATGCACCCCGACAGTGTCAATCAAAACTAAGCATTATTAATCATGGTTGTAAAGGCAGAATATGTTGGATGAAACTTTTCTCCTGGATATCATGAAAGTGTACTAGTGAATGGCATATTAAACACTATGACAAAATTTAAGCAGATGTTTGGTTCCTGTGAAGGTTTACAAATTGGTGCCCATCCAAATTGGGATCGCTCAGCCTTGGCTGGGTTCTGCGCTCTACTGAGTGCCATTCTAGTTTAATCTGCTTTTTTGGTGTTGCGTGGTACAGGAGATATGCTGCCATGTTTCAGCTGGCGTCAATGTTATCAGCACGCAGCACACACACAGAACATTGCAAAGGCTGAAGACATTTCCAATAGGAAAAATATAAATAATCAGTTGCTGGGTCAAACTGTCACCATTTTGAAATGTTTTTTGGTTTTTTTGACAGTTGTGCTCATAAGTTTACAGATCCTGGCAGAGCTTTTGGTATGTTGGCCATTTTTCAGAAAATATGAATGATTCTACAAAAGCCTTTCTGTCACTCATAGTTCGGTGTTGGGTGAAGCCATTTATTATCAAACATGTGTGTTTGCTTTGTTTAATATTTTCGCATCATACAGTGAAACCCCTCTTTTTAAAATTTACAAACTATTTACTACTACTTGCTGGTATTGAAGAGATTGACGAAGCAGGCTTTCGTACCACAGGTTTTAATTGTGATGAGAACAGACTTTTCGGTGAAAAAATGCCCAATTGGACTTATAACCCAGCGGAGGAGCAGACACTACCTCTTGTTTAGTAGCATCTTTTCCAAGAGCACACACACACACACACACGTTCACACGGCCTCACCTTCCTCCCCCCTCCCTTCTCCCCTTCCGGCTCCTTCCAGCTGCTAATTTACCATCGACAATGTAGAGTGGATTTGACTTTTTTAAATGTTTATTATTGTAGAAATATGGTTAAGTTTAAGGATGTTTGTGATTTCTGATCATTGGTGAGGGCACCACACTTCTGTGTCAGAACTGTATAGCACTTTATATTGTGTTCAAAGTGTACAAACATTCACTTAAACTGGAACCCATTATTCATATTTACATTGTTTCTTACGGGGAAATTTGCTTCACGATAAAAACTTTTTCTATTTACGGTGAAGGTAGAACATGTTAAAACAGAAAGTAAGCACATATTAACAGTAAATGAACAAGTAGATTAATAATAACATTTCTACAGCTTGTCCCTCATAATTCTGACAAAATAATAGAATAGGAAATGACACAATATGTTACTGCATACTTCAGCAGCCAAATTGGGAGCCTTTGTAACCCGTTGGCTTATTTACTACGGAAAGAGAAGTTGTCTAGTTTTTTCACTATCTTATTTAATGCCAAAATTGTTATTTGATTGCAATAAGAAACATATGTTTAATATATCAAAATTATTTTTATTTAAAATGTCCTCAATGTTGATTTGGGGTCGGCTGTAGGCTCCCTTAGGGGGCGGCTGGTACAGTACCTCCCTCTTCCTCAGGCTGATGGTGAGGCCAAAGGCCTTGGCAAAATGGTCGACGATGTATTGCAGGGCATCCTGGGTGTGGACGAGAAGGGCACAGTCGTCCGCAATCTGCAGCTCTGCGATCAGCTCCTCCATGGTCTTGGTTTGGGCAAGCAGATGGCGCAGATTGAAGACGCTGCCATCTGTTCTGAAGTGGATGAAGATGCCGTCTCCCATGTCTTCCTTCGCCTCCCTCAGCATCATGCTGAAGAAGATGGAGAACAGAGGACATCCCTGCTTTACACCGTTCGCAATAGGGCAGGTGTTTGAGAAGGCGCCGTTGTGCTTTACCTGGCCCACCTGACCTTCGTGAGGAACTTTGGAGGGCAGTATCTTCCATAGACCCTCTCTGCTTACTGTATCAAAGGCATTGGTCAGGTCGATGAAAGCTGTGAATAGGCCCATTTTTTGCTCCCGGCACTTCTAATAATAATAATAATAATAATAACTGGGATTTATATAGCGCTTTTCTAAGTACCCAAAGTCGCTTTACATGTTAAAAACCCATCATTCATTCACTTCTCCTGGATCTGGCGAAGCACGAAGATTTCTCTCCTTTGTTCTTGTAGAGATAGACTATGATGGCATCTCGGAGATCCTTAAGCACTGAGCCTTGCTCCCAGCACTTGGTCAAGAGGTCATGGAGACAGTCCGTAACCTTTTCGTCGCCGTGCCGGTAAACCTTCGGTGGTATGCCGTCGATTTCTGGGGACTTTCCCAGATTCATCTGTTGGACCACTTTCTCCACCTCCTTTATCGTCGGCAGATCGTCAAGCTCTGTCTTCACTTCTGCTTGGGGGATCTTCAGCAAGGAGAACTCTTGCACTTGCCGTTCGTCGCTGAAGAGGCTGCTAAAGTGCTCGGACCAGCGGTGCATGATGACATTCTTGTCCGTCAAAAGGGTTGCGCCGTCGGGAGAACGAAGAGGGGTCTGGATGTGGTGAGAGGGTCCGTGCACAGCCTTGAGGGTCTCATAGAAGGAACGTGTGTCCCCAAGGTCAGCATACTTCTGCGTTCTCTTGGCGAGATCTGTCCACCAGTCGTTTTTCATTGCGCGTAATCTGTTTTGCAAGGTGTTGCAAGCAGTTCTGTATGTGGCCTTCAAGCTGTTGTTATCAGGGTTTGCCAGGAGGCGTTGATGGCAGTTTAATTTCTTCTCGAGTAACTCCTGGATTTCTGTATCTGACTCATCAAACCAGTCTTTGTGTTTTCTGGTTGAGAAACCCACTATTTCTGCAGTAGTCACTTAGAGGACCTTCTTCAGTTGTGTCCACTGTTGGTCCATGTCAGCGTCAGGGGTCAACTTCTTTTTCAAGTCTCTCCTCGAGTCAAGCTTGGAAAATCTCCTGGTAGAGCTGTTTCCCGAGTCTCTGAGCATTAAGTCTCTTTGTCTGGAGGCCTTTCTTTTTTGGTAGAGGTTAGAAGGTGAAGGCCCCTTTCCGCCGGACAGGTCTGTGGTCAGCGTAGCAGACTCTTGTGTGCTGCACATGCCAAAGGCTGGAAATAATAAAGCACTTTTTGGCCAAATGTATTTGTTCTTTCAATTTTGATGGAAAAAATGTAATCTGTTAAGATGTTCTAAGCGTTTTTGTTTTTTTTGTTATGAAAAAAAATACTTTAATCTACTTCTTACTTTGATTTAAAAGTCATTAATCTGTTAGTGAACAAGACCCCAAGATACTTAAGCTCCTCCACCTGGGACAGAGTCTTGTTCTCTACCTGGACTGTACAAACCATCGGTTTCCTGCTGAGAACCATGGCCTCAAATTTGGAGATGCTGATCTTCATTGCAGCCGCTGAACACTCTGCTGCGAACCGATCCACCGAAACGAGAGCTGAGCCAGAAGGCAAAGCTCTCGGTTTACCGAGCTATCTACATTCCTACTCTCACCTATGGTCATGAAGTGTGGGTCATGACCGAAAGAATAAGATCGCAGATACAAGCAACCAAAATGAGTTTCCTCAGAAGGGTGGCTGGCATCTCCCTTAGAGATAGGGTGAGAAGTTTAGTCACCCGAGAGAGACTCGGAGTAGAGCCGCTGCTCCTTCGCTTGGAAAGGAGCCAGCTTAGGTGGTTCGGGCATCTCGTGCGATGCCTCATGAGCGTCTCCCTGGGGACGTCCTCGTTGCACGTCCCACTGGGAGACGACCCAGGCCAAGGACCAGATGGGAGGGATTGCATCTCCTCTCTGGCCTGGGAACGCTTCGAGATCCCCCAAGAGGAAGTTGCTAATGTTGCTCTGGAGAGGGAAGTCTGGGGGTGTCTGCTGGAGCTGTTGTCCCCGCGACCCGATTCCGCATAAGCGGTTGAAGATGGATGGATGTTTAATTTGTTAGTAAAACATATAATAATCCCAATAAATTGTTTATACAAATTGTATAACAATTATATTATACGTTAATTGTCACGGCTGGTTACACCAGTGCCCTATTTTGAGATTGTTAGTGTTTTTCCACGTTAATGTTGAGTTCCGGTTCTACACACTTATTCTGTAGTTCCACTTCCTTTTTGAGTCTCCTGCAGCAGCTTTATTTTGTCTTCCAAAGAACTTTTTTTGAGTTTAGTCGTCGCTGTTTAAATCCAGCTGGTGCTGCGGTCTTTGTTGGGAGATTATATTCTGTACGGATGCTGTTGAACGCTGAACCCTCTTCTGAGGTTTCCAAGTAAGTTTGTTTCTTCATAGTCCTAAGTTTTTGTGCATTCCCTAATGCATTAGTGTTTGTTTGGCTCGCACCTCACTGCACATGTTCCTTAGTGTTTTTGTCTTTGTTTATTACATATCTTATACCTGTATGCTGTCTCCTGCTACCTTCTGCATCTTAAATCACAATCTTCGCTATCATGCGACCCAAGCCTCACAGTTAATATTCATGTATATTCACTCTGAGGGCAGCCCTTAAAAAAAAAAATTTAAAAAGTTGGACACCCCTGGTTTGAGGAATACACATTTAAATGAACATTTAGAATGATTTTCCTTGTAAACCGCCCATGGATATTTGTACAATGTCAGCGTGCATAACTGCAGCAAAGCGGGGGATGTTGCAGTTGCAGAACCAATCAATGCAACATTAGCATAGAGCGCTGGTTCTCTCTTCCCATGTTTGTTCATTAACACACCGTGCCCTTTTTGCCCTTCTTTACATTGAAATCAGTTCTGGTATTGACTGTTACAGGCGCTCCAAGCCGAAAAAAGAAGAACGTCACTCTTCCTGCAGGCATCCTCACACACAACAGATCATAAGTCAGCGCCCGAGGCAGTGCAGGAGTGTCATATCCAGGTGAAAATGGAGGCTGCGCCATGTTTCACCTTGTCTACACTTGACATAAATGTACCTTTTGTCCTCTTCTCTCATCCCTGCGGTGTCACACTTTGTACGTAAAAAATGAATGAGCATTATTCTTTTTTTACAACCCGAAGAGGTGCACTACTTCTATGTGGTGTGCTGACCTTCATGAATGTCCTCAGCTATTTCCCCACTGGAGGCTCCCCCCTTAAAGCACAGTAATAATCCTTTCATGCACCCCCACACCCCCACACTCCCATGCCCAATCCTTCCAGGAGCTTCTCTCTGGCTGAATATTGCCCTGTGGGGTTCTGCAGTGAATTATTGAGCGAGCGAATGTTGATAAATAGGTAATACATAAAACATGAAGGCAATGCACCTAGCTAACTGCGCAGGTTGAAAAGGCGGTATGTCAACTCTGGACTGTAAAGTCATTTGTCAATTTCAAAGTGCCCTTATTACTTCCCCTGCGCCGCATATAGCGGGGGAAGTGAATAGTTACAATAAGGGGACACAGTTTGCCGCATTTTTATAGCAAAATTACCTTACTATGGATATTGTTACGCCTCACCACTAGAATAATTTCATCATGAACATCGCACATGTACAGTGCATTCGGAAAGTAGTCACAGCGTTTATTTTCTCCACAGTTGTTATGTAACAGCCTTATTTCAAAATGTAATACCTTCATCAAAATCCTACAGACAATGCCCAATAATGACAATGTGAATAATTTTTTTGAAAATGTAATAACAATAAAAAAATACAGATCACAAGAAATCAGAAATCTCAGGTACATTAAAGGCCTACTGAAATGACATTTTCTTATTTAAACGGGGATAGCTGATCCATTCTATGTGTCATACTTGATTATTTTGCGATATTGCCATATTTTTGCTGAAAGGATTTAGTAGAGAACATCGACGATAAAGTTCGCAACTTTTGGTCGCTGATAAAAAAAAAGCCTTGCCTGTACCAGAAGTAGCGTGACGTCACAGGTTGTGGAGCTCCTCACATCTGCACATTGTTTTCAATCATGGCCACAAGCAGCGAGAGCGATTCGGACCGAGAAAGCGACGATTGCCCCATTAATTTGAGCGAGGATGAAAGATTCGTGGATGAGGAAAGTGAGAGTGAAGGATTAGAGGGCAGTGGAAGCGATTCAGATAGGGAAGATGCTGTGAGAGGCGGGTGGGACCTGATATTCAGCTGGGAATGACAAAAACAGTAAATAAACACAAGACATATATATACTCTATTAGCCACAACACAACCAGGCTTATGTTTAATATGCCACAAATTAATCGCGCATAACAAACACCTCCCCCTTCCCGTCCATATAACCCACCAATACAACTCAAACACCCGCACAACACACTCAATCCCACAGCCCAAAGTACCGTCCACCTCCCCAAAGTTCATACAGCACATATATTTCCCCAAAGTTACGTACGTGACATGCACATAGCGGCACGCACGTACGGGCAAGCGATCAAATGTTGCAGCTCATGCGTACTCACGGTAGCGCGTCTGCTATCCAACTCAAAGTCCTCCTGGTTGTGTTGCTGCAGGCAGCCGCTAATACAGCGATCCCACCTACAGCTTTCTTCTTTGCTGTCTTCATTGTTCATTAAACAAATTGCAAAAGATTCACCAACACAGATGTCCAGAATACTGTGAAATTTTACGATGAAAACAGACGACTTAATAGCTGGCCACAATGGTGTCCCAATATGTCCGCACAATCCGTGACATCACGCGCAAACGTCATCATACCGAGACGTTTTCAGCAGATTATTTCGCGGGAAATTTAAAATTGCACTTTACTAATCTAACCCGGCCGTATTGGCATGTGTTGCAATGTTAAGATTTCATCATTGATATATAAACTATCAGACTGCGTGGTCGGTAGTAGTGGCTTTCAGTAGGCCTTTGGCGTCCCAAAGTCACCAGCCTTGGCGTCACTATAGACAGCGATTTTAAATTTGACAAACAAGTCAATGGCGTTTTAAAATCGTGTTGTTATCATCTTCGTCTTTTAGCAAAGGTAAAACCATTTTTATCTTTTAACCTTTTTGAACAAGTCGTGCATGCTTTTATTTCAAGTCGCCTGGACTACTGCAATGCACTTTATGCTGGAATTAGCCAAAAAGCTCTCTCCCGGTTGCAGTTAGTCCAGAACGCGGCAGCACGACTTTTAACAGAGGCCAGGAAACGTGAGCATATAACCCCAATTCTTCGGAGTTTGCACTGGCTCCCTGTTCATTTTAGAATTGATTTTAAATCCTTGCTGTTTGTTTTTAAAGCTTTAGATGGACTGGCACCTCAGTATATCTCGGACCTCATCCAAATTTACACTCCTGCGCGCGCTCTGAGGTCCGAGAGCCAGCTCCAGCTCGTGGTGCCCAGGACGAGACTTAAAACTAGGGGAGATAGGGCCTTCTCTGTGGTCAGCCCTAAACTCTGGAACACTCTGCCCCTCCATGTTCAAACTGCTTCCACAGTGGAGTGTTTTAAGTCTCGTCTTAAGACCCACTTTTATTCTTTGGCTTTTAACACTACGTGAGTTGTGTGGTCTTCTGTCCTCTGTTGTCCTGTGTGTTTTTTTTATAAATTTTGATGTCTATTTTACTGTTTTAATTGGTTTTACCCTTTAAAAATCGCTTTTAATCATATTTATTTTTTATATTGTCTCTGTATTGGTTTTCTATTCATTTATTCTTTGTTTTTATTCAGTCATTGGTGTAGCATAATATTGTTTTTAATATTGTTTTTAACATGGCTGTGCAGCACTTTGGAAACATTCTTGTTGTGTAAATGTGCTATATAAATAAAGTGGATTGGATTGGATTGGATTTAATATCCACAGCCTTTGCTCAATACTTTGTGGATGCACCTTTGGCAGCAATTACAGCAAATGTTTTTGAATATGATGCCACAAGCTTGGCACACTTACCTTTGGGCCGTTTCACCCATTCATCTCTCAAATTCCATCAGATTGAATGGAAGTGTTGGTTTTAATCCAGGATGTCTCTGTACTTTGCTGCATTCATCTTAGTCTAGTCAGGGAGGTGACCAAGAAACCGATGGTCACTCTGTCAGAGCTACAGCATTCCTCTCTGGAGAGAGGAGAACCTTCCAGAAGGACAACCATCTCTGTAGCAAACCACCAGTCAGTACAATAGATTGGCCAGACGGAAGCCATTTCTTTGTAAAAACTTTGCCAAAATGCACCTAAAAGACTCTCAGACCATGAGAAACAAAATTCTCCGGTCTGATGAGACAAAAATTGAACTATTTGGCGTGAATGCCAGACATCATCTTTGGAGGAAGCCAGGCACCGCTCACCACCAGGCCAATAACATCCCTACAGTGAAGCATGGTGGTGGCAACATCATGCTGTGGGGATGGTTTTCAGCAGCAGAAACCAGTAGACTGGTCATGATAGAGGGAAAGATGAATGCAGCAATGTACGGAGACATCCTGAATGAAAACCAATGTGTCCGTCCAATCTGATGGAGCTTGAGAGGTGCTGCAAAGAGGAATGGGTGAAACTGCCCAAAGATAGGTGTGCAAAGCTTGTGGCACAATATTCAAAAATACTTGAGGCTGTAATTTCTGCCAAGGGTGCCTCAACAAAGTATTGAACAAAGGCTATCACCTATCATTCATCATTCATTTCACCGGTGTGAGCGGCACCGGGGGCAAAGGGTGAAGTGTCCTGCCCAAGGACACAACGGCAGCGATTTTTGGATGGTAAGAGGCGCGGAGCGAACCTGCAAACATCAGGTTTCTGGCACGGTTGCTCTACCCACTACGCCACACCGTCACAAGCTCGGAGGTCTGTGGGCAGGTGTGAGGTCAAGGGCAGGAGCGAGGCATCAGAGTCCGTGTCCAGGCGGTAGGCCGAGATCCAGGAAGGCAGCCAGGGAACCAGAGGGAATACGGGTAGACGAGACACACAGCTCGTGTGGGCACTAATACACCCCCATGCCATCACAGATGCTGGCTTTTCAACTTAGCGCCTAATCCGGATGGTTGTTTTCCTCTTTGGAATGACGTCCACAATTTCCAAAAACAATTTGAAATGTGGACTCGTCAGACCACAGAACACTTTTCCACTTTGTATCAGTCCATCTTAGATGAGCTCAGGCCCAGCGAAGCCGACGGCGTTTCTGGGTGTTGTTGATAGACGGTTTTCGCCTTCCATAGGAGAGTTTTAACTTGCACTCACAGATGTAGCGACCAACTGTAGTTACTGACAGTGGGTTTCTGAAGTGTTCCTGAGCCCATGTGGTGATATCCTTTACACACTGAGGTCGCTTGTTGATGCAGTACAGCCTCAGGGATCGAAGGTCACGGGCTTAGCTGCCATGTGCAGTGACTTCTCCAGATTCTCTGAACCCTTTGATGATATTACGGAGCGTAGATGGTGAAATCCCTAAATTCCTTGCAATAGCTGGTTGAGAAAGGTTTTTCTTAAACTGTTCAACAATTTGCTCACGCATTTGTTGACAAAGTGGTGACCCTCGCCCCATCCTTGTTTGTGAATGACTGAGCATTTCATGGAATCTACTTTTGTACCCAATCATGGCACCCACCTGTTCCCAATTTGCCTGGTCACCTGTGGGATGTTCCAAATAAGTGTTTGATGAGCATTCCTCAACTTAATCAGTATTTATTGCCACCTTTCCCAACTTCTTTGTCACGTGTTGCTGGCATCAAATTGTAAAGTTAATGATTATTTGCAAAAAAAAATGTGTATCAGTTTTAACATCAAATATGTTGTCTTTGTAGCATATTCAACTGAATGTGGGTTGAAAATGATTTGCAAATCATTGTATTCCGTTTATATTTACATCTAACACAATTTCCCAACTCATATGGAAACGGGGTTTGTAATTAGTTACACATCCTTCTGACAAAAAGTCCTCTCATTAATGGAATGTCCTTGGACTCGCCTCCACTCTCGTGAACACTCGTTGACCATGGACTCTATGACCCATTGGACTTGTCTGCTCTTTTACTATGAAGAGAGTCTTCAGGGCTCATTTTTGCAGGAGCTTGCTTTTCAAGGCGCCCACTTGCGGTGCTTACGTACGCAATCAACAATGTTTTTTTGCGGGAGTGAGACCAACGCTGTATTATTTACCTGTGACCTGGTTTAATAAATCTTTGTAAAAACTTCCAGAAGACCCTTCTTTTGACTGTTGAACAAAAGAAAGTGGGTAGAGTCTAACACTGGAAATTGTAAATTGGCTGCCGGGCTGTTGCTTCGACCACTTAGCTCGGGCAGGAAGACTCCCTCACTGCTTGTTATGGGGATCAGGGGTGTCAAAAGAGCTAGCTCGTTTGTTATTGGCCTGCAAAACATTCAACTGACAAAATAAACACAAATGGAAATTGCAAAAATGTTTACGATTACAATTTAGATCTGTACTGATTTTCTTGTCAATTCTCATTTGGGGGGAAAAAAAGGATAACAGGTTGATTAGCATCAACTTTGCTGAGTTTAGAAGAAATATCAGTGTGCAAACCCAACAGTGAGACCTTAAGAGACCCACTGTCACGGCTTGTCTCACCATGCCTTGCCTTATTTTGACTTTATTGGTGATTTTCTGGGTGTTTGATTGATTGAGACTTTTATTAGTAGATTGCACAGCACAGTACATATTCCGTACAATTGACCACTAAATGGTAACACCCGAATAAGTTTTTCAACTTATTTAATTCGGGGTCCACGTTAATCAATTCATGGTAGATGTAGTTTTAGTTACTGTCTTGCGCTCTTATTTTGTGGTTGTTCACTTTCTGTTTTCCCCTTTCCTGCAGCAGCTTTACACATGCTTTCGAGCACTTTTCCCCTCACCTGTTTTCTGTTTGTAATTAGCACTATTTAAGTTGAGCTTGCGATACCAGTGGTTTGTCGGGACATTATTCACTATTCACTGGTCACTATTGATGATTCCTTCCTTGCCGAGCTCAAGTGCGCACGTACTTTGTGGACACTGTCTGCTCCACCTTACTTTTTTTGCTGTGTTCCTGCATTTTGTTTTGTTTTCCTCATCCTTTCAGAGCACTTCCCTGTTGCTCTTGCTTTTTGTTTTGTTTGTTTAATCAATAAATGCCCTTTTTACTGCACGTTGCCACCTCGTTAGTCTGCATTTTAAAATCACTGCAGCCTCCGTCGTCTTCCACGACGCACCGCTGGACACCCACAGCCTCCATGCGGTGCCACGGTCAGGGTCAGTGGGTTTTGAAAAATAACTAAATTCATAATAAATACTCTATACAAAAAATATTGTATTGCAATTACACAAGAATGTTTAGTTTAAAAAAACAAATATATATATATATATATATATATATATATATATATATATATATATATATATATATATATATATATATATATATATATATATATATATTTATTTATTTATTTATTTATATATATACATATATATATACTTATATATATATATGAATATATATACAGTCGTGGTCAAAAGTTTACATACAGTACACTTGTAATGGACATAATGTCATGGCTGTCTTGAGTTTCCAATAATTTCTACAACTTGGAGCACATACTTGTTTGTCACAAAAAATATTCATGAAGTTTGGTTCTTTTATGAATTTATTATGGGTCTATTGAAAATGTGACCAAATCTGCTGGTTCAAAAAGTATACATACAGCAACATACATTATACTTCTCTGAGCCCATTTAAATAGGGCTCATGTGATGCAGTCATGAGATTCGGTTAGAAACGCGACAATGGGAAAGTCAAAGGAACTCAGCACAGATTTTAAAAAACGAATCATTGACTTGAACAAGTCAGGAAAGTCACTTGGAGCCATTTCAAAGCAGCTTAAGGTCCCAAGAGCAACTGTGCAGACAATTGTTCGTAAGTATAAAGTGCATGGCACAGTTTTGTCACTGCCACAATCAGGAAGAAAACGCAAGCTATCACCTGCTGCTGAAAGAAAATCGCAAGCATTTGTGGCGCTTTGGAATCGATAAGGAAATCAATCAATCAATCAATCAATGTTTATTTATATAGCCCTAAATCACAAGTGTCTCAAAGGGCTGTACAAGCCACAACGACATCCTCGGTACAGAGCCCACATACGGGCAAGGAAAAACTCACCCCAGTGGGACGTCGGTGAATGACTATGAGAAACCTTGGAGAGGACCGCATATGTGGGTAACCCCCCCTCTAGCGGAGACCGAAAGCAATGGATGTCGAGTGGGTCTGACAAAACATTGTGAAAGTCCAGTCCACAGTGGATCCAACACATCAGCGAGGTCCACAGCGGGGCCAACAGGAAACCATCCCGAGCGGAGACGGGTCAGCAGCGCAGAGATGTCCCCAACCGATGCACAGGCTAGTGGTCCACCCGGGGTCCCGACTCTGGACAGCCAGCACTTCATCCATGGCCACCGGACCTATGCAACTCCCCCTCGCAAGGGACAGGGGAGAAGAGGAGAGAAGAAAAGAAACGGCAGATCAACTGGTCTAAAAAAGGGGGGTCTATTTAAAGGCTAGATTATACAAATGAGTTTTAAGATGGGACTTAAATGCTTCTACTGAGGTAGCATCTCCAACTGTTACCGGGAGGGCATTCCAGAGTACTGGAGCCCGAATAGAAAACGCTCTATAGCCCGCAGACTTTTTTTTGGCTCTGGGAATCACTAATAAGCCGGAGTTCTTTGAACGCAGATTTCTTGTCGGGACATATGGTACAATACAATCGGCGAGATAGGCTGGAGCTAAACTGTGTAGTATTTTATACGTAAGTAGTAAAACCTTAAAGTCGCATCTTAAGTGCACAGGAAGCCAGTGCAGGTGAGCCAGTATAGGCGTAATATGATCAAACTTTCTTGTTTTTGTCAAAAGCCTTGCAGCCGCATTTTGTACCAACTGTAATCTTTTAATGCTAGACATAGGGAGACCCGAAAATAAAACGTTACAGTAATCGAGACGAGACGTAACGAACGCATGAATAATGATCTCAGCGTCGCTAGTGGACAAGATGGAACGAATTTTAGCGATATTACGGAGATGAAAGAAGGCCGTTTTAGTAACACTCTTAATGTGTGACTCAAACGAGAGAGTTGGGTCGAAGATAATACCTAGATTCTTTACCGAGTCGCCTTGTGTAATATAATTGTTTGGTTGTCAAATGTTAAGGTGGTATTATTAAATAGATGTTGGTGTCTAGCAGGACCGATAATCAGCATTTCCGTTTTCTTAGCGTTGAGTTGCAAAAAGTTAGCGGACATCCATTGTTTAATTTCATTAAGACACGCCTCCAGCTGACTACAATCCGGCGTTATGGTCAGCTTTAGGGGCATGTAGAGTTGAGTGTCATCAGCATAACAGTGAAAGCTAACACCGTACTTGCGTATGATGTCACCCAGCGTCAGCATGTAAATACTAAAGAGTGCAGGGCCAAGAACCGAACCCTGGGGAACTCCGCACGTTACCTTGACATAGTCCGAGGTCACATTGTTATGGGAGACGCACTGCATCCTGTCAGTAAGATAAGAGTTAAACCAAGACAAGGCTAAGTCTGACATACCAATACGTGTTTTGATACGCTCTAATAAAATATTATGATCAACAGTATCGAAAGCGGCGCTAAGATCAAGAAGCAGCAACATAGATGACGCATCAGAATTCATCGTTAGCAATAGATCATTAGTCATTTTTGCGAGGGCTGTCTCCGTAGAGTGATTTGCCCTGAAACCGGATTGAAAAGGTTCACAGAGATTGTTAGTCACTAAGTGTTCATTTAGCTGCTGTGCAACAATTTTTTCGAGAATTTTGGAAATAAACGGAAGGTGGGAGACCGGTCGGTAGTTTACCATGAGGTCAGGATCGAGGTTAGGTCTTTTGAGCAGAGGATGAATAACCGCTTTTTTGAATGCTAGGGGAACAGTGCCGGAGGAAAGTGATAAGTTTATAATATTTAACACTGATGGACCTAATAATACAAACAGTTCCTTGATAAGTTTCCCAGGAAGTGGGTCAAGTAAACATGTTGTTTGTTTTATCCCACTTACACGCTGTAATAATTCCTCTAATGTTATTTCATCAAAAATAGAGAGACTATTTTGGAGGGCAGTGTCCGTCATATATACAGTCGTATTTGTGTTAATAGAACCCAGTTGTAGCTGGGATGCATTGTCTTTAATCTCCTTTCTAATGAGTTCAATTTTCTTATTAAAGAAATTCATAAAATCATCTGCAGAGTGGGTGGAGCTACTGGGAGGAGTCCCTTGTTGGGTTAGCGATGCTACTGTACTAAACAGAAATTTAGGATCGTTTTTGTTGAGGCGGATGAGATTTGAGTAGTATTTAGCTTTAGCTAAGGTAAGCATGCGTTTATAAGTTATTAAAGGCCTACTGAAACCCACTACTACCGACCACGCAGTCTGATAGTTTATATATCAATGATGAAATCTTAACATTATAACACATGCCAATACGGCCGGGTTAACTTATAAAGTGACATTTTAAATTTGCCGCTAAACTTCCGGTTCGAAACGCCTATGAGGATGACGTATGCGCGTGACGTAGACCGGGGAACACGGGTATGCCTTCCACATTGAAGCCAATACGAAAAAGCTCTGTTTTCATTTCATAATTCCACAGTATTCTGGACATCTGTGTTCGTGAATCTGTTGCAATCATGTTCATTGCATTATGGAGAAGGAAGCTGAGCAAGCAAAGAAGAAAGTTGTCGGTGCGAAATGGACGTATTTTTCGAACGTAGTCAGCAACAACAGTACACAGCCGGCGCTTCTTTGTTTACATTCCCGAAAGATGCAGTCAAGATGGAAGAACTCGGATAGCAGAGACTCTAACCAGGAGGACTTTTGACTTCGATACACAGACGCCTGTAGAGAACTGGGACAACACAGACTCTTACCAGGATTACTTTGATTTGGATGACAAAGACGCAGACGTGCTACTGTGAGTATGCAGCTTTGGCTTCTAAACATTTGATCGCTTGACCGTATGTGCGCAACTTTTTTTTGCGTATGTACGTAACTTTTTTAAAATATATAAGCTTTATGAACCTTGGGTTAGGTGAACGGTCTTTTGGGCTGAGTGATTGTGTGTGTTGATCAGGTGTTTGAATTGTATTGGCGTGTTCTATGGAGCTAGGAGCTAGCATAGGAGCTAGGAGCTAGCATAACACATACCGTACCGTACGTGCGCGTCACGTACGTAACTTTTTAAAAATATATAAGCTTTATGAACCTTGGGTTAGGTGAACGGTCTTTTGGGCTGAGTGATTGTGTGTGTTGATCAGGTGTTTGAATTGTATTGGCGTGTTCTATGGAGCTAGGAGCTAGCATAGGAGCTAGGAGCTAGCATAACACGTACCGTACCGTACGTGCGCGTCACGTACCTAACTTTTTAAAAATATATAAGCTTTATGAACCTTGGGTTAGGTGAACGGTCTTTTGGGCTGAGTGATTGTGTGTGTTGATCAGGTGTTTGAATTGTATTGGCGTGTTCTATGGAGCTAGGAGCTAGCAGAGGAGCTAGGAGCTAGCATAACAAACACGCAGGTGTTTTTATGCAGGATTAATTTGTGGCATGTTAAATATAAGCCTGGTTGTGTTGTGGCTAATAGAGTATATATATGTCTTGTGTTTATTTACTGTTGTAGTCATTCCCAGCTGAATATCAGGTCACCCCCGGCTCTCACAGCATCTTCCCTATCTGAATAGCTTCAACTCCCCACTAGTCCTTCACTTGCACTTTACTCATCCACAAATCTTTCATCCTCGCTCAAATTAATGGGGAAATTGTCGCTTTCTCGGTCCGAATCTCTCTCACTTCATGCGGCCATCATTGTAAACAATAGGGAACTTTGCGTATATGTTCAACTGACTACGTCACGCTACTTCCGGTAGGGGCAAGCCTTTTTTTTATCAGATACCAAAAGTTGCAATCTTTATCGTCGTTGTTCTATACTAAATCCTTTCAGCAAAAATATGGCAATATCGCGAAATGATCAAGTATGACACATAGAATAGATCTGCTATCCCCGTTTAAATAAAAAAAATTCATTTCAGTAGGCCTTTAAACTATCACTCCATGCTTGATGGAAAACCTCAAGTTTAGTCGCGCGCCATTTGCGTTCCAGTTTTCTACATGATAATTTATGAGCTCTAATTTATTCTGTAAACCATGGGGTGCGCCTTTTAGGGGCCCTTTTTTGCTTTAGCGGTGCTATACTATCAATAATTTCGCGCAAGGCATCGTCAAAGTTGTAGTGAGGTTATCAATAGAGCCAACATAATTTGGGAATGGTGCCATTACCGAAGGCAGTAGGTCAGCAAGAGTCATCGTTGTGGCAGCATTAATGTTGCGGCCGCTATAGCAGTTATTATTATTATTAGCTTGTTGACAATGAGTCAAAACTTCAAATTTTATAAGGTAATGATCGGACATTACTTTAGTATATGGAAGTATCATAACTTTGGAGGTGGTGACACCCCTGACAAGCACTAGATCTATTGTATTACCGTTGCGATGCGTGGGTTCATGTATTATTTGTGTAAGACCACAGCTATCAATTGTGGTTTGGAGCGCCACGCACTGAGGGTCCGATGGGGTATTCATATGGATATTAAAGTCCCCCATTATGATTATATTGTCGGCGTGCGTCACTAGATCAGCAACGAACTCTGAGAATTCACTGATAAAGTCCGAATAGGGCCCAGGGTGGCGGTAGATAACAGCCAGGTCGAGAGGTAGCGGTGTGACAGACCTCATAGTAAGCACCTCAAACGATTTATATTTATTATTTAGGTTAGGGGTAAGGTTGAAATTTTCATTGTATATTAGTGCGACACCCCCTCCCCTTTTAAGAGGACAGGCAACATGCGCATTCGTATAGTTAGGAGGAGATGCCTCATTGAGCGCAAAAAATTTGTCTGGTTTGAGCCAGGTTTCGCTAAGACCAATGACGTTAAGATTGTTGTCTCTAATGACCTCATTAACTAATAACGCCTTGGGAGACAATGATCTTATGTTTAAAAAGCCCATATTGTAGGTATTGGGCTGTTTTGACGAGTTTTTGTTAAGATTATCCGTAGTGGCAATATTAACAATGTTGCGTTTATTATGCGTAGTGCACTTTAAATAGTTTCGACCATATCTAGGAATTGATATGACGGGAATTTTCCGATTGTTTGCTTGGTGCTGCAATAGACTGGACATATCATAATTTGCCACCTCAGTAGAATGCATGTCCACCTCTGACACAGACACAACAGAAAAAACATTATGTGAATTGTGTATTATTCTAAGAGAATTGCTATGCGTACATGGATTATCCAGCCTGGCGCTGGCTAGTTCTAGCTTAACTGACTCTTCACCCGGACTAACAGACATTGTAATTGCCTGTGACCGGGCTTGCTCTAGTGTAGTCAGTCAAGTGAGACTTAAATAGTAGTCTATGTTTCTAGACAAGATGATGGCGCCTTCCTGGTTAGGGTGAAGGCCGTCTCTCATCAGCAAGCCTGGTTTGCCCCAGAAAGAGGGCCAGTTATCAATAAACGTTAGTTCCTGTTGCCTACAGAAGATAGCCAGCCACTTGTTAAGCGAGACTAATCTGCTATATCTCTCATCATTGCCTCTCGCAGGCAGGGGGCCAGAGACAATTACTCGATGCCTGGACATCTTTCTGGCGAGATCACAAGTCCTGGCTATGTTTCTCTTTGTAATCTCTGACTGTCTCATTCTAGTGTCATTGGAGCCAACGTGTACAACTATATTCGCATAATTAGTGGTGCGATTAGCCTGTCGTATGTGTTTACTAGGCCTGTTGCGAGTTAGCTCCCTAAGATTAGCTTCAATGTCAGGTGCTCTGGCCCCGGGGATACACTTTACTGTGGCTGGTTTGCTAAGCTTTATGTTTCGGGTGATGGAGTCCCCTATGACTAAGGTGTGGTGCCCGGTAGACTGGGGTGTAGGACTAGCTAAAGAGCTAAATCTATTATGCGTCTCAACCGGTACACCGTAGCTTGTAGGCCGCTTAGGACTGCTACAAGCTGGGCTAGTTAGCTCGCTACAGCTAACGCTAGCAGATGTGTCCGCAACATCTAAAGTTACGACATTACTCTGCTCTAACTGGCGGACACGGCCCTCTAGCAGAGCCAACCTCTCCGTTAGTATGGTGCAAGACGCGCAGGAAGCCATTACTCACAGTGTTTTCTGTCACCGAGTGAAGTTCCTGCTGTCCTCAGGGAAGTGGTCGCGGTCTGCGGGAGTAGCTTCCTACTTACCTTCTGACCGGCGCTGCCTTTCTCCGCGCTAGCTTAGCAGCTAGCTAGCTGAGGAAAGGGTGGTGGGACAGAGATCGGGTGATTTGCAAGTTAAATAGTACCACTAAATATGTTTGAGAAGTGATAAAGAAAGCTGTAGAACAATTAAAAGCACACAGATAGAGCGATACTTAGCCTTTTTCGCAACAGCAAACAGACGGCGAGCAGTCACGCACGGTGAACAAAACTCGCAAATGAGTCCCAGGAATCATAACACTGTGAGCCAGTTCTTAACAATGATTCCTATCCCTAGTCCCAGATTAGAATTTTGCATACAAAAAATAATAAAAAAATGGAACTGGCCCCAAATCTCCAAAAAAGTAAGATTTTGAGTGTGCTAAAGCCCTCAAAAATGTTTTAATTAGCAGAATAATTACAATATTGAAAAATAATCTAAATAATAAAAAGTCGTTATATATCCTTAGGAGGGTATATTAACTAGTTTGCTTTGTTATCAACAGTATAACACAAAGCTAAGATGTGGAGTTTTTGTTTAGATGGAACATTTATTGTTTAGTATTTTAGTGACAAAATGTATTAAAGTGGTGTACACATCCTTTAATTGTTCTGTATTATTTCTTGAATGAAAAATGTTAAGACGCCCCTGCTCTTTGTAATCCAGTTTGTCTTCTTTGCATGTAGTTTATTTGTTTATCTGATTGTTTTAGCTTATTCCCAAACCACACACTCTGACCAAAAAGTCATCTTATCTGTAAAACTCCAGCTTTGGCAGACAACAACAAGCTACTTGGCTTTAGGCAGAGTGACGCTGTTACACCCATTAGCAGACTCCCCCTCCTCCATCAAAATAAAACAAAACAGAGAGAAAATATGAAATAAAAAATGTTCAAGAGACAAAATATGAGATGTGCAAGAGGCGGACGCCCACGCAACAGCTCCGCTTGATGCGTCTGCCGGAAATGCCATGTTTGTTTGCAAAGTCAGAGTTCTCATTGCAGGCATGGATACATGCATTCATATTGGAGGAAATAATTGGAATGATTAAAGTTTGTTTTGTGTAATTTGTCTCACAAATGTGAATATACCTGTCACATAGTTTAGCACTCATTTTTATTTATTCAAGAGACAATGCTATAGACTACAGGTGTCAAACTCTCACCCCTGGGAGGCATTTCATCTCAGTATTCAATCCCGAGACCATTTGAAAATCAATAAGTATTTTGACATAGTGGATTTCAGAAAATTACCTTCAGCATCTTTACCCCATCCATTTGCATATAATCACTAGTTATATAAAATTCAATATACCAACCCCAAAACCAATGAAGTTGGCACGTTGTGTAAATCGTAAATAAAAACAAAATACAATGATTTGCAAATCCTTTTCAACCTATATTCAATTGAATAGACTGCAAAGACAAGATATTTAACATTCGTACTGGAAAACTTTGTTATTTTTTGCAAATATTAGCTCATTTGGAATTTGATGCCTGCAGCATGTTTCAAAAAGCTGGCACAAGTGGCAAAAAAGACTGAGAAAGTTGAGGAATGCTCATTAAACACTTATTTGGAACATCCCACAGGTGAACGGGCTAATTGGGAACAGGTGGGTGCCATGATTGTGTATAAAAACAGCTTCCATGATATGCTCAGTCATTCATAAACAAGGATGGGGCGAGGGTCACCACTTTGTGAACAAATGCCTGAGCAAATTGTTTAAGAACAACATTTCTCAACCAGCTATTGCAAGGAATTTAGGGATTTCACCATCTACGGTCCGTAATATCATCAAAAGGTTCAGAGAATCTGGAGAAATCACTGCACGTAAGCAGCAAGGCTGAAAACCAATATTGAATGCCCGTGACCTTCGATCCCTCAGGCGGTACTGCATCAATAAACAAACATCAGTGTGTAAAGGATATCACCACATGGGCTGATGAACACTTCAAAAAAACACTGTCAGTAACTATAGTTGATCGCTACATCTGTAAGTGCAAAACTCTACTATGCAAAGCGAAAGCCATTTATCAACCACCCAGAAACACCGGCGGCTTCGCTGGGCCCGAGCTCATCTAAGATGGACTGATGCAAAGTGGAAAAGTGTTCTGTGGTCTGACGAGTCCACATTTCAAATTGTTTTTGGAAACTGTGGAAGTCGTGTCCTCCGGAACAAAGAGGAAAAGAACCATCCGGATTGTTATAGGCGCAAAGTTGAAAAGCCAGCATCTGTGATGGTATGGGGGTGTATTAGTGCCCAAGGCATGGGTAACTTACACACCTGTGAAGGCACCATTAATGCTGAAAGGTACATGCAGGTTTTGGAGCAACATATGTTGCCATCTAAGCAACGTTACCATGGACGCCCCTGCTTATTTCAGCAAGACAATGCCGAGCCACGTGTTAAAACAGCGTGGCTTCATCGTAAAAGAGTGCAGGTACTAGACTGGCCTGCCTGTAGTCCAGACCTGTCTCTCATTGAAAATGTGTTGTGCAATATGAAGCCTAAAATACCACAACGGAGACCCCGGACTGTTGAACAACTTAAGCTGTACATCAAGCAAGAATGAGAAATAATTCCACCTGAAAAGCTTCAAAAATTGGTCTCCTCAGTTCCGGAAAGTTTACTGAGTGTTGTTAAAAGGAAAGGCCATGTAACACAGTGGTAAAAATGCCCCTGTGCCAACTTTTTTGCAATGTGTTGCTGCCATTAAATTCTAAGTTAATGATTATTTGAAGAAAAAAAAATTAGTTTCTCAGTTCGAACATTATATATCTTGTCTTTGCAGTCTATTCAATTGAATATAAGTTAAAAAGGATTTGTAAATCATTGTATTCTGTATTTATTTAAGAATTACACAACATGCCAACTTCACTGGTTTTGGGTTTTGTAGCTTAGATTAGTCAGTGTGCAGCTTGTATAGCAGTATTGATTACTAGCCACTAAAGTAAGTCAACATACAGCCATTATTGTGTATACATTTGTAAACACAAGTGAGTACCAAGATAACTGTGCTTTGCCTGGTGGTGGTGGTGGTGGTAGCATCATGGTCTGGGGCTGCGGTTCATTGAGGGAAAATCCAACATATACTGTGACCTTCGGATGCAGAAACTGGGCCGCATGGCAGTTTTCCAACATGATATGGGGCCAAAACACAGCTTCCTGTGACAAGAATAAAAATGGTTCCTGAAAAACTGCATCTGCTCCAAAGTTACCGAACTACATTCTTTTGTGTAGCACAGGCTGCAGCTGGGAATGACAACAAAGAAACCTCGACCTTAAGTGAGCAAACATAAATTGTGTGCGTGTGTGTGTTTGTGTAGTGTATCAACTTTCAATTGCTATCCAGTATCAGCCAACATTGCGATCACTTGCTGGCTAAAAACAGACCCCGGCGAAGAAGTCTCACTGAGCGTGCATACTGAGCATCACAGGAAGTCTGTGGATTGTGCACGAGACACACTAGGTTAGGTACGCGTGAGGTATTTTGGAGTATTCACGTGCTTTGAATGCACACCAGCATATATGTGTGTGTGTGTGTGTGTGTGTGTGTGTGTGTGTGTGTGTGTGTGTGTGTGTGTGTGTGTGTGTGTGTGTGTGTGTGTGTGTGTGTGTGTGTGTGTGTGTGTGTGTGTGTGCGCGCGCGCGACCCTGCGCCGTGCGGTGCCCATCTGGCCGTTGGGCTTGCGAGCCCCAGCTTCATGTGTGATGGCGCACTGCAAAGAAAGAGCAAACACAGTACCCACTCTCTTATGTCCACGAGAAAACTGCTGCGTGAGTAATCTGCTCGCCACTGCGCTCGTCAGCCTGAGGGCGAGGACGAGCGGAGCTCAGAGGTGGCGCATGAACTTCACAAAGACTGCAGACGTCGTCCTCGCTGACCGCATTGGTCACACCAGCGCCACCACACACACACACGCGGTGCCAAGCATGTGTGCCATCATGGACGGATATAAGATGTTAATGGCGCATGCTGAACACAACACGCCACCGCATGAGCCATCTTTAAAAAGGGCTTATGTCTGTACAAACATACATATACACATACATGTACATACCTGTATACATTCACTGTACAAACATACATATACACATGCTGTACATATACATTCACTGTACAAACATACATACACTACCGTTCAAAAGTTTGGGGTCACATTGAAATGTCCTTATTTTTGAAGGAAAAGCACTGTACTTTTCAATGAAGATGACTTTAAACTAGTCTTAACTTTAAAGAAATACACTCTATGCATTGCTAATGTGGTAAATGACTATTCTAGCTGCAAATGTCTGGTTTTTGGTGCAATATCTACATAAGTGTTTAGAGGCCCATTTCCAGCAACTATCACTCCAGTGTTCTAATGGTACAATGTGTTTGCTCATTGGCTCAGAAGGCTAATTGATGATTAGAAAACCCTTGTGCAATCATGTTCACACATCTGAAAACAGTTTAGCTCGTTACAGAAGCTACAAAACTGACCTTCCTTTGAGCAGATTGAGTTTCTGGAGCATCACATTTGTGGGGTCAATTAAACGCTCAAAATGGCCAGAAAAAGAGAACTTTCATCTGAAACTCGACAGTCTATTCTTGTTCTTAGAAATAAAGGCTATTCCACAAAATTGTTTGGGTGACCCCAAACTTTTGAACGGTAGTGTATACACATACTGTACATATACATTCACTGTATAAACATACATAGACACATACATGTACATATACAAGTACATATACAAACATACACTCATGCATATAATCACGTTTCATCAAACATAAATTAACGTTGTTGCCCTAGGGTAAACTGGGTAACACACGGCACACTGACAAAGCTTAACCTATTGTTACTATAACAATCTACAAGGTTAATATAGCTGGCTTCTCTTTCTTCCTCTTCATTTTTCTGCTTTCTTTTGTATTTCAAGTTATCATTACATATATGTATTGTTGCATTTGAACAACTGTATTGTTGATAATAGAGGTAATTATTGGTATTGTTCATTATCAATAGCGCTATTTCTATTGGTATTGGTATTTTTGGTATTTGTATTGCTCCATTTTTAGTGTAATAATTCTCATTGTTATTTCTGTGTTATTTATTTCACTAACTGCTTCTTTGCTATCCCTTTTACCATCATATTTGTACATATCCTATTTGCTGATGTTGCTCTATTGTTGTTATTGTTGTGTTTGCTGTTGTTGTTGTGGTCTCTCTGTCTAATCCCCCTCTTGTCCCCACAATTCCCCCCTCTGTCTTCCTTTTTTCTCTCTTTCTATCCCCTCCTGCTCCTGCCCGGCTGCACCAAATAATTATATAAATACATTTAATAAATTCAAATACAAATAAGGCAACAAGAGAAGTATCCCACACTTCTCTTTTGTAAAGTAAGTTTGTAAAGCCGATATGGGCATCTACATCAACTATATGATTTGCCTAAGAAGCTGGACAGGACAAAATATAAAAAATAAAATAAAGGGCTTATGTATGTGTTTATCCACATGCAAATACTTTGAACTGTCAGATACAGAAACTTTACCTACACTTCTCATGCCAATGACTACGTTTACACTGCAGGCCCAAATCACATTTTTTCGAAAACTGATTTTTTTCCAGCTAAATATACTCCAGTAAAAACGTGCACAGGGCCCCCGAACTGTGGCATGCGAGTCGCTACTACTACTACTACAAAATAAAATAAAAGTCGCCACCATGGATATGGTCGCCACACCTTAAAAATGAATGCTGTTTTACATGAAAATAAATAAAAGTAATATATTGTAAGCGTGGATATACAGTACAGGCCAAAAGTTTGAACACACCTTCTCCTCATTCAATGCGTTTTCTTTATTTTCATGACTATTTACATTGTAGATTGTCACTGAAGGCATCAAAACTATGAATGAACACATGTGGAGTTATGTACTTAACAAAAAAAAAGGTGAAATAACTGAAAACATGTTTTATATTCTAGTTTCTTCAAAATAGCCACCCTCTGCTCTGATTACTGTTTTGCACACTCTTGGCATTCTCTCGATGAGCTTCAAGAGGTAGTCACCTGAAATGGTTTTCACTTCACAGGCGTGCTTGAAGCTCATCGAGAGAATGCCAAGAGTGCGCAAAACAGTAATCAGTAAAATTGGAAAATTGAGTAACTACTACTATATATATGTGTGTGTATATATATATATATATATATATATATATATATATATATATATATATATATATATATATATATATGTATATATGTATATATATATATATATATATATATGTATATATATATATATATATATATATATATATATATATATATATATATATATATATATATATATATATATGTTAGATCAGGAAAAAAGCACAGAGACTATTTCATCCGTACAAGCCTGTTTCGCCGGTTTCCCTGCTCTTCAGGGGATGACGTAACGTATATTCCGCTCTACCCTGGTTTTGAGCATTGTATAACGGATAAACCACAGAAACTTCGACTATATATATATATATATATGTATATATATATATATATATATATATATATATAGTCAATGTTTCTGTATATATATATATATATATATATATATATATATATATATATATATATATATATATATATATATATATATATATACATACATATATACAGAAACATTGACTATATATATATATACATTTATATATATATATATATTTATATATATATATATGTATCTATATAGCCGCAGTTTCTGTATATATATATATATATATATATATATATATATATATATATATATATATATATATATATATATATAATCGAAGTTTCTGTGGTTTATCCGTCATACAATGCTCAATACTGGGGTAGTGCGGAATATACGTTTATATGTATATATCAGTGACGTGCTGTGAGGTTCATGACTGGTGAGGCACGGACTTCATCACAGTCAGATTTACAAACATATGAACCCTAAAGAGTATCTTATTCACCATTTGATTGGCAGCAGTTAACGGGTTATGTTTAAAAGCTCATACCAGCATTCTTCCCTGCTTGGCACTCAGCATCAAGGGTTGGAATTGGGGGTTAAATCACCAAAAATTATTCCAGGCACGGCGCCGCTGCTGCCCACTGCTCCCCTCACCTCCCAGGGGGTGAACAAGGGGATGGGTCAAATGCAGAGGACACATTTCCCCACACCTAGTGTGTGTGTGACAATCATTGGTACTTTAACTTAACTTTAACTTTACACATAGAAACTGTAGCACACAAAAAAGCACATTTAATAAAAAAAACGTTATTATGGTCTTACCTTTACTTATAAGTGTGGGAACAGTGGTGTTCGTGTTGGAGGAGTTGTAAATGAATGAAATATGAAATCCGTGCTGCAGTCTGCAAGTGTACCTAATGTTGTGACCCTGCGGTCGTTCGCAGCTCCTCCGGCGCGAGCATTGTTGTTTTTGCACTTTTTGGCTTCTTGTTAAGTGACTTTTTTTGGGGTGGATTCGGTCTTGCACGTGGAGGGTCTGGGTGTGGGCTTTGGTCGGTGTGGCGCTCCCGTCGGGCGGTGCATTCTGCGGCGGAGGTGCTTGGCACCAGGAGGCGGGGTTATGAGGCGAGCCTCTCACAGTGCGTCTTCGCAGCAGTTTTATGATCGCTCAGCACAATAAATACGTTACACACATACAGTTGTTGACAAAACACACTGTACATTATATACCTCAGCTAACTAAACTATGGAAATGTATAATATAATTCATATAGCAATACGGTCTCACTGCACAGCAGGCCAGCAGTTAGCCAAATCATTGCGCACAATCCATGGTGAGGCACAACTGAGTGACGTGCCTCAACTGGCTGCTGATCACCGCACCGTCTCTTCTCAGTATTTGAACGGCAAATGTGAAAATAAAAATAATCTAAAACTGGTGAAGTTAAATGGAAAATAACTTTAGTATAATCACTGGATACATATAACAATTTAGTTAATTTTTTTTTCTTTTTACATTTTTTTTTCTTTCCATGATGGCAGGTGAGGCCGTGCCTCCCCTGCCTCTAGTGACGGCACGTCACTGGTATATATATATATATATATATATATATATATATATATATACTGTATATATAGATATATATATATATATGACAACGGGCCAGTTTTTTGAACGGCTCCTCAAGATCGGACTCCTTTCATAGAGCCATGATTCCCATCTCCACCAGCAACTAATTATAGCTGACATTAACCCGGTTTGCTCCTCTTTGCACCTTTCCTCCATGGTCTTACAAGACTTGAAGAGAACATTTGCATGCAGAAGCCTGATGACTAATAGCCCGGTGCTGTTGTGTGTTTGTGTGACACGATTGCGTGTGTTTCTCCGTAGGTTGCACAGTCTCCACGCCTACTGGCCCTGGACAGGGGTTAGTGAGTCACCAAAGATCAGCCCAAGCAGGAACAAAAACAAAGACACAGAGAGTGCATGGGAGTGGATTAGGCTATGGCTATGGAGAAGAGAGGAGAGAAAGAAGGTAGAAAAAAAAAAGCCTTGGGGAGATGTGTGGGCATGCAGGAGGAATAAAGGAGAACAGTCAACGTCCTCCTGATGGAGAAAAGAAGACGGCAGAGTGAGAAAGTATGCTCACACCATAATATTTCATGTCAACGGATGGATTCTTACACTCTGTGTGTATGTGATTGGGCAGACGGACAGATGTGACAACAACTGTTTGTACAGTTTGGTTTTCAAACAAAAACAAATGAACGTATTGACATTACGGTCATGTACACAATAACAAACAAGCACTTTTCAAAATGTGTCAAAAAGTTAGTGTTTACTTTTGATAATTACCGTATTTTCTAGAAATAAACTGCACCGGCATATACAAAATCCAAAACCAATGAAGTTGGCACGTTGTGTGTTAGGTTCAAACACTGATGATATCTGTTAAACAAGACAAAAGGCAAGTAATCAAACAGAGACAGAATTAAATTTGGACTCAATATTGAGGAGAGACATGGCCACTGTACTTTCTGTACAGTCCTGCACCACGCTCTGACAAAGAAGGTTTTCGTCCTCTCTTTTATTTAGATGTTCAATGTTTACGCAACAACACCTGTCTCAACAGGAATGGGTAGTATGTAAACAGTCCTTGTTTTCGGTCACATTAGAAGACAAAAGAAGAAGATCCCTCGGGCTTGGGCTTGTCGTGGATTCAGCTTTGGCAGGTTTTGGAGGACAATGGATGACCCCTCCCGTCTGATTCCATCGTACACAGCGGAATCTTCCGAGCGTTTGGCTTGGTGCCACAAAGACAGCTTCTTGTCTGTTCAATGGAAACTCACAATGGAAAGTTTTTTGATAATTTAAATACAATTTTTCTGACATTGTGTAATTCGTAAATAAAAACAAAATACAATGATTTGCAAATCCTTTTCCACTTATATTCAATTGAATAGACTGCAAAGACAAGATATTTAATGTTTGAACTGAGAAACTTCATTTTTGGGGGGCAAATAATCATAACTTAGAATTTAATGGCAGCAACACATTGCAATAAAGTTGGCACAGTTGCATTTTTACCACTGTGTTACATGGTCTTTCCTTTTAACAACACTCAGTAAACGTTTGGGAACTGAGGAGACCAATTTTTTAAGCTTTTCAGGAGGAATTATTTCCCATTCTTGCTTGATGTACAGCTGTTGTGGTATTTTAGGCTTCATAATGCGCCACACATTTTCAATGGGAGACAGGTCTGGACTACAGGCAGGCCAGTCTAGTACCTGCACTCTTTTACTATGAAGCCACGCTGTTGTAACACGTGGCTTGGCATTGTCTTGCTGAAATAAGCAGGGGCGTCCATGATAACGTTGCTTGGATGGCAACATATGTTGCTCCAAAACCTGTATGTACCTTTCAGCATTAATGGTGCCTTCACAGATGTGTAAGTTACCCATGCCTTGGGCACTAATACACCCCCATACCATCACAAATGCTGGCTTTTCAACTTTGCGCGTATAACAATCCGGATGGTTCTTTTCCTCTTTGGTCCGGAGGACACGACGTCCGCAGTTTCCAAAAACAATTTGAAATGTGGACTCGTCAGACCACAGAACACCTTTCCACTTTGCATCAGTCCATCTTAGATGAGCTCGGGCCCAGCAAAGTTTTAACTTGCACTTACAGATGTAGCGACGAACTGTAGTTACTGACAGTGGTTTTCTGAAGTGAGCCCGTGTGGTGATATCCTTTACACACTGATGTCGCTTTTTTGATGCAGTACCACCTGAGGGATCGAAGGTCCATTGTATCATCGCTTACGTGCACTGATTTCTCCAGATTCTCTGAACCTTTTCATGATATTACAGACCGTAGATGGTGAAATCCCTAAATTGATTAATACATTTTAACAGAAGTGTAGATTGAACATGTTAAAAGAGAAAGTAAGCAGATATTAACAGTAAATGAACAAGTAGATTAATAATCCATGTTCTACAACTTGTCCTTAATAATGTTGACAAAATAAAAGAATGGAAAATGACACAATATGTTACTGCATATGTCAGCAGCTAAATTAGGAGCCTTTGTTTGCTTACTTACTACTAAAAGACAAGTTGTCTTGTATGTTCACTATTTTATTTAAGGACAAACTTGCAATAAGAAACATATGTTTAATGTACCCTAAGATTTTTTGTTAAAATAAAGCCAATAATGCCATTTTTTTGTGGTACCCTTTATTTAGAAAAGTATCGAAAAGTACTGAAAATGATCGAAACGTATCGGGACAACACTAGTACACGCAAAACTTTAGTAAATCACGCCCTTAGTTTGATTAGTAGCTCACATGTATGAACATATAGGAAGCTACATCCAGTGTAAATACTGTACAGTTGTGTGCATCACCAAACCCAGGGGTGTCCAAACTTTTTCCACTGAGGGCCGCACACGGAAAAATTCAAGCATGTGGGGGACATTTTGATATTTTTCGTTTTCAAACCATAACAAAATATATGCATTTTTTATTTATTTTACCTTTAGGGGTCCCGTGGACCTTTAAGGGTCTCTGTCATTAAAATGTAAAAAATAAGTCAGATTATTATTTTTTTTTAATTATTTAACGCTTACAGTAAATCTCTATATCAACTTCAAGTTGATATAAAGTAATACAAATTTTAAAAAAAAGGTTGTATGGCTTTTCTGTCAAAAACAACTTAGTTTTTTTTATAGTAAAACTGAAATATGCAGTATTTAGTCATTAGAGCCCTAAAAGATCAATAATGCAAGACACCATTGATTTTAATTATTTCATATTTTTGAGTAATCACAGTGAAAAGATAAATAAAAAATCACTAAATATATTTGGGATCCAAAAGCTGCCCCACTCATAAAGTGATACATTTTTATTAGGTTTTTCTTTTACTTTCAACACTTAAGTTACGAGATCAACTTCAGATATATCTGTCCATTTTATGCTGGAACTATTATTTTGTTTGTTTTATGCGCTTTTGTCAAAGAAAACTTTTATGTTTTTATATGGCTGCTACACAATATATGCAATATTTACCACATAAGACATTATAAAGTGAAATATTTGAAGTAATTGGAGCCCTGAAAATAATTCATTATAACATGGATTTTTTGTCTTTTTTTTTTTTTGAGCAATGGCAAAAAAAAAAAAATGAAGAAAGACAAAAGAAAAAAACAGCCTGCATGGCAGCTTTTGTGTCAACATTGCAACTTTTTCTCTTTAGATTTCACCTCATTCCATTTTTTTTAATGTTCTTTTTTATTTTTACAATAGTATTTCCAGAATGTGTGGCGGGCCGGTAAACAATTAGCTGCGGGCCGCAAATGGCCCCCGGGCCGCACTTTGGACACCCCTGACCAAACCCAACAAACCAAAGGCCATTTTTGTTCTGTAGATGTTCCCCACGTCGACTTGTCACATCTGCCAGCTTGCTGGAGCAGCGCAATAAGCAACGCTGTGGGATGAAAAATGACCCACACATTGTTCTTCCACCACAAAGGAGAGGAACACAAGTGACTGCGTGCGGCACGTTTCTGGGTCAGCGCCAGTTCTGAGACGCTCGAAAGAGAGAAAGACTTCCCCTCGGCCGCCAGAGCCTCAACAGCGGGTCAGCATGAACAATGTCAGAAACACACTCACACAAACAGAGGACAATAACCCCTACAGACACACCAGAACATGTTAGTGACACATCCGCCATTAAGAAAGACAAATGTGACATTTACCGCCTAAATATAGTTGACAGTATGCTGGTGACGTGAGCTTGATGGATGGTGCAGGTCTTCAATGAAATGATTAATAATTGATAGTTGCCATGCACACTAGAACTGAGCAGCAGGTTTGCATGTAAGTAATATGCCTGGTCGTGAGAGGAAGTTTTATATTGCTTTTGTTGCATTGTTATGTTTAGATATGAATAAGTCTCCACCTTCTTTAATTGCACTGTATCTATAGACACAGCTTTAGGTAGACCTGCACAATCTGTTTGCACTGCAGTACAGTACAGTAGTACCGTCGATGCACAAAACTACCAAACCCAAAACCAGTGAAGTTGGCACGTTGTGTAAATCGTAAATAAAAACAAAATACAATGATTTGCAAATCCTTTTCAACCTATATTCAATTGAATAGACTGCAAAGACAAGATACTTAACCTTTCGAACTGGAAAACCTTGTTATTTTTTGTAAATCTTAGCTCATTTGGATTTTGATACCTGCAACATGTTTCAAAAAAGCTGGCACAAGTGGGAAAAAAGACTGAGAACGTTGAGGAATGCTCATCCAACACTTATTTGGAGCATCCCACAGGTGAACAGGCTAATTGGGAACAGGTGGTTGGGTGTAAAAGCAGCTTCCATGAAATGTTCAGTCATTCAGAAACAATGATGGGGCAATTTGTGAACAAATGCGTGAGCGAATTGTCCCAACAGTTTAAGAACATTTCTCAATGAGCTATTGCAAGCAATTTAGGGATTTCACCATCTACGGTCCGTAATATAATCAAAAGGTTCAGAGAATCTGGGGAAATCACTGCGTGTAAGCGGCATGCCCGTGACCTTCGAGCCCTCAGGCGATACTGCATCAACAAGCGACATCAGTGTGTAAAGGATATCACCACATGGGCTCAGGAACACTTCAGAAAACCACCGTCAGTAACTACAGTTTGTCGCTACATCTGTATGTGCAAGTTAAAACTCGAACGCCATTTTTCAACAACACCCAGAATTGTCGCCGGCTTCGCTGGGCCCGAGCTCATCTAAGATGGACTGATGCAAAGTGGAAAAGTGTTCTGTGGTCTGACGAGTCCACATTTCAAATAGTTTTTGGAAACTGCCGGAACAAAGAGGAAAAGAACCATCCGGATTGTTATAGGCGCAAAGTTCAAAAGCCAGCATCTGTGATGGTATGGGGGTGTATTAGTGCCCAAGGCATGGGTAACTTACACATCTGTGAAGGCACCATTAATGCTGAAAGGTACATACAGGTTTTGGAGCAACATATGTTGCAATGTTATAATGGACGCCCCTGCTTATTTCAGCAAGACAATGCCAAGCCACGTGTTACAACAGCGTGGCTTCATAGTAAAAGAGTGCGGGTACTAGACTGGCCTGCATATAATCCAGACCTGTCTCCCATTGAAAATGTGTGTCGCAATATGAAGCCTAAAATACGACAACGGAGACCCCGGACTGTTGAACAACTTAAGCTTTACATCAGCATTGTCTTGCTGAAATAAGCAGGGGCGTCCATGATAACGTTGCTTGGATGGCAACATATGTTGCTCCAAAACCTGTATGTACCTTTCAGCATTAATGGTGCCTTCACAGATGTGTAAGTTACCCATGTCTTGGGCACTAATACACCCCCACACCATCACAGATGCTGGCTTTTCAACTTTCCGCCTATAACAATCCGGACGGTTCTTTTCCTCTTTGTTCCGGAGGACACGACGTCCACAGTTTCCAAAAACAATTTGAAATGTGGACTCGTCAGACCACAGAACACTTTTCCACTTTGCATCAGTCCATCTTAGATGAGCTCGGGCCCAGTGTTACGGTACCCGGCCGTTATGTTTGTGTTTGATGTGTGGGCATTACTTTTTGTTCAGAGTGTGACTTCTTGACTCTGCAAGGATCTTTCCCCCTCTCCAGGACCCGCCTCCGGCCACCGCCCAGCGCACCTGCATCTGATTGGACTGATGATCACATCCCCTCTAAGAGGCCTTTGCTTCAGCCGCTCGGGAGAGTTAAAGGTAAGTTAAGTTAAAGTTAAAGTACCAATGATTGTCACACACACACTAGGTGTGGTGAAATGTGTCCTTTGCATTTGACCCATCCCCTTGTTTACCCCCTGGGAGGTGAGGGGAGCAGTGAGCAGCAGCGATGCCACGCCCGGCAATCATTTTTTGGTGATTTAACCCCCAATTCCAACCCTTGATGCTGAGTGCCAAGCAGAGAGGTAATGGCTCCCATTTTTATAGTCTTTGGTATGACTCGGCCGGGGTTTGAACTCACGACCTACCGATCTCAGGGCGGACACTCTAACCACTAGGCCACTGAGTAGGTACTGATACTGAGCAGTGTGTCTTCTCTCGCTTTCTCTCGTGTAGAACTCTGTGTGCGAGACCTTGGACCCTAACTTGTTATCCGTCTGATAGCTGTGTGTTCTTGCTGTGTTACGGCATTATTTTGCATTTTGTTCACTTTTCTTTTTGTAATTAGAAGTCACCTTAGAAGGAGCAGTAGGGGTAAACTGCCATTTTCTTTTACAACTTTTTCTCCTGTTTTTCTGTCAGGTAGTGAGTTTAGAAGCTTGTATTTTTGTTTGTTATTTCCCTCCCAGAGCAGGGACTGGTTGAGTGGCAGGTTGTTTTGTTTGTTATTTTGGGTTTAGCTTACCCTGAAGTTCAGCTCACCCATGTGACTGTGGTTTTTGTGTTTGTGTTTATGGCCTGTGTGCCTTCTCTGTTATGTAAAAAATAAACGTGTTTATTTTTAATTGACAGTTTTTGTCTTTTATGTTGTGCCTCGGTTCCCATAGACCGGGTCATAACTCCCAGCGAAACTGGCAGCGTTTCTGGGTGTTGTTGATAAATGGCTTTCGCTTTGCATAGTAGAGTTTTAACTTGCACTTACAGATGTAGCGACAAACTGTAGTTACTGACAGTGGTTTTCTAA
Source organism: Entelurus aequoreus (assembly GCF_033978785.1). NCBI lineage: Eukaryota > Metazoa > Chordata > Actinopteri > Syngnathiformes > Syngnathidae > Entelurus > Entelurus aequoreus. Next base: position 23,149,923 of record NC_084757.1, read on the forward strand.
AGTGTTCCTGAGCCCATGTGGTGATATCCTTTACACACTGATGTCGCTTTTTGATGCAGTACCATCTGAGGGATAGAAAGTCCGTAATATCATCGCTTACGTGCAGTGATTTCTCCAGATTCTATGAACCTTTTGATGATATTACGGACTGTAGATGATAAAATCCATAAATTCCTTGCAATAGCTCGTTGACAAATGTTGTTCTTAAACTATTCTACAATTTGCTCACGCATTTGTTCACAAAGTGGTGACCCTCGCCCCATCCTTGTTTGTGAATGACTAAGCATTTCATGGAAGCTGCTTTTATACCCAATCATGGCACCCACCTGTTCCCAATTAGCCTGTTCACCTGTGGGATGTTCCAAATAAGTGTTTGATGAGCATTCCTCAACTTTCTGAGTCTTCTTTGCCACTTGTGCCAGCTTTTTTGAAACATGTTGCCGGCATCAAATTCCAAATGAGCTAATAGTTGCAAAAATTAACAATGTTTTCCAGTTCGAACATTAAATATCTGGTCTTTGCAGTCTATTCAATTGAATATAGGTTGAAAAGGATTTGCAAATAATTGTATTCTGTTTTTATTTACGATTTACACAACGTGCCAACTTCACTGGTTTTGGGTTTTGTACTTTTAAGATGTATATTAAAGGTAATCTTTTCAACAATAAAAGCAAAAAGCATGGTCATTGACGACCACATCGTATCCCACTCGGCATTCTCCAATGTCTTTATATTGTAAATGTGTCGTAAAAGTTATTAAGAAATCGATCAGTAAAAAAAGTTAAAACCAATCAAACTGAGATCAATTATTTGTGGTTTGCATTGAGATGTCCAACACGGATACAAACAAAAAATACAACATTGTAGAAGAAATAATGTAAAAGAATGTTTTTGTTTTTGCAGCCACACTTTTATGAGCATTTATGGCGGACACATTGGAGCGAGAGAAAGCAGCAGGAAAAGAAATGACCTGACAAAAGTAAGGGTGGCGTGTGGGTGGCGTGAATATAAATGAAATGGATCGCGCATCATGGTCGCCGCCGAAGAAAAACAGCCAACAGCTGAGGTCATCCATCAGCACGAGTGTTCGGGCCCCAAACCAGCTGAGGCAGCGAAGGGAGAGGGAGGTGAAAGATCAATCATGGCAGAGGAGGAAGTGAGCGAGGGCGAAGATTCATATGCTTGACAGAATAGCCCGTTTGTGGAAAATTATTTTTTAAAAATGCAGCCCTCATCGTGTTTTATGGACTCTTCTCACAACAACTCAGTAGGATTTTATAAGTGCTCAATTTATGATTTGGGGCATATTTCAAGCTTTGTTAGTTCGTATAAAACTATAAATGCATAGTCGCAGACAGTGATGTCAGTGATGTCACCCTAATATGACCTAATATGATGCAGTGATGTCACCCTAATATGACCACATGTAATCTAACGTGTGACTGGTGTTGTCCCGATACCAGGCCCGGCCCTAACCAATATGGCGCCCTAGGCAAGATTTTAGGTGGCGCCCCCCCACATCGGCAGTGAAGTGTATATACTCACAAGAAACCGAATAGCTTTGTCTTTGACCTTTTTTTTTTACTTAAAGAAAGCAAATTAACAATTAGAATAGTTAACAAGATTAAAAAAAATATGGATAAATAAATGAATATAAAAAATGAATAAATGAAATACAATATTTTTTACATACATGAACACAAAATAAAACATGTCAACAAGTTGCATAAAATAAATTAAAAATACAATATAAATAAGGCACTGCACAAAACAAGATATCAAACCAGTAGGACTTTAACAACTATATTACAAAAAAAGGGGATCCTACAGAGTTCTCTATTTGTGCTTTTTAATATTGCATTAACTAGAATGACTTACAAATTACTGTACACCAGGGAGTACTGTAATTACCTAACGTTACATTATTATTTTCCATAACAATTTAGCCCCCTCCACAATATTAACCCGACGTTAAAACAGAACTAGCTATTTATTGATTAGCAATTACCGAATCATGTAACATTAGCTTAATGCTAAAAAGCCAGGTTACTATCACATTCTGTAACAGACAAATCATTTCATGTAGGCTAACGTTACTTACCTGGTACCTCTGTCTTTTTCTCGTTCTCCTCTTCTTTTTCTTTTTTCTTCCCTGGGCACCTGACAGTTTTGGCCGTTTTGACATCTTGTGTTGATTTTTTTATGTGGTGACGTCCAAAAAGAGTCATGATACGGGAAGGGAGGGGGCGCACCGTGCCGGGGGAGTGGGGGCGTAATGTTGTAACAAATAATATTTCTATTAAATAGGCTTTACTTTGCATTGTAATTAACGTGGGATTATTTTATGTATTTAGAAATAATAGTACCAACTTTTTTTTTTTTTTTTCCTCCAACATTTGTGGCACTGGCTTGGCGCCCCCTGATGGACAGCGCCCTTAGCATTTGCCTATACGGCCTATGCCACGGGCCGGCCCTGCCCGATACCAATATTTTGGTACCGGTACCAAAATGTATTTGGATACTTTTCGATACTTTTCTAAATAAAGGGGACTACAAAAAATGGCATTATTGGCTTTATTTTAACAAAAAATCTTAGAGTACATTAAATATATGTTTCTTATTGCAAGTTTGTTTTTAAATAAAATAGTGAACATACAAGACAACTTGTCTTTTAGTAATATGTAAGTAAACAAACAAAGGCTCCTAATTTAGTCTGCTGACATATGCAGTAACAAATTGTGTCATTTTCCATTCTATTATTTTGTCAACATTATTCAGGACAAGTGGTAGAAAATGGATTATTAATCTACTTGTTCATTTACTGTTAATATCTGCTTGCTTTCTCTTTCAACATGTTCTATCTACACTTCTGTTAAAATGTAATAGTCACTTATTCTTCTGTTGTTTGATACTTTGCATTAGTTTTGGATGATACTACAAATTTGGGTAGCAATCCGATACCAAGTAGTTACAGGATCATACATTGGTCATATTCAAAGTCCTCATAATATTGATAATGAATAAATAAACCTCTAACCTATTTACGGTACCGTCCATTATAGTATCTAATACAATTGAGGACACCTGGTATAGATATACTGTATTTGGCAGAATGTTCTCATGATTTCTATTAATTTATGTATTTATTCCCAGGCTATTATGCATATTAGCATATGCGTGTCCCCACTGGTTGTCTACAGCAGCATTATTGCTGTCAATGTACATGTAAGAACACATTATATATATGGCCGGATTGTCAATAAAACCGGGCATTGTATTTAGTAGAACTCTTCTACCCTGGTTCTTGAACAACCAGGGTATCTATATCCCCTTAGGTATTATTTTTTCATTAATGCGGAAATATATTCAGAAGTTTTCTTTATTTTTTTATTCATCAGTAGTGGAAGCCATATAACTATTCACCATTACCACTCAAACTGATTCAGTAGGAAAAAGGTAATACAGTGCCCTCTCACTTGCTTACAAAACATGCAAACTTATGATTTTCACTATAGTCATAAAAAGAATGGCCGACTTCGTTAACCTCCATTTGTACAAATTTATATTTTGATGAATCTTTGGATATTTAATTGTATCTATCAAGCTGATGTCTTGAATACAATGACAATGAAGCAAGAGAGATGTAAGCTATAGTTGTTATTTGTTGCTGTGGTAGAACCCAAGTTAATGCTACCATGCCTTTATTCCATGCATCCATCCATCTTCTTCCGCTTATCTGAGGTCGGGTCGCGGGGGCAGCAGCCTAAGCAGGGAAGCCCAGACTTCCCTCTCCCCAGCTACTTCGTCCAGCTCTTCCCGGGGGATCCCGAGGCATTCCCAGGCCAGCCGGGAGACTTAGTCTTCCCAACGTGTCCTGGGTCTTCCCCGTGGCCTCCTACCGGTCGGACGTGCCCTAAACACCTCCCTAGGGAGGTGTTCAGGTGGCATCCTGACTAGATGCCCGAACCACCTCATCTGGCTCCTCTCGATGTGGAGGAGCAGCGGCTTTACTTTGAGCTCCTCCCGAATGGCAGAGCTTCTCACCCTATCTCTAAGGGAGAGCCCCGCCACCCTGGGTGTTGTTGATAAATGGTTTTCGCCTTGCATAGGAGAGTTTTAACTTGCACTTACAGATGTAGCGACCAACTGTAATTACTGACAGTGGGTTTCTGAAGTGTTCCTGAGCCCATGTGGTGATATCCTTTACACACTGATGTCGCTTGTTGATGCAGTACAGCCTGAGGGATCGAAGGTCACGGGTTTAGCTGCTTACGTGCAGTGATTTCTCCAGATTCTCTGAACCCTTTGATGATATTACGGACCGTAGAAGGTGAAAGCCCTAAATTCCTTGCAATAGCTGGTTGAGAAAGGTTTTTCTTAAACTGTTCAACAATTTTGCTCACGCATTTGTTGACAAAGTGGTGACCCTCGCCCCATCCTTGTTTGTGAATGACTGAACATTTCATGGAATCTACTTTTATACCCAATCATGGCACCCACCTGTTCCCAATTTGCCTGTTCACCTGTGGGATGTTCCAAATAAGTGTTTGATAAGCATTCCTCAACTTTATCAGTATTTATTGCCACCTTTCCCAACTTCTTTGTCACGTGTTGCTGGCATCAAATTCTAAAGTTAATGATTATTTGCAACAACAAAAAAATGTTTATCAGTTTGAACATCAAATATGTTGTCTTAGTAGCATATTCAACTGAATATGGGTTGAAAATGATTTGCAAATCATTGTATTCCGTTTATATGTACATCTAACACAATTTCCCAACTCATATGGAAACGGGGTTTGTATATGACTTGATATCCGCCAGCTACATGTTTACTTCCTTACAATGGAAATCAGATGGGGGAAGCCTCCATCTCTAATCTCGGGACACAAACATGGTTGCATCACACGGACGCTTGTTCTCCTCAGGGGTGAAAGACAACCCGATGCTGAATGGAATTAAATCAGCGTTGCCATTAAAAGCGTGCTTTCCCTTCACTTGACATGCACATTTTTCAGCGAATGCAACATGATGCAATGACTTCCTTTTTTTTTTTGGCCCCAAGGCTGCACAGACTGCAGCCATGTTTTAACAGCATGCATCTTTATCGGTTGAGATACTGGCTTTTTCTGCAAAAATATGTTTGTATTTTGTTTTGCCTTTCAGCACTCTTGCTCCGTCCCCAACCACCGGGCCGCGACCCGATACCGGTCCGTGGAGCTATTGGTACCGGGCCGCACAAGAAATAAAAAAATAAAAATACAATAAAAATGTTATTTATTTTTTTATTAAATCAACATAAAAAACACAATATATACATTATATATCAATATAGATCAATACAGTCTGCAGGGATACACCCCCTGCCAACCACTCATCTCTATATTGCTATTTGCCATCTGCTCTTGCCCATGTACTAAACATACAGGCTTTCCGTAGGGATTCACACTCCGCCTCCGCCGGCCAATGCATACTATAATTACACTGCACACCCCCTGAAGACTTGGTGTCTTTCAAAAAGAGGTCTCAAAATCAGACACAACAAGAAGGATGAAAGTGAGGATGAGGATCCGTGGCTCACGAGTGCAAAAAAAAAACAACGTCGGAAATGTGTCCCGTTAAAAAAAAGTCAGACCAAAACTCTCAAATAACTAAAGTTCTGTGGGTGAATTACATTTTGTATGTAAACCCACTATACCAGGAGTTTTTAGCGCTTTAAAAGCGAGTCTACTGCATACTTGCCAACCTTGAGACCGCCGAATTCGGGAGATGGGAGGTGTTGGGGGCGGGGTTGAGGTGCAGGCAGCATACCCCTTCCCCTTAGAGCTTTTCTGGATGAAATGAAATTATTTTTTCCAATCATTTTGGAACTTGCAAGCGTATTTCTTCTTCTTACTCGTCGTCGCCATGTCTCTTCTCCGTTCTTCTGCTTCGTCTCCTTCTTGTTGTGTGTGCAGTTGTGCACTGAGCTCCAAAAGCCGCAGATGTTATTGTAGCGTCCCGGAAGAGTTAGTGCCGCAAGGGATTCTGGGTATTTGTTCTGTTGTGTTACGGTGCGGATGTTCTCCCGAAATGTGTTTGTCATTCTTGTTTGCTGTGGGTTCACAGTGTGACGCATATTTGTAACAGTGTTAAAGGCCTACTGAAATGAAATTTTCTTATTTAAACGGGGATAGCAGATCCATTCTATGTGTCATACTTGATCATTTCGTGATATTGCCATATTTTTGCTGAAAGGATTTAGTATAGAACATCGACGATAAAGTTTTGGTCGCTGATAAAAAAGCCTTGCCTGTACCGGAAGTAGCGTGACGTCACAGGTTGAACATTTGCACATTGTTTACACCAGCAGCGAGAGCAATTCGGACCGAGAAAGCGACGATTACCCCATTAATTTGAGCCAGGATGAAAGATTCGTGGATGAGGAACGTGAGAGTGAAGGATTAGAGTGCAGTGCAAGACGTATCTTTTTTCGCTCTGACCGTAACTTAGGTACACGGATCATTGGATTCCACACTTTCTCCTTTTTCTATTGTGGATCACGGATTTGTATTTTAAACCACCTCGGATACTATATCCTCTTGAAAATGAGAGTCAAGAACGTGAAATGGACATTCACAGTGACTTTTATCTCCACGACAATACATCGGCGAAACACTTTAGCTACGGAGCTAACGTGATAGCATCGTGCTTAACTGCATATAGAAACAGACTAAATAAGCCCCTGACTGGAAGGATAGACAGAAGATCAACAATACTACCAAACTCTGGACCTGTAACCACATGGTTAATGCTGTACCGCCTGGCAAAGCCTAGCAATGCTGTTGCTAACAACGCCATTGAAGCTAACTTAGCTACTGGACCTCGACAGAGCTATGCTAAAAAAATTAGCTCTCCACCTACGCCAGCTCTCATCTGCTCATCACCACCCGTGCTCACCTGCGTTCCAGCGATCGACGGCACGACGAAGGACTTTCTTCTTTGCAGTCTCCATTGTTAATTGAACAAATTGCAAAAGATTCACCAACACAGATGTCCAGAATACTGTGGAATTTAGCAATGAAAACAGACAACTTAAGCTGGCTACCGTGCTATTCCAAAATGTCTGGTTCAACCAGTGACGTCACGCGCAAACGTCATCATACAGAGACGTTTTCAGCCGGAAGTTTCCCGGGAAATTTAAAATTGCACTTTATAAGTTAACCCGGCCGTATTGGCATGTGGTGCAATGTCAAGATTTCATCATTGATATATAAACTATCAGACTGCGTGGTCGGTAGTAGTGGCTTTCAGTAGGCCTTTAAAGTTGTTTATACGGTCACCCTCAGTGTGACATGTATGGCTGTTGACCAAGTATGCCTTGCGTTATCATTAAACCAGGTAAAACATCATACAGCGTGTCAGCATTGCTTGACATCTTCGAGTAAAGACCATTCTTAAACCCGTCCAACGCTGCATTATTATGTGAATGTGCCGGTACGCTGTTTATATGGAGGAAAAGCGGACGCCTGGACAGCATGCGGCTGTTAAGGGGTGAAGGTTTCAGGTGAGAGAGGACGCTAAAGGCGGTGTCTTTAAGGCACGCCCCGGGTGGAAATCGGGAGAAATTCGGGAGAATGGTTGCCCCGGGACATTTTCAGGAGGGGCACTGAAATTCGGGAGTCTCCCGGGAAAATCGGGAGGATTGGCAAGTACGGTCTACTGACAGAAGTTAGAACTTTACGCTACTTTATATTGGAAATGGCAAACTTGAATGTCCCATAACAAGAAGATAGAGAAAAAGACGAAGCTACGGACTACAATGGCGGACGCGCGCAAATTTTCAGGACTTACGCAGATCCCATACACATATATTGAACTACAAATCCAAATTGGTAAGGTTGTGTTCCCTTGGTTCCTGGTTCATGTGACCAGAAAGTGTTGTGTCAGAATACGGTTATGCAAATATGGCGCTCCACTGTGAATATTGTTAAATCTTTTGTTAATAAATCCTGTTACTTTTCTCTCAAGGACACTGACAAGGACCAAGGAAGTGCTTAGTGTGCTCGCCTTAACGTCCATTCGGGGGCCTTCTCGCCAAAATCCTCTCTGCTCAAGGTTGCATGTGCTATTGGGCCAGCTAATGAGCGTTTGCTCGCGCAGCCAAGCGCTGCTGGATGTTCTGCCCACAGCGCGAGTGTAGAGCCAGAGCGGGCACGCACCCAAGACTGGAAGACGACGACAACAACAACAGCGCTGCCTGACCGGCTGTGCGCCACGACTGCTGCAGGATTCAGGCGGGCTTTGCGTTATCCCTTGGAGAATGTGCTGGGCACATGTGTGTGTTGAAGCAGTGTGTGTTTGGAATGAAGCGGAGGTATATTTAACCACTGCATTTACCAAAGGAGTGTTGATTTTATTTTTGGCTCATTTTTTTTAGGTTTAAGTCAGTGTGACCTTTAAAATGTGTTTGTGTGAGTCTGAAGGGGTTGTGAGTGTGCATGTGTGAATCCATCTGTTCCTCTCTGTACACTTCTTCTTGCTTCCAGCCCTGAAGGCACGCATGTGTGCTTCTGCAAACTTAACTTACTTGCAAACATGTCAGCCTGTTCACAGGCAACGCTGAAGAACTCCAAGACGTATCATGAAGATTATGTTTAGGAGTTATTTTTCATTCTCATGACTTTTTTTTGTAAAATGTTATTTTTTTCTTAATATATTAATCAATAATTTAATATATTATTAGATTTTCTTTTTCAGAAATGACAGCATTACACATACTGTATATACTCACATACACACAATTATTCATACATACAGTATATACATACATACGCCTCACCTTTTCTCCTCCAAGCATATTGCTGGGTATTGTGGCCAAACAGCAAAATTTTTGTTTCATCTGACAACAGAACTTTCCTCCAGAAGGTCTTATCTTTGTCCATGTGATGTCAAAAACCAGAAGCTACTGGTTTCTGGTTCCTACCGTCAAGCATGGTGGTGGCAGTATTATGCTCTGGGCCTGTTTTGCTGCCAATGGAACTGGTGTTTTACAGAGAGTAAATGGGACAATGAAAAAGGAGGATTACCTTCAAATTCCCGCGGCTCTAGAGCTGCATGCGGCTCAAGCGCCGCCCTAGTGGCTCTCTGGAGCTTTTTCAAAAATGTATGAAAAATGGAAAAAGATGAGGGGGAAAAAAAAAAAGTTGTTTTTTTTAATATGGTTTCCGTAGGAGGACAAACATGACACAAACCTCCCTAATTGTTATAAAGCACACTGTTTATATTAAACATGCTTCACTGATTCGAGTATTTGGCGAGCGCCGTTTTGTCCTACTTATTTTGGCGGTCCTTGAACTCACCGTAGTTTGTTTACATGTATAACTTTCTCCGACTTTCTAGGACGTGTTCTATGTCACTTCTTTTTCTGTCTCATTTTGTCCACCAAACTTTTAACGTTGTGCATGAATGCACAAAGGTGAGTTTTGTTGATGTTATTGACTTGTGTGGAGTGCTAATCAGACATATTTGGTCACTGCATGACTGCAAGCTAATCGATGCTAACAGGCTATTTAGGCTAGCTATATGTACATATTGCATCATTATGCCTAATTTGTAGGTATATTTGAGGTAATTCAATTTCCTTTAAGTCATCTTAATTCAATTTATATCTCATGACACACTATCTGTATGTAATATGGCTTTTAATTTTTTGCGGCTCCAGACAGATTTGTTTTTGTATTTTTGGTCCAATATGGCTCTTTCAACATTTTGGGTTGCCGACCCCTGCCCTAGGGGAAACTGGGTAACACACGGCACACTGACAAAGCTTATACTATTTTTACTATAACAATCTAAAAGGTTAATACAGTTCGCTTCTCTTTCTTCCCCTCCATTTACCTGCTTTCTTTTGTATTTCAAAGTTATCATTACATATATGTATTCTTGCATTTGAAACAATTGTATTGTTGATAATGGAGGTAATTATTGCTATTATTCATTATCAATAGTACTATTTCTATTGGTATTTGTATTGCTCCATTTGTAGTGTAATAATGCTCATTGTTATTTCTGTGTTATTAATATTTTCTTCACTAACTGCTTCTTTGCTATCACTTTTACTGTCATGTCTGTTGATCATGTTTTTGTTTGGCCACGTGCTGTTTGGGTTTTGGACACTTAGTTCCTGCTTTTTCCCTCCCTTCTTTTGTCACCATGACGACCGATTAGTTGCACCTGTTTTCACGTTCGGACTCACACACCTGTCATCAATCATGTCACTAGTATTTAAGCCTGTCCTTTTCAGTTAGTCTGTCCGGCGACATTACCTCTGTCATTTTCATGCCCTGCTTATTCCATCGTTTATGCTTCTTGCCATGCCACGTAAGTCTTTGTTCTGCTCGTGTCACAGTAAGTGTTTTTTTGTTTCACGTCCATAGTTTTTGCCCAAGTGCTAGTTTTGTTTCATTAGTCAAGTTTTTTCTCCGCCTTTGTGTGCGCCTTTAGTTTTGTACCTTTTGTTAGTGTTAAAATAAAATCATGTATTTACCTTCAAGCCATGTCCGATCCAACTTTACTTGCATCTCGGGAAAACAAACACCCCATAGTCCACGCCCTGACATTTACCATCCTATGTGTACATATCCTATTTGCTGATGCTGTTCTGTTGTTGTTGTGATTGGTGTTGTTGTCTCTTTGTCTTATCCCCCTACTGTCCCCGCAATTTTCCCCTCGGTCTTCCTTTTTTTCTCTTTCTATCCCCTCCTGCTCCGGTCCGGCTGCACCAAATAATAACATAAATCCATTTAATAAAGTCAAATACAAATAAGGCAACAAGAGAAGTATCACACACTTCTCTTTTGTAAAAGGAAATCTGTACAGCAATTATGGGCATCTACATCAACAATGTGATTTGCCTGAGTAGCTAGACAAGAAAAAATTATTAATAAATAATAAAAAAAGAAATGACAACGTTATTCTCAAAATATTAGCACAAATGTGGCTTCTCTTGGTATTTTTTGTTGGTCTTTTACTGGAAACTTGAAGGGGGACAAAGGACTAAGTATCGATCCAGCAGACCTTAGTAGGAAATAGCCAAGTTGTCTGTTGTCACACAGCAGTGGCTTTGATTAATCCACCTCTTGCGCTAATCCAATCTCAAACTCGTTCTCTCGCCCTCTCGGTGCCCACCTCCCGATTTATCAAATGGATTGTCCGCCCCGGCGAGGAAACACAGTAGAGGCATCAAGTAAACAAAGCAAATGTCAGGGTCAACTATTGATGACTCCCTGGAGGCATCTAGAGGCAGGCTGAGGTGGGGGGACGGGGGGGGAATAACCCTCACTTGACTGGCAAGGCCAGTGAGCTCGAAAAAAGTGAGTGCTCGACTGAAGAACGGTGTGGAAAATGTGATCACGGTCTCAATTCGAAGCCGCCAGTGGTAAATAAAGAGTATGTGACTGCGAGGCATGGAGGGCAGGATTACTGAGCTCTGCTGCTGCGGCTGCGGCTAATTTCTGCCTCTGTGGAACAAAACATTCAAAAAAAAACGAGTGACTTTAAACTGCTTAATGTTAGCAGTTGGACGGCTAAGCCTGCAAATAGTCACATAAACTTACTGGACACTTCAGTCGGCACAGCTGTGCAAGCTTATGAAACTTTTTTTCTCATCTCACAGAATGAATAAGTAATAGAAATAGTCTGTTCCAGTGTCTAACTGTCACCGTTTCATGAGTGCATTTCCACAGCCTTATTGCGAAGAAAGCCCTCTGCAAGAACAAAAGCAGCTGAATTTTTTTTCCAGTGGTATGTCATTTTTCCAAAAATATAGAAGAGCTGTGACTCCCAAAATTGACTGCTGTACAAGTTTTATGGGCACAAGAGATAAGCACGTGTTAATATAGCCTTAACTGTAAAATGTAACATAAAAAATATGTTAAAGGCCTACTGAAACCCACTACTACCGACCACGCAGTCTGATAGTTTATATATCAATGATGAAATCTTAACATTGCAACACATGCCAATACGGCCGGGTTAACTTATAAAGTGCAATTTTAAATTTCCCGGGAAATATCCGGCTGAAAATGTCTCGGTATGATGACGTTTGCGCGTGACGTCACGGAGTGTGCGGAAGTATTGGGACACCTTTGTGTCCCAATACAAACAGCTCTGTTTTCATCGCAAAATTCCACAGTATTCTGGACATCTGTGTTGGTGAATCTTTTGCAATTTGTTTAATGAACAATGAAGACAGCAAAGAAGAAAGCTGTAGGTGGGAAGCGGTGTATTAGCGGCCGGCTGCAGCAACACAACCAGGAGGACTTTGAGTTGGATAGCAGACGCGCTACCGTGAGTACGCAGCTTTGGCTTCCAAACATTTGATCGCTTGCCCGTACGTGCGTGCCGCTATGTGCATGTCACGTACGTAACTTTGGGGAAATATATGTGCTGTATGAACTTTATGGAAGTGAACGATACTTTGGGCTGTGGGATTGAGTGTGTTGTGCGGGTGTTTGAGTTGTATTGGTGGGTTATATGGACGGGAGGGGGAAGGTGTTTGTTATGCGCGATTAATTTGTGGCATATTAAATATAAGCCTGGTTGTGTTGTGGCTAATAGAGTATATATATGTCTTGTGTTTATTTACTGTTTTGGTCATTTCCAGCTGAATATCAGGTCCCACCCGCCTCTCACAGCATCTTCCCTATCTGAATCGCTTCCACTGCCCTCTAATCCTTCACTTTCACTTTCCTCATCCACGAATCTTTCATCCTCGCTCAAATTCATGGGGTAATCGTCGCTTTCTCGGTCCGAATCGCTCTCGCTGCTGGCGTCCACGATTGTAAACAATGTGCAGATGTGAGGAGCTCTTCAACCTGTGACGTCACGCTACTTCCGGTACAGGCAAGGCTTTTTTTATCAGCGACCAAAAGTTGCGAACTTTATCGTCGATGTTCTCTACTAAATCCTTTCACCAGAAAAAATATGGCAATATCGCGAAATGATCAAGTATGACACATAGAATGGATCTGCTATCCCCGTTTAAATAAGAAAATCTAATTTCAGTGGGCCTTTAAGCTAGAAGCTTTACATTGTAAGTAACTTGTTCGATAATACTCATCAAAATAGTGGACAAGATGATAGCTAGATATGACTGTCCACTGCAAAGGATGCTGCATATAGTCAAATAAACTAGGAAAAATGTTGACCTACAAAAACTATCGTGGCATATTACTTTCACCTAGGACAATTATTGGATACAAAAATATACAAAAACTATTTTTACAAAAAAATGTTGTTTCATCTGACATCACATGGACAAAGATAAGAACTTCTGGGGGATAGTTCTGTGGTCAGATGAAACAAAAATTTAGCTGTTTGGCCACAATACCCAGCAATATGTTTGTGAGGCCTTCAATCTCAGGAACACCACTCCTGCCGTCAAGCATGGTGGTGGTAGTATTATGCTCTGGGCCTGTTTTGCTGCCAATGGAACTGGTGCTTTACAGAGAGTAAATGGGACAATGAAAAAGGAGGATTACCTCCAAATTCTTCAGGACAACCTAAAATCATCAGCCCTGAGGTTGGGTCTTGGGCGCAGTTGGGTGTTCCAACAGGACAATGACCCCCAAACACACGTCGAAAGTGTTTAAAGGAATGGCTAAATCAGGCTAGAATTAAGGTTTTAGAATGGCCTTCCCAATGTCCTGACTTAAACGTGTGGACAATGCTGAAGAAACAAGTCCATGTCAGAAAACCAACAAATTTAGCTCAACTGCACCAATTTTGTCAAGAGGAGTGGCCAAAAATTCAACCAGAAGTTTGTGGATGGCTACCAAAAGCGCCTTATTGCAGTGAAACCTGCCAAGGGACATGTAACCAAATATTAACATTGCTGTATGTATACTTTTGACCCAGCAGATTTGGTCATATTTTCAGTAGGCTCATAATAAATTCATAAAAGAACCAAACTTAATGAATGTTTTTTTGTGACAAACAAGTATGTACTCCAATCACTCTGTCACAAAAAAATACGAGTTGTAGAAATTATTGGAAACTCAAGACAGCCGTGACATCATGTTCTTTACAAGTGTATGTACACTTTTGATCACGACTATATTATACATGTATATTAGGGCTGTCAAAGTTAACGCGATAATAACACGTTAACTATACATTTTCAATAATGGCACAACATTTTTTAACGGCCGGATATCGCACATTCGTCCATTTTGACCCTCAGGCCGTACCGTAGCGGGAGTATTTTGGCTGCAGTTCACTTGCTACTGATGAGCCACAAGAGAGCAGAAATGGACAAAGGAAAGTCTACCTAATGGAAATATCAGGTCCGAAGCTATGGTAAGTTGTTCTCCCGACAAGAAAGGACTATTTTTCGCCGTGAGACGAGGCGACATCCGTTCAGAAAACGCCTGCTGCTCGCGTCGTTCCGAGTTGGGTGGTGCTTCACTTCCGTGTTCAGGTCACAGTTAAGGTGCAGTGATAACATAACATGTACTGTAGAGTGTTACTGTGACTACTTCAATAAGTAATATGACATAAAAGCTCAATAGAATTGAAAGACGGTCGGCAGGAAGTCGAAAGGATATATTTTTATTGCAAACAGTCAAAACTGGATGTGGTTTATATAAATAATTATGCCATTTCCTAAAGTGTTTTCACACGTTCCTATTCCAGTTAATTGCAATGACGTCACCATCCACAATTTCCTAATCCAGGGCGAAAATGACTCAAAAAAAATATGCAGCCTTTGGAACGTGTTGGCGGGAATTAGGAATTATGTGAGGGTTCAACGACGGAAGAAAAGTGAAAGAAGAAAATTATTTCCCTGTCACAAAATGTACACAGTTTTATTTTGGTGCTTAGCTCCATTTGGAGCGGGTGAGGTCAGGCACATACACACACACATACACACACACGCATGCATATACACACACAATTGGATGTTCATTTGCACGCTTGCATGCAAAAACGCAGACGGAGACTGCAAACTGCTCGTCGTGACTCCTGAGTGAAAGAAGCCAAGTGGAATAAAAGCTTGGAGGAAAATATGATCTCCAAAATAAAAGCCATTATGTGACTGATCTACTAATATCCAAATACCACGCGCAAAACAGTGTGTGCAAACAATAAAATTGCACGTGGTAGGGTTGTCCCGATACCAATAATTTGGTGCTGGTACCAAAATGTATTTCGATACTTTTTCAAAATAAAAGGGACCACAAAAAAAAACATTCTTATAAATAAATAAATGATAAATGGGTTATACTTGTATAGCGCTTTTCTACCTTCAAGGTACTCAAAGCGCTTTGACAGTATTTCCACATTCACACACTGATGGCGGGAGCTGCCATGCAAGGCGCTAACCAGCAGCCATCAGGAGCAAGGGTGAAGTGTCTTGCCCAAGGACACAATGGACGTGACTAGGATGGTAGAAGGTGGGGATTGAACCCCACTAACCAGCAACCCTCCGATTGCTGGCCCGGCCACTCTACCAACTTCGCCACGCCGCCCCTTCATTTTTTACAAAAAATCTCACGATACATTAAACATATGTTTCTTATTGCACTTAAAGGCCTACTGAAACCCACTACTACCGACCACACAGTCTGATAGTTTATATATCAATGATGAAATCTTAACATTGCAACACATGCCAATACGGCCGGGTTAACTTATAAAGTGCAATTTTAAATTTCCCGGCAAACTTCCGGCTGAAAACGTTTCGATATGATGACGTTTGCGCGTGAAATAAACGGTTGAAGCGGAAGTATTCGGAGCCCATTGAATCCTATACAAAAAGCTCTGTTTTCATCTCAAAATTCTACAGTATTCTGGACATCTGTGTTGGTGAATCTTTTGCAATTTGTTTAATGAACAATGGAGATTGCAAAGAAGAACGTTGTAGGTGTGATCGGTGTATTAGCGGCGGACTACAGCAACACAACCAGGAGGACTTTGAGGATAGCAGACGCGCTAGCCGAACGACCTCACCTTGACTTCCTCCGTCTCCGGGCCGCCAACCACATCGGTGATCGGGTGAAGTCCTTCGTCGTACCGTCGATCGCTGGAACGCAGGTGAGCACGGGTCGTGATGAGCAGATGAGAGCTGGCGTAGGTGCAGAGCTAATGTTTTTAGCATAGCTCTGTCGAGGTTCCGTAGCTAAGTTAACTTCAATGGCGTCGTTAGCAACAGCATTGCTAAGCTTCGCCAAGCTGGAAAGCATTAACCGTGTATTTACATGTCCAGACTTTGGTAGTATTGTTGATCTTCTGTCTATCCTTCCAGTCAGGGACTTATTTGTTTTGTTTCTATATGCAGTAAAGCCCGATGCTATCACGTTAGCTCAGTAACTAAAGTGCTTCACTGAAGTATTGTCGTGGAGATAAAAGTCACTGTGAATGTCCATTTCGCGTTCTCGACTCTCATTTTCAAGAGGATATAGTATCCGAGGTGGTTTAAAATACAAATCCGTGATCCACAATAGAAAAAGGAGAGAGTGTGGAATCCAATGAGCCCTTGTACCTAAATTACGGTCAGAGCGAAAAAAGATACGTCCTGCACTGCATGCTTGTCCTTCACTGCATGCTCGTCCTTCACTTTCACGTTCCTCATCCACAAATCTTTCATCCTCGCTCAAATTAATGGGGTAATTGTCGCTTTCTCGGTCCGAATCTCTCTCGCTGCTGGTGTAAACAATAGGAAAATGTGAGCAGCCCTTCCTCCGGTGTCGTCACGCTACTTCCGGTAGGGGCAAGGCTTTTTTTTATCAGAGACCAAAAGTTGCGAACTTTATCGTCGTTGTTCTATACTAAATCCTTTCAGCAAAAATATGGCAACATCGCGAAATGATCAAGTATGACACATGGAATGGATCTGCTATCCTCGTTTAAATTTAAAAAATTCATTTCAGTAGGCCTTTAAAGAACAATTTTAGAAGATTAACATAAAAATTCAAAGGCATTAAACAAATTGGGCTTTTCTTCTTGCATTTAAAGAACAATTTACAATTAGTTGTAGCCTACCATAATGTAAGATTAGGTTAGAATAGAATAGAAAGCTCTATTGACATTGTATTGAATGCTTCATGATTTAATGTTGCCACTCTTGGTCAAGACAAATACCATTATTAGGAAATGCTAAAAACAATACAATGGCTAAAAGTACACAGGTATGTACACAGGTAAGACATGTACCAGGTAAAACACACATTAAAGCTAAAACACAAATTATAGGATTTTTTTTTACAAAATTCAATCATTTCACTTGCATTAGTTTGCTCTGCGTGGGCGGTTTTAAAGCCAAACAGCTGTGTGGGGGCGTCTACGTATCTGCATGTGCACAACAGAGGAGCTGAAACTCATTTGGCAGGTCTGGATTATTGTTATTTAAATGTTTACCCAAGTATGAAGTGCATGTGGTAATACTGTGCTGTGTTTCCACCTTTGGCGAGGCGTGTTTTAAAGCAGCGCTAGAGCGCGGCGCTTCCATGTTCAAAGTGTCACTTTGGATTGATAGTTTTTGAAGAATTGCCTTTATTTTCCATTTTTCCTCTCCACACTGTTTCTTCTTGTGGGTGCTGACAACACACAACATGCTCCTCGGCTCTGTACGTCAAAAAGTCAAGGTATATAAAAGTAAAGGTCTTTTTCAAAGGCAATGTAGTACCATTTGCAATTCATTAGTACTTTATTAGTACCGGTATACCGTACAACCCTGGCATGTACTATAGTGGCCGTGTTGCGTGTGATCTACAAAGACTGAGTTTACAATTGGTGCAAAAGTGGCGCAGACCGCCCTATTTTAACAAAGGTCTTTGGATGTACTATCCTGGCTGTGGCCATTGAGACACTCATTTCCCGCCACAGCCATGTTATTATGCTCTCCACCAGGTGGGCTGTTTAAAATCGCAATCTGTAGACAACAGAAACTATTTTTAGCCCACTGATGCGTTGCATTCATGCATCTGGAATGATCCAAACGCAATAAAATGCATATTGCTGCGCATTTTTTCATATAAGAGATATATCATAATAATATATTTCCTAAATGACAAAACAAACAGCATTAAGGCTAGAAGACACCAAAATACATCAATCTAAAATTGTGGGACATCCCCAAAAGCCTCTCAGACATATATTTACTGACGGGATGAGGAAGAAAGCTCAGAGGATTCTGGCAGACGACTCACATCCTCTGTGCTGTCAGTTTGAGTTCTTGCAGTCAGAAAGGCGCTCTAGGACTCCACTGGCCAAAAGTACTTTAAAAAGTATTTTATCCCTAATGCCATTGCCATGTGACAAAGTGAACAAATCCACATTATTGACCTGAACTGCTTTACTTTTATGTTTAACTGACACTCTTTTCGATCCTAACTTATATTTGCTTTTAATCCTCTTTTAACTAACCTGTTTTCTTATTGTCTTTGTTTTATTTTTTTAGATATGACATCGTTTGTATTTTAGTGCTGTCTGTCGCCTGCATTGGTGAGCCAAAGAGAATTTTCCATGTCATTTATTCTATTCTATTAATTTGTTTTATCAGTCCTTTAAGTCATCCACCAGCTATAAAATTATGAAATGATATTGCTGAATATATATGTCTAATTTTTTTTTTTTTCTGACTGTCCAAATATGTAGGACGAAGGACTCTGTCCATCGTCTGTCTATCCGGAGGGATCTTTTCTCACAGCCGTAAATGGATTAATAAATGGATTATACTTGTACAGCACTTTTCTACCTTCAAGGTGCTCACATTTACTTACTGATAACACAGCATCAGGAGCTTGTATCTTGTATCAGTATCTTGCTCAAGTTTACTTGACATGGTGGCAGGGGAACTGGGGATCGAACCTGCATCAAGTACTATGATTTTGAGAGAGATTCTAGAGTCCTTTCTTGTGTTTCTTTATCTCAAGATCGATTTCTTGTTGTTGTTTTTTTTGTTTTTCTTTTCTTTTCTCTATTTAACATGTACAAAGTGAATGTGGAAAGGGTATGCATAATAAGCTTTTTGTCAGGGTTGTCACTGACAGTTTGGTTATGTTTTGGTTTTTCCTGTGTTTGTGTTTTATTTCCTGTCAGCGCTGTTATTTTGGTTCCTTTTCCTGCACGTCTCCCTGAGCGCTTGTTTCCCTCACCTGTACCGGATTGGCAGTCTGGCACACCTGGTGGCAATTGCCAATCAGGCTACGATTTATACCTGCCTCGCCCTCCAGTCAGTGCTGGAGTATTGTATGCTGTGGACTGTTTGCTGTCTCCAGTTCTCCCTGGTTCCTCATCTCTTGTATCCTGGTTCCTGTTTGCTGTTTCCTGTTTTTCTTTTGGACATTAAATCATGTATTCCTGCAACAAGCCTGCCATCTCTGCATCTTGGGCTTCGTCACCAACACTTTCTGACAGAATACCCCAGCCAAATACGAACCCCGTGGAGATTTCTATGGCGGAGAGGCTTGACAGGATCCTGGCGCTGATTGCCGAATCGAGGGGATGTTTCGCCTCATTTCAAGCTCCCTCCCACCCATCCTTGTCGTCTGTGGGCCTATTTGGGGATGTCTTGGATCCGTCCCTTGAGGGGGGAGCACAGCTACTTCTAACCCCAGTGGCCTTGCGGACGCTGCCATCAACCTCGGTGGGCCCTCCCAGGCCGGCAGACGAGCCGCCTGCTCTTCTGGCTCCGCCCACACCGGCAGACGAACCGCTTGCTCCTCTGGCTCTGCCCACGCTGACGCCATCGTCATCCTCGTCTCTGGCTCCGCCCTTGCTGACGACATCGTCATTTTCGTTTCTGGCTCCGACGACATCGTCTTCCTTGTCTCTGGCTCCGCCCACGGCGACGACATCAGCCTCCTCGTCTCTGACTCTGCCCACTGCGACGACATTAGCCTCCTCGTCTCTGGCTCTGCCCACGGCAACGACATCAGCCTCCTCGTCTCTGGCGGGCCGTCCCACTGCGTCGCCAGCTTCCTCGTCTCCGGCAGGCCGTCCCACGGCTTCGCCAGCGTCTCCAGCATCGTCACCTCCGCGACCTCCAGCTGGCCTGACGCACAGGTGGCCATCAGGCGCCGGCATGCGGCCCTCTCGTCGGCCGTTCCATGGGCGACTGCCTCGCCAATTGCGCCAGCATTCAACTAGCCGTCGCCACCTGACTCTTCCCCGCTGGTTGTGGGGATACTTGGCCTGGCGGCCCTTCCTCCCTCCGCCCTCCCGTGACTTTGGACTATTTTTGTTTTTGTTTTTCTCGAACGTCTGTTATCCGTTATCGGAAGTGGGGCTACTGTCAGGGTTGTCACTGACAGTTTGGTTATGTTTTGTTTTTTCCTCTGTGTTTGTGTTTTATTTCTTGTCAGCGCTCTTATTTTGGTTCCTTTTCCTGCACGTCTCCCTGAGCGCTTATTTCTCTCACCTGTACCGGATTGGCAGTCTGGCACACCTGGTGGCAATTGCCAATCAGGCTACGATTTATACCTGCCTCGCCCTCCAGTCAGTGCTGGAGTATTGTATGCTGTGCACTTTTTGCTGTCGCCACTTCTCCCTGGTTCCTCGTCTCTTGTATCCTGGTTCCTGTTTGCTGTTTCCTGTATGCTGGTTCCTGTTAGCTGTTTCCTGGTTCCTGATTCCTGTTTTCCTGCTTTTGTTTTGGACATTAAATCATGTTTTCCTGCAACAAGCCTGCCATCTCTGCATCTTGGGGTTCGTCACCAACACTTTCTGACACTTTTAGCTTCAGCCTATACCTTTTTGGGCAGGAAATGTAAACTTGTATTTATTTATCTGCTATGCACTTGAAGTGTACTGTTTACATGAACTGATGACCAAATAAAAACCATTGAATTGAAATTGAGCCATGCTGCCCAGTGTGCATGCGTGTGTCGATTAAAATTTCAGACGTGCTAAATACAGACGCAAAATAGCACCCGCAGAACAGTTTTGGCCTTGTTGAATCACATTGCGCGTGCTAAATAATTGTGTTTGCATCTCCCCCTCCCAGTATTGTGGGCGTTCTGATGATCAGCATATATTCTGCATATTCATTAAGACAGATACGCTGAAGGGATTGTGCTCTCTATTTTGCTTATAATGTGTATTTCTGGTCTTGTCCTCGTACGGACAGAAGGATGCCACGGCAGTGTGGCTGCATCAAAAGAGACGTCGGAGACGCTTTACTGAACCAATAGTTGTTTTATTACAAGCGAGCTGCCACGGCCCGGGCGCATGCCAATGCGCACTCATCTGTGCGCTCTGCTGATTGCGCCTCCAAGAGCGCACTTGCGCGCGCCACTTCTGCTGAGGCTGCGCCGGTGCACAGCTGCAAGCAATAACCAGCAATCAGCGCACCTGAAACTGATCATCAGACCTGCCTTCATAGGCCTGCTTAACCTGCTATCCCGGGCCAGAACGTAGCGACCTGTCCTGTACAGTAAGCCAAACCAGTCTAGCTCTATGCAAACTCTCTCTCTGTGTTTCTCTCCCCTCCGTGTTGATTGTCTCGTGTTTTCTTGTCAATGCAGCAGCCTCCCTCCGTTCCCGCGTTACGAGCTTTGCGTCTCGTCTCCCCCGCGTTTCCTCTGCTTCCCTGACTGCCTCTTGGATCTCGACCTTCCGCCTGGACACGGACCATCTACGCCTCGCTATAGCCCCCGACTACCTGCTTGTATCACGGATCTACGAGCATGCCGTGCCCCTTTTGGACTTGCCTCTCGCTCAACTCTCTGGTAACACTCTACAGCTAATCTCCACACATAGTCTCACACACACACACACACACTGTTTGGATTCTTCACACTCCATTTCCCTTGTTTATTCATGTTATTATTTGTTACTTATATATATATATATATATATATATATATATATATATATATATATATATATATATATATATATAGTGTATGTATATAAATAAATATAGAGCTATACCACGCCCCTGTTGTCTGTGCCGTCTCCTCCTCCCTGTACACAACATATTCCTACCTCCTGTCTGTGTGTGTGCGCTGGGTCAGAAGAGCACATCCTGACCATAAAAGGAGATGTGCGTGTGTAAGTGTCTGCAAAACAACTGCTTTAAGTCATAACTTAAATGTTGGCCTTGAGCTAGACAGGTAGTCTCCTCTCAAGGATATGGTGATCACTTTTGCATTCCGAAGTCCCGAAGTCCCAATTAGGGCCTCTTTCCTACGAGAAGTGATCCCATCCACCTGCGAATATCAAACTAAGGGGCCTTATCTTATTATGTGCTCATCCTGAAATACCACTGTTTACTTAAACTTGGTGGTTTGCTTTCCCCAAGATGAATATGGACATTCATCAATCAATTAATCAATCAAAGTTTTTTTTAAATAGCCCTAAATCACGAGTGTCTCAAAGGGCTGCACAAGCCACAACGACATCCTCGGCTCAGATCCCACATCACGGCAAGAAAAAACTCAACCCGATGGGATACAATGAGAAACCTTGGAGCAGGCCTAGCCCTAACCAATCTGGCGCCCTAGGCAAGATTTTAGGTGGCGCCCCCCCACATCGGCAGTGAAGTGTATATACTCACAAGAAACCGAATAGCTTTGTCTTTGACCTTTTTTTTTACTTAAAGAAAGCAAATTAACATATTATATGAGAATGTTATGTTATGATTATCTTTAACCGAATCACAGCAGTGCTCAAATTAAAAAACAGCATTCCCTCTCATGTGATATTGCTTAATTAACATTAATGATGTGCACTTTAACAACTAGGCTTACAACTATACCTAATATATAAAGGGGTGGTAAAGTGACTATTACCTGCAGGGCAAACATTAGCTAACCAGAAGGCAATAACAATGTAAACAGAAAACACCTGCTTAAAAGATCTAATACAAATGTCCCTGAGGAATGTAAGGTGGGAGTACTGTAATTACCTAAAGTTACATTATTATTTGCCATAACAATTTAGCCCCCTCCACAATATTAACCCGACATTAAAACAGAACTAGCTATTTATTGATTAGCAATTGCCGAATCATGTAACATTAGCTTAATGCTAAAAAGCCAGGTTACTATCACATTCTGTAACAGACAAATAATTTCATGTAGGCTAACGTTACCTCCCTGCTACCTCTGTCTTTTTCTCGTTTCTCCTCCCCTTCTTTTCTTTTTTTCTTCCCTGGGCACCTGACAGTTTTGGCCGTTTTGACATTTTGTGTTGATTTTTTGATGCGGTGACGTCCATAAAGAGTCATGATACGGGAAGGGAGGGGGCGCACCGTGCGGGGGGAGGGTGGGGGGTTGGCGTAATGTTGTAACAAATAATATTTCTATTAAATAGGCTTTACTTTGCATTTTAATTAACGTGGGATTATTTTTTGTATTTAGAAATAACAGTACCAATTTTAATTTTTTTTCTCCAAAATTTGTGGCACTGGCGTGGCGCCCCCTGATGGACGGCGCCCTTAGCATTTGCCTATACGGCCTATGCCACGGGCCGGCCCTGCCTTGGAGGGGACCGGTGCAATGGACGTCTAGTTAATAGTGTGAGAGTCCAGTCCATAGTGGGGCCAGCAGGAGATCATCTTGAGTGGAGACAAGTCAGCAGCGCAGAGACGTCCCCAACTGATGCACAGATGAGTGGTCCACCTCGAGTCCCGACTTTGAACAGCTAGCGCTTCATCTGTGGTCACCTAATAACATCTCCACGCAGGATAGGGGGGCAGAGCACAAAAGAGACGGCAAATCAACTGGTCTAAAAGGGGGGTCTATTTAAAGGCTAGTACACACTAGACCAGGGGTGTCCAAAATTTTTCCATTGAGGGCCGCACACGAAAAAAATTAAAGCATGCGGGGGCCGTTTTGATATTTTTCATTTTCAAATCATAACAAAATATATAAATATAAAGGGTCTCAGTCATTAAAATGTTAAAAATGAGTCAAATTATTATTATTTTTATTTATTTAAACGCTTACAGTAAATCTCTATATCAACTTTAGGTTGATATAACGTTAAAAAAAAAGGTTTTATGCCTTTTCTGTCAAAGAAAACTTTGTTTTTTATAGTAAAACTGAAATATGCAGTATTTTCCCCACCGCCCAAAACATTCAGAAAGCAATGTTTGATGTGAAGTAATTGAAACCCTAAAAAGATCAATAATGCAGGACACCACTGATTTTAATTCATTATTATTTGTGATCAATCACAGTGAAAAGATAAATAAAATCTCATTAAATATATTTGGGATCCAAAAGGTCCCCTACTCATATAGTGATACATTTTTATCATATATTTGTTTTACTTTCAACACTTAAATTACGAGATAAACTTCAGATATATCTGTCCTGTTTGTTTTATGCTCTTATGTCAAAGAAAACATTGTTTTTATATGGCAACCACACAATATATGTAATATTTTCCACATACAACATTTTAAAGCGAAATATTTGAAGTAATTGGAGTCTTGAATAGGTCAATAATTGATTATAACATTGAATTTTTTTTTTAAAAAAAATTTTTTTTTTAGCAATGGCAAAAAAAGCAAAACAAAGAAAGACAAAAGAAAAACAAACAGCCTGTGTGGCAGCTTTGTGTCAACATTGCAACTTTTCCTCTTTAGATTTCACCTCATTCCACTTTTTTTAATGTTTATTTTTAATTTTTGCAATAGCATTTCCAGAATGTGTGGCGGGCCGCTAAACAATTAGCTGCGGGCCGCAAATGGCCCCTGGGCCGCACTTTGGACACCCCTGCACTAGCCTTTAAATAGGACAAATAATAACATTGACAAATTAGTTTTAAGATGGGACTTAAATGCTTCTACTGCTCATATGCAAAACATAACATGAGTTAATTAATTCCCTTCACTCACTCACTTAAAGTTTAGGAGATCAGCTTTGCGTGCGCTATCAAGTTTGCATGTGTTTTAGTACAAACAAACCTTTAGAAGATCAGGCCTATATGTGTCATCCCCGCTTTTGTTTGTATTGGAAATAAACAAACACTTTGAACGGGAAAAGCCTTCTGACTCCTTCCTGGTTGGTGTAGACGAGCTGCAGGCGAACATGCTTCATGTACATACAAACATCTCACACTTCATTCTGGGCAGCTTTAATTGAATGATGTGTGTGTGTGTGTGTGTGTGTGTGCGTGCACATGTGTGTGTGTGTGTTTTGTACGGTATCAGATCTGTGGGTTCACACAATAGCCTCCCACGTTGTATGCAGATGGAGACTAAGCACTGCATTGTGGGTGGATTAGGAAGCGCTGCTCTTCACTCTTTCTGTTTTTTTTTCAACCGCATCACTTCTGCACCACAGCAAGGATCGGACATTGGACAATAAAAAGCAATTATATACACACACACACGCAAAGATGTTCACCCGAGTACATTATTAGACCGAGGAAAGGCTCCGATCAAGATCTTCTCACTGGCCCCTGCGAGCTTAGCAACACAATGCACTGCTGCAAATGATCGCAGGCAGCTTTATTTATGTGCAAATTAGGACGCTATTCACTTGAGTTCATGCCGCCACATATACGTAAAACAAACCACCGAGCCAATTTTTTTTTTTTTTGCTGACCACTGCTCTACTTTGCTTGTTAGCCGTGCAGGCCAGGAGAGCCGATTAGGAAAGGGCGGCCGCTCGAGTTAAGCTGAGCGTGCCCTGCAATGCTCATAAACATCCCAAGCAAATGTCAGGCGGAAGGCCCATAGGGAGTCAGGGTGGTCGATGGTGGAGCGGAGAGTGGGGGGCAAGGGGGTCATGTGAGGGCTACACTGGAAAAATGACAATTAATGGTGCACTCATGGGTTTGTATTCCAAATCACACACGTTCTCTCAGCATTTTGACTACGACAAAACACAGTGTGCCGCACCGTTGCATTCAGAAGTGAGTATGACCACCGTCTTGACTTCAGAGCGGAAGAGGGGGGGACTAAGTCCAGTGGTTGTAATTTACAATTAGAACGGGTTTTTTTAATTAGCGTTAGAGGAAGAAATTAAAAGAAGAAAAGGGAAGTGGATTTAGGGTCTGATCTACTAAAATCCCAATACCACACAACTCTTGTTAGATGAGGCCCCCAGTTGCATTGTTTTCCTACTAAAAATAGACATATGTTCAAATCCAGAAAACTTCTGTAGTGGAAAAGTCCGAATCTTAAACAGGAACAATAGAGAATTTGTTACAACAGTTTATTCACTCATAAGCAGATGGTACAAAGTTGGATTGGGTTGTCATGATTACAGACAGTGTCTCCGGAGACGTTAGAAGGTGCACCCTCGTGAAGGAATCAAGAAAGAGCGCACTACAGGCTTGGTCCTCCCTTGTTATTTATACGCTCCCTGATGGTGTGATTCTACCATAACAACTTATGTAACTGTCCAATGTCCAAAAATCACCCCACAAAAAGAATTAGTATTCTGTCAGGGTAACCTGACCTGACATGTCATGTCTCTCCTAATATATTTAGGTGAAAGTTAACCAAAACAATTTTAGGACAGAAATTAGCCACCACACTTCAGACACCAACAAAAATTCCAATATATTAAAAGTGTGCACATTTCTTCATTAAATCGCAATCAACTTGAAATTGCCCATTCTGGCATGCCCAGAACGGGCCTAGGCCTCGGCCCTTTGTAAATACGCAAATCATGTTAAAAGTAGTAAGTAAGTAAGTAAGTAAGTGAATTTTTATTTATAAAGTGCTTTTCACAGATAAAATCACAAAATGCTGTACAAAACATAGATGAAGTAAAACAACAATTCAATTAAAGCAACAGGGGCAACATCAACGAAATTATACAAAGTGGATTAAAATCGATAGGTAAAAGCTGCATTTTGATTGATTGATTGATTAAGACTTGTATTAGTAGATTGCACAGTACAGTACATATTCCGTACAATTGACCACTAAATGGTAACACCCGAATAAGTTTTTCAACTTGTTTAAGTCTGGGTCCACGTTAATCAATTCATGGTAAAAGTTTTGCCGAGCTAGCCAGGAGTCGAACGTAGAATCTTCTGATCCGTGGTCAGACGCGTTATCCATTGCGAAACTAGCCCTTTAACTAAAAGCTTTTCTAAAAATAGAAGTTTTCAAATGTTTCTTAAATGTTTCAACACAGTCAAAATCACGGAGGGACTGGTGCAAATTGTTGTAGAGTCTGGGAGCTATAGCCTGGAATGCCAGGTCTCCGCGGGTTTTAAAACATTTTTGGGGGGATCTTTAGAAGTAGCCATGTCCTTGAGTTCGTCTGACCAATCACAAGTCAGTAGGAGGTGCTTCTTTCTCGCGTTTCAAGTTTTTGCCGTGTCCCCTTCACAAGTTTTATATATATTGTGATTACCCAATAAAAATGTAATTTGTGTAATTTAAAACAAAATGTGTTCATAAAGTAGCCTGCTCATCAGCCAGATTAGAGTTTGATTTGAAAATGATGTTATAGGGATAGTCCCCACACCCCGAAAGGACAATTGTGTTAATACAATGGATGGAGGGATTTGTCTGAAATATTTTACATTTAAACATGCATGCATATCACAAAGGATACAAAAGACTCTTGCTTGGTTACTCAATTTATTATTACAACTTAGGAGAGCTTCGTGCCGTAGCAGCCTGAATACGTGACATCCTCCTCGGTCTGACATGGCCATGATCACGTAATGACAGCAATAGGTGGTAAAAGGATCACCTAGATAAATTAATATATGTAAAATATTCATATGAAGTTGATACATTAAATTAAATGCATTGACAAAAAAGTGAACTTTGTGTCCTTGCCCTGAACTTTCTTACGAAGTTGAAATTACATTTTGGCAAAGCCCGAATGACCACCTCTGTGTGTTGCTAAAGCATCTACAGCATGTAGAAATTTACCTACGGCAGTCATGAAATTGGCGTGAGGCAGCGCACCTTTGACACATCTCATCTTTGCGGTGAAAAAGGCCATGTGCCAGGATTTTGTAGCTACAAGGGTTGTACGGTATACCGGTACTAGTATAGTACCGCGATAATAATGAATCTAGGTTTGGTTGATATCAGCACTTCAGTCATCAACAATTGCATCATCTGAGAAATGGACATTGAATCAGTGTAGGTCTGACTTCGTAGGATATGTACAGTGAGCATTACTGTGACAGGTAGAGGGTGCTAGAACTGGTAGCCCTTTAGGGCCCTGGGGAGGTTATAAATAAGAGAGAAAGCCCTACGGCCTTCCCTTTTCTCCAAAGCCTGACTTTTGAGTGTTTGGTGAGCAGACCGGCTAGCTACTAGGTAGGTGTTGATTTTGGTTTCATGAGTTTTCTTTGATGTTTGCAACCACTACATTTTAATAATAATGCACATACCCCTTTTATAGTGTGAACCAGATACCCTGGTAGAAGTGTGGAGTTTTGTGCACATACACTGCCTGCCTGATATTGTGGTAGGTGTAGCTTTTCAAATGACCTTTGTTGGGTTACTCCATTTTGATTGTTCCATTTTACTAATATGTGCACCCCGTTCACAGTTTGTTTGAGCTTTAAAGCTCTGGTTGTAGTCCTGAAGTGCACTGTGTGATTGGTTACCGGTAGTAGCAGTTTCAGGTATAGGGAACATGTCATTTGAATTTTACACATGGTTGCTGCATTCAAGTACATCTGGCTCGTTCAAACTTTTACTACCCCTTAGGGCTGGGCAATATATCGAGGTTGTAAGATATATCGATATATTTTTAAACAAGATATGAATTCAGAAAATATCGCAATATCGATATAATTTCTTTCACGTTAAAATGACCAAACGCCGCTTAATTATTGTGTTCCTTGTTCTCCCCCACTCCCTTTCATGGGCTTTTAAACCCCGTCCCTTCCACCTTCCAAGACGTGCTTGCACGTATAAGAACATCCATGCTTGGTTGGTTGTTTACCAGAAGTGGGACCAAGTCATTGTTTTGCAAGTCCTAAGTAAGTCTCAACTCTTTGCCCTCAAGTCCCGAGTCAAGTCCCGAGTCAAGACAGGCAAGTCCCGAGTCAAGTCCAAAGTCAAGACTGGAAAGTCTCAAGTTAATTCCCAAGTCCTGCATTTTGAGTTTCGAGTCCTTTCAAGTCCTTTTAACCACAGACTAATATATTTACACAGATTGTGTATGCTTTTAAAACGCTGTATTTATTTATTCAAACAAGTGCATTTGAAATTGCTGGGAAAAAAATTGTGCTGACATTGCACTTCATAATAGTACTATTAACCAGTCATTTTAAACATTTAACTCATTCTTTTACAGAAAAAAAACATTTGGAAAAACAAGTGCAACTGTACTTATTTGCACAAAAGTGTTGACATTGTACTTCCATGGCATATTGCATTGTAACTAGTTCCACAGCAGTTTCTATCCTGTTCTTACCTTATCTCATTGATCTCATCTCATACTGTATGTGTGTTGATGTGTGCGTACACATGAAAAACATCACAAATACATGAACATAACAATGAACAGAGTTGTACTTTTTAGATGTCAGGGCCCTATGCAATATGTACACATATTCTTAAAGGCCTACTGAAACCCACTACTACCGACCACGCAGTCTGATAGTTTATATATCAATGATGAAATCTTAACATTGCAACACATGCCAATACGGCCGGGTTAACTTATAAAGTGCAATTTAAAATTTCCCGGGAAACTTCCAGCTGAAAACGTCTCGATATGATGACGTTTGCGCGTGACGTTAATGGTTGAAGCGGAAGTATTGGGACACCATTGTATCCCAATACAAACAGCTCTGTTTTCATCGCAAAATTCCACAGTAGTCTGGACATCTGTGTTGGTGAATCTTTTGCAATTTGTTCAATTAACAATGGAGACTGCAAAGAAGAAAGCTGTAGGTGGGATCGGTGTATTAGCGGCCGGCTGCAGCAACACAACCAGGAGGACTTTGAGTTGGATAGCAGACGCGCTACCGTGAGTACAGCTTTGGCTTCCAAAAATTTGATCGCTTGCCCGTACGTGCGTGGCGCTATGTGCATGTCACGTACGTAACTTTGGGGAAATATATGTTTCTTGCCGACTCTGATGCCGGCCGGGGTGTCGTCGAAAGCTACAACGCCGCTGTCCTCACCTTGACTTCCTCCGTCTCCGGGCCGCCGACCGCATCGATGATCGGGTGAAGTCCTTCGTCGCGCCGTCGATCGCTGGAACGCAGATGAGCACGGGTGTTGATGAGCAGATGAGAGCTGGCGTAGGTGGAGAGCTAATGTTTTTAGCGTAGCTCTGTCGAGGCCCCGTAGCTAAGTTAGCTTCAATGGCGTCGTTAGCAACAGCATTGCTAGGCTTTGCCAGGCGGTACAGCATTAACCGTGTGGTTACAGGTCCAGAGTTTGGTAGTATTGTTGATCTTCTGTCTATCCTTCCAGTCAGGGGCTTATTTCGTCTGTTTCTATATGCAGTTAAGCACGATGCTGTCACGTTAGCTCCGTAGCTAAAGTGCTTTGCCGATGTATTGTCGTGGAGATAAAAGTCACTGTGAATGTCCATTTCGCGTTCTCGGCTCTCATTTTCAAGAGGATATAGTATCCAAGGTGGTTTAAAATACAAATCGGTGATCCACAATAGAAAAAGGAGAAAGTGTGGAATCCAATGAGCCCTTGTACTTAAGTTACGGTCAGAGCGAAAAAAGATACGTCCTGCACTGCACTCTAGTCCGTCACTCTCACTTTCCTCATCCACAAATCTTTCATCCTGGCTCAAATTAATGGGGTAATCGTCGCTTTCTCGGTCCGAATCGCTCTCGCTGCTGGCGGCCATCATTGAAAACAATGGGGAAATGTGAGGAGCCTTTCAACCTGTGACGTCACGCTACTTCCGGTACAGCCAAGGCTTTTTTTATCAGCGACCAAAAGTTGAGAACTTTATCGTCGATGTTCTCTACTAAATCCTTTCAGCAAAAATATGGCAATATCGCGAAATGATCAAGTATGACACATAGAATGGATCTGCTATCCCCGTTTAAATAAAAAAAATTATACATTTTAACTGACCTTTATTTGACTATGTTTGTGTTTTTGTAGGTGGCTAAAATACGCGGTGCTGCTGACCGCCGTCTAACGTTACGTTACTGTGTGTGTGATACATTGACTAACGTAACAATAAGTGTAGGTACCTCATGCAACCCTGCTTAAAAAAAAACACTTGACAAAAAGTATGAATAAGGTAGCGAACTGCAGTGGACGCAACAGATTGTTATAAGTTATAACCACAGACGTCTTATAAGTAACCGCAGCATTGGCTGCTGTGACGCGAGAAATTCGGCCGCCATCTTGAAGTGGTGATGAGGAGCCGGCGGGCAGCCTAAACTGACAGTTGACAGGTAGAAAACAAAGATGCTGTTGTCATTCTAAATAATATTTTTACATTTTACAGACTACCTCACGGTAATAATAATACAGGGCAAAGTGCATCCCTTAACAGTTCAACACAGAACGCATAGTTGTGTTACTAAATAAGGGACAGTTGCATTTTTCAGGGGATGGTTGGCAACCCAGCTGTATCACCAATTTGCATTTATTTGAGGAAGCTGCTTGTTGGCACCAACAGTTTGCCTCACAAGAGTGACAGAACTTGGTGGTCTTTTTGGTCTGTTTCATAACTCTTTATCTACCTGTGTGGTTTTTTGTATAACCGCTTGTGTCGCCGACTTGTTTAGTCCTTACCGCCATGTGTTGTGCACTTATTTGTTGCCTGTGTACCTTATTATTTGTTGTGTGTGGCACACCTTTTAGTACACATGTCTTATACTATTGTAGCGTTCATTAATTTTGTAATTAGGCCACCTACAATTGGCTCTAAATGTTACTGCCATTTCTCCTAAGTGGACCGTTTGATTTCACAGAAGTGTGATTGACTTGGAGTCACGTTGTGTTGTTTAAGTGTTGCCTTTATTTATTTTTTAGCAGTATAGCTATTTTATTTTGTTTGTAAGAATAAAGTTTGTTTTAAACGAAATCCACTGTCTTCTTCTGTGGAAAAAATAGTATCGTAGCGACAAGCGCCTACAAGCAACGTTCCCTCTAAGGTGCGCACCTGTGCATCTGCGCACTGCTCAAGCGTCCTCTGCGCACGGCAAATCTATGCCACGCACAAAATCAAATAAAAATTAAGCGCATAATCATTTTCGACACGACAGAGAAAACAGTTTTCGTCATCATTGTTTAAATATTGTAACGTCTGTCGAGACGCTTTGAGGACATGAATTCCATCCATCACTTTACTGAGCAAAATCTTTATTGTCGGCTATAAACACATCACCAAAACATTAGTAAAAAAATTATATCTAGCAAAAGTGGTCATTTTCTGCAGTACAAACCAGACCAAAAGCAACTTTGTTATATCAACAGCAGCCGCTCGCTCTTTCTCACTTGCGCCAACACATGCACATACGGCACTTAGCCAGTGATGCGTTTACAGCCACACAAAAAGTCGGACAACTCCAACACCACACATAAAGTGTCATTCCAGGTCGTTACACTATGATTTACCAATCAGATGTGTGCTTATTCTAGTGTCATTTATTTGGAATCCTTATTTATAAATATTAATCATGAAATGCTGTTCGTATATTAAATAAATACTAATAAAAATATATTTTTTACAAACAGGAAGTTGCAGGAATGTACACATGATCCCCTGCTTACATCTCATTGTGCAACATGTGAATGTTTTAATGGGAGCTAAATGCAATGTCTGAAAGGGGTAAAAATGATTTCCAAAGCAGGACCTCCACCCAGACAAACAATACAAGTACACAGTTCATGAAAAACAATATTTGTTGTTATTGTCATTGTAAGTGGGCCTAAACACTTATATTAGAAAATAACCTCATGGAAATGACTGCTGTCATTTGATTATAATAATAAGAGAATGTTGTCTGTCTATCTGTGTTGGCCCTGCGATGAGGTGGGGACTTGTCCAGGGTGTACCCCGCCTTCCGCCCGAATGCAGCTGAGATAGGCTCCAGCACCCCCCGCGACCCCGAAAGGATGGATGGATGGATGGATGGAGATTGAACTTGTTATTTAGTCAGGTTTGGGACAGGTGTGCTGCTGGTGTAGCCACAGTGTGCACGTCTGATGTTGCTCACATGGGCTCCACTGAATGCTCAGGGAGTTTTTGCGTTTGCTCACACACATGAAAAATTAGAGGGAACATTGCCTACAAGCTCACGTACGCCACCCCAGTTCATACTGTGTGTGTGGTGACTAAAGGCACTACGGCGAGAATTTCTAGCCCCATTAGGGAGAATGATGATGTCATACTTACGTTAAGTACAAAATCATTTCTGAAAACGTTACATTGGCGACATGGCTGACAAACGGAAGTAGCCACACCCTCAGCTAGCGGCCAGAGTGCTGACTTGCTTGCGCACTAAAGCAGCCCATACAAGACTAGAAAACAAATACGAGGCACTGCCAGAAAATACATTCACAAGACAGTTTAACAAATAGTAATATAATCCAAAGAGGTTCTTTAGGTCTTAAAAAAGTGATGTAATATGACAACCTTCTTAGGAAGGCAACAGTTGTAGCAGAATCCGTCAGGTACGGAAGTAAACACACACACTGCAAAAACTGAAATCTAAGTAAGATGAAATATCTCAAATAAGGGTGATATTTGCTTATTTTCTGTCTGATAAGATAATTCTTCTCACTAAGCGGATTTTATGGTAGAGTGTTTTACTTGTTTTAAGTGTTTTGGTCCTAAATGATCTCAGTAAGATATTACAGATTGTTGCTGAGATTTGATGACCTATATTGAGTAAAACATGCTTGAAACTAGAATATCAACTGTTGCAAAGCTGTGTAATAAACACAAGTATAAAACAACTTTTTTAAAGTAATAATTTCTTATTTCAAGCATGTAAAAAAAAAAACATCACTTTGACACAATCAATCAATCATCAATCAATCAATGTTTATTTATATAGCCCTAAATCACAAGTGTCTCAAAGGGCTGTACAAGCCACAACGACATCCTCGGTACAGAGCCCACATACGGGCAAGGAAAAACTCACCCCAGTGGGACGTCGGTGAATGACTATGAGAAACCTTGGAGAGGACCGCATATGTGGGTAACCCCCCCCCCCCCCTCTAGGGGAGACCGAAAGCAACGGATGTCGAGTGGGTCTGACATAACATTGTGAAAGTCCAGTCCACAGTGGATCCAACACATCAGCGGGAGTCCAGTCCACAGCGGGGCCAACAGGAAACCATCCCGAGCGGAGACGGGTCAGCAGCGCAGAGATGTCCCCAACCGATGCACAGGCTAGTGGTCCACCCGGGGTCCCGACTCTGGACAGCCAGCACTTCATCCATGGCCACCGGACCTATGCAACTCCCCCTCGCAAGGGACAGGGGAGAAGAGGAGAGAAGAAAACAAACGGCAGATCAACTGGTCTAAAAAAGGGGGGGTCTATTTAAAGGCTAGATTATACAAATGAGTTTTAAGATGGGACTTAAATGCTTCTACTGAGGTAGCATCTCTAACTGTTACCGGGAGGGCATTCCATAGTACTGGAGCCCGAATAGAAAACGCTCTATAGCCCGCAGACTTTTTTTTGGCTCTGGGAATCACTAATAAGCCGGAGTTCTTTGAACGCAGATTTCTTGTCGGGACATATGGTACAATACAATCGGCGAGATAGGCTGGAGCTAAACCGTGTAATATTTTATACGTAAGTAGTAAAACCTTGAAGTCGCATCTTAAGTGCACAGGAAGCCAGTGCAAGTGAGCCAGTATAGGCGTAATATGATCAAACTTTCTTGTTTTTGTCAAAAGCCTTGCAGCCGCATTTTGTACCAACTGTAATCTTTTAATGCTAGACATAGGGAGGCCCTATGTCTAGCACAATTGTGTCTCATAATTAAAACAGATGACAGCCAAATGGACTTTGCTGTTTTATTTTCAATGAAACAATAGAAAATACGTACTCCTATAGTAGTACAGTTATTAGTGAGAATATACGTATTTTAAAGGTATTTTTGGGTTCATTGAGGTTAGCTAATTTTACTTGTTTTGGGAAGTCTTGACAAGCCAAATTTTCTTGTTCTATTGGCAGATAATTTTGCTTAGTTCAAATAAAATACCCCTAATTTTTGTATTTTTTTTCTTGTTTTTCAGCACTGACTTTTTGCAGTGCAGGTCTGGCTATAAGAATAACAAATTGCAAATATTAATATATACCGTATTTTTCGGACTATAAGGCGCACTTAAATTCCTTTAATTTTCTCCAAAATCGTCACGTGCGCCTTATGTACGGCATAATTCTGCACTGCAAAAAGTCAGTGTTCAAAAACAAGAAAAAAAAAATACAAAAATTAGGGGTATTTTACTTGAACTAAGCAAAATTATCTGCCAATAGAACAAGAAAATTCGGCTTGTCAAGACTTTCCAAAACAAGTCAAATTAGCTAACCTCAGTGAACCCAAAAATACCTTAAAATAAGTATATTCTCACTAATAACAAGTGCACTTTTCTTGTTGGAAAAACATTTTTAGACCTTTTTGCTCAATATGTTGAAAAATATTCTTAAATTAGGTAAATGCTAGTGCCATTATCTTGACATAATGATATGCGCTTGGCATCATGATTTTTTTTTTCATGCTTGAAGTAAGAAATTATTACTTTAAAGAAGTAGTTTTATACTTATATATTTAATCTTACTTGGATTTCAGTTTTTGCAGTGTGGTTGTGCTTACTGACCTCGAAGCAATTTTATTTGGTACATGGTGTAATAAGTGTGACCAGTAGATGGCAGTCATACATAAGGGATACGTGTAGACTGCAATATGATGCCAGTAAACAACACCAAAACTTTAAAAGTTCTATTGAGAATGTAGAACATTACACACGGCACTCAAAAATCTATCAAAATGTTTTTAGTACGACTTTGGTAAGCTATGAAGCCGCACCGCTTGATTGATTGTCAGCGCATTAAACATACAAGTATTATTATGGTGCGTGTATAAGGACCGCAAAATGGCACCTATTAGTAGACATATTACCTGGCGTTTTATTTTGCAATATTATCGAAAACAAACTTTTATTACCTTCTGATGGGTATTTGTGATCTGTATAAGTCCTGAAAATGTGCACGTCCGCAATTGTAGTCCGTGACGACGCCGTAGTCATAAGCTTCTTCTTTTTCTCTACCTTCTTATGTGGCATTCATATTCCGCTGTTGCCATTTCTAATATAAAGTTCTTACTTATATCTGTCAGTAGACTAGCTATTAAAGCGCTAAAACCTTTAGTGGGTTTACATAATTCACCAAGGAACTTCAGTTATTAGAGGATTACGGTCAGGCGTTTTTTCACGGAGCCACGGATGAGGAGATGCTGCTCCGTTATTTTTTAAGTAAAGTCTGAATGTCATTAAAACAGTTGGCGACATTTTTTGACACTTCTTCCACTCCCGTCCTCCACGCTACAACAAAGATGACGGGGAGAAGACTCTGTCGAAGGTGAGCCACGTAAATAAGACCGCCCACAAAACGGCGCATCCTGAAGAGACGCTCAGAAAACTACTTGAAAATTGTTTGTAAAACATCATCTATGCAACATTTTGACCAAACAACCACCATTACATGTTATGTGGACCACAAGGAAGTGTTCTACATTTAGAAAAAAAATCATAATATGACCCCTTTAATGCACCCTATAATCCGATATAATATACCTGAATAGACCCGCTCATCGGCAGTGCGCCTTTTTAACCGGTGCGCCCTATGGTCCGAAAAATACGGTATATATTTTTTTTTATTAAAACAATTGAGGTCCTACTCACCTGCCTACCCAGACCATGCGTACCTGCAACACTCGTACGTTCTGCACTCGCATGTGCTTGTGCATGTGCGACCGTAACATGGATTCAATCAATCAATCAAAGTTTATTTATATAGCCCTAAATCATGAGTGTCTCAAAGGGCTGCACAAGCCACAACGACATCCTCGGCTCAGATCCCACATCGGGGCAAGGAAAAACTCAACCCAATGGGATAGAATGAGAAACCTTGACTCCACACAGGAGAGGGGGGCAGAGCAGAAAAGAGACGGCAGATCAACTGGTGTAAAAGAGGGGTCTATTTAAAGGCTAGAGTATGCAAATGGGTTTAAGATGGGATTTATATGCTTCTACTGAGGTTTACCGGTAGGGCATTTCAGAGTACTGGAGCCCGAATAGAAAACGCTCTATAGCCCGCAGACTTTTTGGGGGCTCTGGGAACCACTAATAAGCCTGAGGTCTTTGAACGCAGATTTCTTGCCGGGACATATTTTATATGTAAGTAGTAAAACCTTAAAGTCGCATCTTAAGTGCACAGGAAGCAAGTGCAGGTGAGCCAGTATAGGTGTAATATGATCAAACTTTCTTGTTCTTGTCAAAAGTCTAGCAGCAGCATTTTGTACCAACTCTAATATTTTAATGCTAGACATAGGGAGACCCGAAAATAATACGTTACAGTAATCGAGACGAGACGTAACGAACGCATGAATAATGATCTCAGCGTCGCTGGTGGACAAAATGGAACAAATTTTAGCGATATTACGGAGATGAAAGAAGGCCGTTTTAGTAACCCTCTCAATGTGTGACTCAAACGAGAGAGTTGGGTCGAAGATATTACCCAGATACCCGGATTATTGGCGAGAAACTGGCGAGAGGCGCGATCACATAAAATCATAGGGCTCGTCTACTTTGCACGCTCATAGAATAGATAGCTAGAATGCCTTTTATTGTCATTATACACAGGTACAATGAGATTAAAAGCAACTTAAGTATCAGTGCGACAGTCTATAAATATGCAAAACATAGGAAGGAAAGAAAATAAGTAGTGTAAAAGGAGGTAAAGCACACAGTCCAGTCCTGAGAACGCATGTTCTGAATGTGTTGTTTAAATATTAAATATTATACTGTATACATATATACAGAAGCATTCAGACTGTGGGTGGAAAGTAAAAATTGCACACAGAGAGGTGCTAAACTATAAAATCAGTGCCAATGAGAGTTCACCGTGGTTATGGCTTTAGGGAAAAAACTGTTCTTCAGTCTGTGTGTCTTAGACCTGATGACCTTGTAGCGCCTTCCTGAGGGCAACAGGTCAAAGCCAGGGTGAGAGCTGTCCTTGATAATGTTGGTAGCTCTGCTGAGGCAGCAGGAGGTGTAAATGTCTGTCAGGGAGGGGAGAGGGCAGCCGATGATCCGCTGTGCTGCTTTTACCACTCTCTGGAGCCTCTCCTTGTCTGCAACGGTGCAGCTGCCGTACCATGTTGTGATGCAGTATGTCAGCAGGCTCTCAATGGATGAGCGGTAGAAGGTCAGCAGCAGGTTGGAGTCCAGGTTGTACTTCTTGAGGACTGTCCATTGTTGTCCCCATAATTGTCCATGCTCGTGCATGGACAATTATGCATACCTCCAGAAGAAGTAGGCCACGTTCGAGCACAGATCCAAGCCCTCACAAAGCAGAAAGTGAGTCAAATGTGCCCCCAAAATAAAGTCAGTATAAAAGTGTTCATGTATTGTTACTCTGCATTGGATGTGGGTGTTCTATTTGGTGCGAGATGAAGCACTACAATCTATTGTCCTTCCTGTCTCAGCATGCTTCTGGCTACTGCGCTCACTATTTTTACCGCATCTTCTTGCATGGGTTTTTCTGTGCAAGTACAACTTCCTGCCTGCAGCCCTGAATGTTTTATGAGGCGTATTTAATCTCCCTTGCAAAGGCGGTCAATAGCGGAGAGAGTCCACACACTCGGATATATACAAAAAAAAGCTCCTTATCTATTACAATAAAAAGCATGTTATATTTGCTCCATCCCTCAGTTGTTGTGAATGAAGTTTGCTCTGGCTCCTTTCTTAACATCCCTCTCTTTCTCTGCTGGTCTGTTTTGTTTTGCACCAAACAAGCTTTCTACCCACAAATCAATTCCCGAATCCCCAGCACACCTTTTTTTCAGATACAGATACAAAATAAACAAAACAAGGCCAGGCTGCCAACATTTCTCCACTATTGTCCTCAAGATTGAAAGCAGTGCAGTAGAACACGTTTATTAACACCACTGACCGAACAAACATGGCGGTAACTTGGGAAAATGATTATTAAATGCAGACGTCTCAAGACACACTAGTTTGTGGGCCCTTGGAGATTTGTGGCTGTTAAGTGGGGTCCCCCCTCCCTGTGTTTCATTTCCTGTTTGCTCACTAATCAGACGCCATCAACACTGTGGCAACCTGAGGGAAATATAAATACCAAACGGTGAGCAATAATACGCACCTGACATGTGCTTATGATCTCCGCTGGCATGTACGCCATGAAGCTGTCCTGTTATTGTGCTGCTTGCTCGCACTCACGGGAATGCTCTGTGTCCTGCAGACCACAGTCGTGAAGGACACTTATTTCAGTTCAGTTCAGTTTATTTATTCATATAGCACATTTAAAAACGACCCCAGTTGACCAAAGTGCTGTACAGACTTAAGAAACAATTTTAAACAAAAAAAGGGCACCTAGTGTCACATTTACATTGCAACACAGAAGGATGAATAAAATACAATAGTAAAATATACATTTAAAGACCTACTGAGACCCACTACTACCGACCACGCAGTCTGATAGTTTATATATCAATGATGAAATCTTAACATTGCAACACATGCCAATACGGCCGGGTTAACTTATAAAGTGCAATTTTATATTTCCCGGCAGACTTTCGGCTGAAAACGTTTCGATATGATGACGTTTGCGCATGACGTCAATGGTTGAACCGGAAGTATCCCCATTGAATCCAATACAAAAAGCTCTGTTTTCATCCGAAAATTCCACAGTATTCTGGACATCTGTGTTGGTGAATCTTTTGCAATTTGTTTAATGAATAATGGAGACTGTAAAGAAAGAAGAAAGCTGTAGGTGGGATCGGTGTATTAGCGGCGGACTACAGCAACATAACCAGGAGGACTTTGAGATGGATAGCAGACGCGCTAGCCGGCGACGTCACCTTGACTTCCTCCGTCTCCGGGCCGCCGACCGCATCTATGATCGGGTGAAGTCCTTCGTCGCTCCGTCGATCGCTGGAACGCAGGTGAGCACGGGTGTTGATGAGCAGATGAAGGCTGGCTGGCGTAGGTGGATAGCTAATGTTTTTAGCATAGCTCTGTCGAGGTCCCGTAGCTAAGTTAGCTTCAATGGCGTCGTTAGCAACAGCATTGTTAAGCTTCGCCAGGCTGGAAAGCATTAACCGTGTAGTTACATGTCCATGGTTTAATACAGGGGTGGGCAATTAATTTTCACCGGGGGCCGCATAAGCAACCCGAGCACTGCTGGAGGGCCACACGACAATATTTCAATTAAATTTTGCTCAATATTATTTTTGATATACCGTAAGATAAATAATAATGATGATAATAATAATATTAATTAATAATAATAATTTAATTTAACCTAACTTAACTTTGTACAAAAGCAGATTGCTTTTGATGGTCACTTTATCCTGCATTATCCAACATTTTTCCCCGTCAGATTTGGACAACCATCTGTTGTTAAAAATAGTTTTTAATCATATTTATTTGATATTGCTTTATTATATTGGTTTTATATGTAATTGTTTTTTCTTTTTATTCAGTCATTGGTGGAGCTAAGGATAATATTTGAATATTGTTTTTAATATTGTTGTGCAGCACTTTGGAAACATTTTGTTGTTTAAATGTGCTATATAAATAAAGTGAATTGGATTGTCACACCTGCCAGCTTGTCCCATTTCAGTCCTAACATGTCCAAACACGCATTTATTTACCTGTCCTATGTGAACAAGTCATTACCTGTGGTTGTCTCTTTAATTGACTGCATGGCTGCCAGCTACTCCGTGATTTGAAAGTCTGCAGTTATCCCACGTAAGAAGAAGAGCAGCTGGGCGGTGTCACGTACATCACAGCTCTCATCCAAAACCAGCGAAAAACAGTCCATGTCTCCG
This sequence comes from Entelurus aequoreus, assembly GCF_033978785.1. Lineage (NCBI taxonomy): Eukaryota > Metazoa > Chordata > Actinopteri > Syngnathiformes > Syngnathidae > Entelurus > Entelurus aequoreus. Next base: position 23,190,874 of record NC_084757.1, read on the forward strand.
GGCAACAAAGTCCAATAAGCACTCCTTAATAAACTCTCCGTCAGAAAACGCCTTACTTTTTCTGGCGCTTTTGTGAGAAATGATGAAACTTGTCCTGACGGCTGCATCTCTGGGGGTGTGAAATATGGCAAAAAGTCCTTGTTGGGTTTGCAGTTTTACCATCAACGCATCGGCCTCCCTTGCGCGCGCTTCATCAGACACATTCCGGTATTTTCCCTCGTGTTTCATCGTGTAGTGGCGATTAAAATTAGATTCTTTAAACACAGCAAGCTGTGTACCACAAATTAAGCACACGGCTTTACCTTTAATTTATGTAAAGAAATACTTGCCAGTCCATGTCTTGTTGAAAACACGGCATTCCTCATCAACTTTTCTTTTTTTAGCGTCTCATCACTTGTCTCTGCACCTTCACTCACAGGTTCCCCCCGGCCATACGGCCATAAATAACACATTTCAAAATAAAAGCAGCACAGTTGTATTGTGCGCACGACATAGATGTTTTTTAAACTTTATTTTGTAATTTGTGATTGCGCCGTTTAATTCACTCACAATCGCACACGCGCTTACGTCCACACAGAAGTAATACAAATAACGCTTTTCAAAACAAAAGCAGCACCGTTGTATTGCACACTCGACATAGATACTTTTTGAAATTTATTTTGTAATTTATGATTGCCCTCACGCGGGCCGGACAGGGATGCGCAAAGGGCCGGATGCGGCCCGCGGGCCGTAGAATGCCCAGGTCTGGTTTAATAGTATTGTTGATTTTCTGTCTATCCTTCCAGTCAGGGGTTTATTTATTTTGTTTCCATCTGCATTTAAGCCGAATGCTATCACGTTAGCTCCGTAGCTAAAGAGCTTCGCCGATGTATTGTCGTGGAGATAAAAGTCACTGTGAATGTCCATTTCGCGTTCTCAACTCTCATTTTCAAGAGGATATAGTATCCAAGGTGGTTTAAAATACAAATCCGTGATCCACAATAGAAAAAGGAGAAAGTGTGGAATCCAATGAGCCCTTGTACCTAAGTTACGGTCAGAGCGAAAAAAGATACGTCCTGCACTGCACTCTAGTCCTTCACTGCACTCTAGTCCTTCACTCTCACGTTCCTCATCCACGAATCTTTCATCCTCGCTCAAATTAATGGGGTAATCGTCGCTTTCTCAGTCCGAATCGCTCTCGCTGCATTGTTTACAATGGGGAAATGTGAGGAGCCCTTTAACCTGCGACGTCACGCTACTTCCGGTACAGGCAAGGCTTTTTTATCAGCGACCAAAAGTTGCGAACTTTATCGTCAATGTTCTCTACTAAATCCTTTCAGCAAAAATATGGCAATATCGCAAAATGATCAAGTATGACACATAGAATGGATCTGCTATCGCCGTTTATATTTAAAAAATTAATTTCAGTAGGCCTTTAAAGAAGTGCGGATTATATCACCTAAAATACTAAAATGTAAGACATTTAAAAAATTTTATAATACAACGAATAAAAACTACCAAGATATCCTGCCTAACTGGATTTGAACACCAGGGAGTAAAAATGTTTTTAATCGATGTGGAGGGGGCGTGGTCTGCGGGCCTGCAGCGGAACGGGGTGTGCCAGGACCGGCCTCAAAGTCAGCGACAGGTGCGTAGATGGCCCAGGTGGGCTTTGTCATCTAATCACCTGCCACCCTGTATAAGCATCAGCCGCGAGGAGAGAGGTTGTTGGAGCTGGCGTGAGAGCGAGAGCGTGCCTGTCACAGGAAAAAGAACACTTGCTGGAAAGCAACCTGCAGACATTATTGAAAAATAAAACTCTTGTAACCCTGAACCGGGCTCTCATGTCGGTGCTTGGTGGTCTGGAGGACCCACGGGAGGGCAACCTCCACAATCTACAAACCCCAAAACCAGTGAAGTTGGCAAGTTGTGTAAATCGTAAATAAAAACAGAATACTATGATTTGCTAATCCTTTTCAACCTATATTCAATTGAATACACTGCAAACACTAGATACTTAACGTTTGAACAGGTTTTGGTGCAACATACGTTGCCATCCAAGCAACGTTATCATGGACGCCCCTGCTTATTTCAGCAAGACCATGTCAAGCCACGTGTTACAACAGCGTGGCTTCGTAGTAAAAGAGTGTGGGTACTATACTGGCCGGCGTGTAGTCCAGACCTGTCTCCTACTGAAAATGTGTGGCGCATTCTGAAGCGTAAAATACTACAACGGAGACCCCGGACTGTTGAACAACTTAAAGGCCTACTGAAATGAATTTTTTTTTATTTAAACAGGGATAGCAGATCTATTCTATGTGTCATACTTGATCATTTCGTGATATTGCCATATTTTTGCTGAAAGGATTTAGTATAGAACAACGACGATAAAGATTGCAACTTTTGGTATCTGATAAAAAAAAGGCTTGCCCCTACCGGAAGTAGCGTGACGTAGTCAGTTGAACATATACGCAAAGTTCCCTATTGTTTACAATGATGGCCGCATGAAGTGAGAGAGATTCGGACCGAGAAAGCGACAATTTCCCCATTAATTTGAGCGAGGATGAAAGATTTGTGGATGAGTAAAGTGCAAGTGAAGGACTAGTGGGGAGTTGAAGCTATTCAGATAGGGAAGATGCTGTGAGAGCCGGGGGTGACCTGATATTCAGCTGGGAATGACTACAACAGTAAATAAACACAAGACATATATATATACTCTATTAGCCACAACACAACCAGGCTTATATTTAATATGCCACAAATTAATCCTGCATAAAAACACCTGCGTGTTTGTTATGCTAGCTCCTAGCTCCTCTGCTAGCTCCTAGCTCCATAGAACACGCCAATACAATTCAAACACCTGATCAACACACACAATCACTCAGCCCAAAAGACCGTTCACCTAACCCAAGGTTCATAAAGCTTATATATTTTTAAAAAAGTTACGTACGTGACGCGCACATACGGTCAAGCTATCAAATGTTTAGCAGCCAAGGCTGTATACTCACGGTACCTGATATTCAGCTGGGAATGACTACAACAGTAAATAAACACAAGACATATATATACTCTATTAGCCACAACACAACCAGGCTTATATTTAATATGCCACAAATTAATCCTGCATAAAAACACCTGCGTGTTTGTTATGCTAGCTCCTAGCTCCTATGCTAGCTCCTAGCTCCATAGAACACGCCAATACAATTCAAACACCTGATCAACACACACAATCACTCAGCCCAAAAGACCGTTCACCTAACCCAAGGTTCATAAAGCTTATATATTTTTAAAAAGTTACGTACGTGACGCGCACGTACGGTCAAGCTATCAAATGTTTAGCAGCCAAGGCTGCATACTCACGGTACCTGGTATTCAGCTGAGAATGACTAAAACAGTAAATAAACACAAGACATATATTTACTCTATTAGCCACAACACAACCAGGCTTATATTTAATATGCCACAAATTAATCCTGCATAAAACACCTGCGTGTTTGTTATGCTAGCTCCTAGCTCCTCTGCTAGCTCCTAGCTCCATAGAACACGCCAATACAATTCAAACACCTGATCAACACACACAATCACTCAGCCCAAAAGACCGTTCACCTAACCCAAGGTTCATAAAGCTTATATATTTTTAAAAAGTTACGTACGTGACGCGCACGTACGGTCAAGCTATCAAATGTTTAGCAGCCAAGGCTGCATACTCACGCTACCTGGTATTCAGCTGGGAATGACTAAAACAGTAAATAAACACAAGACATATATTTACTCTATTAGCCACAACACAACCAGGCTTATATTTAATATGCCACAAATTAATCCTGCATAAAAACACCTGCGTGTTTGTTATGCTAGCTCCTAGCTCCTATGCTAGCTCCTAGCTCCATAGAACACGCCAATACAATTCAAACACCTGATCAACACACACAATCACTCAGCCCAAAAGACCGTTCACCTAACCCAAGGTTCATAAAGCTTATATATTTTAAAAAAGTTACGTACATACGCAAAAAAAAGTTGCGCACATACGGTCAAGCGATCAAATTTTTAGAAGCCAAAGCTGCATACTCACAGTAGCACGTCTGCGTCTTTGTCATCCAAATCAAAGTAATCCTGGTAAGAGTCTGTGTTGTCCCAGTTCTCTACAGGCGTCTGTGTATCGAAGTCAAAAGTCCTCCTGGTTAGAGTCTCTGTTATCCGAGTTCTTCCATCTTGACTGCATCTTTCGGGAATGTAAACAAAGAAGCGCCGGCTGTGTACTGTTGTTGCTGACTACGTTCGAAAAATACGTCCATTTCGCACCGACAACTTTCTTCTTTGCTTGCTCAGCTTCCTTCTCCATAATGCAATGAACATGATTGCAACAGATTCACGAACACAGATGTCCAGAATACTGTGGAATTATGAAATGAAAACAGAGCTTTTTCGTATTGGCTTCAATGTGGAAGGCATACCCGTGTTCGCCGGTCTACGTCACGCGCATACGTCATCCTCAGAGGCGTTTCGAACCGGAAGTTTAGCGGCAAATTTAAAATGTCACTTTATAAGTTAAGTCGGTAGTAGTGGGTTTCAGTAGGCCTTTAAAGGCCTACTGAAAGCCACTACTACCGACCACGCAGTCTGATAGTTTATATATCAATGATGAAATCTTAACATTGCAACACATGCCAATACGGCCGGGTTAACTTATAAAGTGCAATTTTAAATTTCCCGGGAAACTTCCGGCTGAAAACGTCTATGTATGATGACGTTTGCGCCTGACGTCAAGGGTTGAAGCGGAAGTATTGGACACCATTGTATCCCAATACAAACAGCTCTGTTTTCATCGCAAAATTCCACAGTATTCTGGACATCTGTGTTGGTGAATCTTTTGCAATTTGTTCAATTAACAATGGAGACTGCAAAGAAGAAAGCTGTAGGTGGGATCGGTGTATTAGCAGCTGGCTACAGCAACACAACCAGGAGGACTTTGAGTTGGATAGCAGACGCACTACCATGAGTACAGCTTTGGCTTCCAAACATTTGATCGCTTGCCCGTACGTGCGTGGCGCTATGTGCATGTCACGTACGTAACTTTGGGGAAATATATGTTTCTTGCCGACTCTGATGGCGGCCGGGGTGTCGTCGAAAGCTACAACGCCCGCCGCGCCGCTGTCCTCACCTTGACTTCCTCCGTCTCCGGGCCGCCGACCGCACCGATCATCGTGGTGAAGTTCTTCGTCGCGCCGTCGATCGCTGGAACGCAGGTGAGCACGGGTCGTGATGAGCAGATGAGAGCTGGCGTAGGTGGAGAGCTAATGTTTTTAGCATAGCTCTATCGAGGTCCCGTAGCTAAGTTAGCTTCAATGGCGTCGTTAGCAACAGCATTGCTAGGCTTCGCCAGGCGGTACAGCATTAACCGTGTGGTTACAGGTCCAGAGTTTGGTAGTATTGTTGATCTTCTGTCTATCCTTCCAGTCAGGGGCTTATTTCTTTTGTTTCTATCTGCATTTAAGCACGATGCTATCACGTTAGCTCCGTAGCTAAAGTGCTTCGCCGATGTATTCTCGTTGAGATAAAAGTCACTGTGAATGTCCATTTCACGTTCTCGACTCTCATTTTCAAGAGGATATAGTATCCGAGGTTGTTTAAAATACAAATCCGTGAGCCACAATAGAAAAAGGAGAGAGTGTGGAATCCAATGAGCCCTTGTACCTAAGTTAGGGTCAGAGCGAAAAAAGATACGTCCTGCACTGCACTCTAATCCTTAACTCTCACGTTCCTCATCCACGAATCTTTCATCCTGGCTCAAATTAATGGGGTAATTGTTGCTCTCGCTGCTGGTGTAAACAATGTGCAAATGTGAGGAGCCCTTCAACCTGTGACATCACGCTACTTCCGGTACAGGCAAGGCTTTTTTTATCAGCGACCAAAACTTTATCGTCGATGTTCTCTACTAAATCCTTTCAGCAAAAATATGGCAATATCGCGAAATGATCAAGTATGACACATAGAATGGATCTGCTATCCCCGTTTAAATAAGAAAATTTCATTTCAGTAGGCCTTTAAGCTGCACATCAAGCAAGAATGGAAAATAATTCCACCTGAAAAGCTTCAAAAAATGGTCTCCTCAGTTCCCAAACGTTTACTGAGTGTTGTTAAAAGGAAAAGCCATGTAACACAGTGGTAAAAATGCCATTGCTGCCATTAAATTCTAAGTAAGACTCTTGAACGCATCATAATTATCCCCTCAACTCCCCCCAAAATGGATTAACTCGCTGGAATAAAAAAGACAATATAACATACATTCATAAACGTGGATGCATATGAAAAAGTGCAATATATTTATCTGTACAGTAACCTATTTATTTATTTATATATGCACCTTATTGGTTTTTCATCCTGCACTACCATGAGTTAATGCAACAAAATTGTGTTCTTATCTGTACCGTAAAGTTCAAATTTGAATGACAATAAAAAGGAAGTCTAAGTCTAATTTCCAAAACAAATTACGTTTCTCAGTTCGAACATTAAATATCTTGTCTTTGCAGTCTATTCAATTGAATATAAGTTGAAAAGGATCTGCAAATCATTGTATTCTGTTTTTATTTACGAATTACACAACTTGCCAACTTCACTGGTTTTGGGTTTTGTAGATTTAAATTGGCTCAGAGACTTCGAGGATCTAAGCAGGGGTCGGCAACCTTTACCACTCAAAGAGCCATTTTGGCAAGTTTCACAAATTAAAGAAAATAATGGGAGCCAAAAAAAAAAAAATTTAATTTAAAATGAAAAACACTGCATACAAAGCTTAAATTGCTTTGTGCTATGTTAACCAGGGGTCTCACACACACGCACCGGCACACACCTTAATATGGAAATTTGATGTTAGTGCGGCCCGCGAGTTTTGAATGAATGGCGCTTGATAGCGTCATACTTGGCAACCCCCTTATTATTTCCGGGGGACTCCCGAAATTCAGGGCGTGATGGCACTGCTTTTGGCGCCCTCTACAGTCTGCCCAAACAGTGTACCTGCTCGACCACATGTAGAATGCAGTTTGTGCTTGGTCACGTAAGTGACAGCAAGGCGTACTAGTTCAACAGCCACACAGCTTACACTGACGGTAGCCGTACAAAAACAACTTTAACACTGTTACGTTACAAATATGCGCCACACTTTGAACCGACACCAAAAAAGAATGACAAACACATTTCTGGAGAACATCTGCACTGTAACACAACATAAACACAACACAACAAATACCCAGAATCCCATGCAGCCCTAACTCTTCCGCTCAACCGACGCACGGAGGGGGGGAGGGTTGATGTGTGGGGGGGTTTGGTGGTAGCGGGGGTGTATAATCTAGACCGGAAGAGTTAGGGCTGCATGGGATTCTGGGTATTGGTTGTGTTGTGTTTATGTTGTGTTACGGTGCGGATGTTCTCCAGAAATGTGTTTTTCATTCTGTTTTGGTGTGGGTTCACAGTGTGGCGCATATTTGTAACGTAACAGTGTTAAAGTTGTTTTATACGGCTACCGTCAGTGTAAACTGTGTGGCTGATGAGTAAGTATGCTTTGCTGTCTCCTACGTGTGCAAGTTAAAGCTACATACAACATGTGGCTGAGCTGGCACGCTGTTTGTAAATGCTATAAAGGACAATTACTGCAGTGCATTTAGGGCGCACCCTTAATTTAGTAATTACAGTGAAAATAGGATTATAATTGCCCTGGGAGTTATCTAGGAGAGTCACTGAGATCCATAAGTCTCCTGGGGAAATCGGGGGGTCGGCAAGTATGCAGCTGAGCCGCATCAGAGTGGTCAAAGAGCCGCATGCGGCTCCGGAGCCGCGGGTTGCCGACCCCTAATCTAAGGGATAGTGGAAGGCTGTTCCACAGTCTGGGCCCTGCCCCTCCTCTGGTTTTTAGCCTAGTTTTTGGGCCAGCCAGGAGGAGCTCAGGGTCCTGCTGCGAGAATAAGGCTGCCACAGCTCAAAAAGATGGGGTGGGACTACTTTGGTGTAAGCATTTAAAACCCATAAGTAAAATTTTTAGATGAACTCAAAAACTAACTTCCAGGGATGGGCAGTAACAAGCTACATGTAGCTAAGCTACGTAGCTTACCTCAATTTTCCAGTAGCTTGGCGGTAGCTTAGCTACTTTTTTAATGAGTAGCTATTCCTGTAGCTTAGCTACTTTTAGCTCCATGTAGCTGGGTAGCTTACATCAAAGCTGCAAGCTACAAAGAGAGGAAATGGACTGCGAATCCATGCCAACAAAAAATACATAGAAAATACGATGACCTGGATGAATGAGAGCATCCATACACACGGAGAAAAGATTGGTTGGTGTTCGTATAATGAGTCACAATTGGCAAAGGTTAGGGCGAAACATTAAGGACTGGCCAATCAGAGGCAAGATAAAGCAGGTCATCGAGACGGGTAAGCATAATCAAACGGTCACACGCTCATGTCACATGACGACGAGGGAATCGGAGACAGAGGGACGCTTCAAGCTGACGACTCAAAAAAAAAAAATACTTGAAAATGGCAGAGGAATTCTGTCCCGCAGATTAGATTTTTCCTTCAGTGATGAAGATGACTTCCAGGAAACCCACAATAATGTGTGTCCTTGGCCATATCTAGACCAATCTATACGTTTAGAGAAAACATTGCCCAAAGCCTTTTTTTTTGTTGTTTACTCTGTAAACCAAAATCATAACTGCTCTCTTAATCTAAGATCTCCAACACAAATTTAGGAACACTCATTAAGGTGAGTTGAGTTCATGAAAAGTTTTACTGCGCATAACCATTACCAACTGCTCCCAAACAACACACAAGTCAGTTTTTTTGTCAAGATATAGATAGATGATGTTGTTTGTACTGTAGGTAGAGAAAATTAATAACATTATAGAGGTGGGCCAAAGAAAATGCAAACTAATTAAATACATACAGCAGGTGTTGGGATCCCTAGAGGTAGTTTTAGGGTGTCCCCAGCTAAATGCACAGATAGTTAATCGTAATGGACCCTATATGAACATTGATATTATACATGTGGGCCCATAGATAGAAATGCTGTTAAATGAAGCAAGCTAATTTTGCCGTGTAGCTTGCTACAATTCTCCGGGGATAGCTTCCCCTGTAGCTTAGCTACATTTAATCGAGAGTAACTTGTAGCTTAGCTTATCTTAGTAGCTTGCCCATCACTGCTGATTTCTAAATAGGTATTGTTGTGAATCATGCTGGCATAGACCTAGACGGCTCATCTTATTATTATAGGATAGGATAGCACCCTATTGTCATTGCACTTAAAAAGTACAACAAAATTAAATTTTTAGCGCAGACCCATTTAAGAGCGGACATACTTTGTACAGCTGGTCTATTTAACTGGGGGCCCGCGGGCCACGTCCGGCCCGTCAAAGCTTTTCATTTGGCCCGTGAAGCGAAGCATATGTGTCACAATGAAGCAGCAGTGGGTGAGTAGAAGAAGATAGAACTATCAACCAACGTTCCCTCTAAGGTGCGTGCCTGTGCAATTGCGCACTGCTCAAGCGTCCTCTGCGCACAGCAAATATATGCCGCTCACCAAATCAAATCCCATCTGAATTCTAAACAAAATAAACACATTTATTCTGTGTAATTTTGCAATGCAACTCTGAGTGACAGTGACAACAAGCGGCCCTAACGGTGTTCGTCAACACCGTTCAATTGAACACCGTTCAATTATTGTAACGTCTATCGAGATGCTTCGAGGACAGGAATTATATTGATCACTTTATTGGGCAAAACTGTTTATATTCGGCCATAACCACACCAAAAACATGAGTAAAGAACTTCTATCTCGAAAAACTAGTCATTTTCTGCCGTACAAACCAAGCCAAAACCAACTTGTCATCTGTCACCAACACGCATACCACTAAGCCACTGGTGCGTTTATGGCCACACACAAAGTTACACTATGACTCCTCAGTCATACGTGTGCTTATTCTACTGTCATTTATTATTAATGTTAATTTATTGATATTAATCATGGAATGCTGTTACTAGAGAAAGTTACAGGAATGCACACTTCATCCTATGCTTACATTTCATTGTGCAACATGAGGATGTTTAAAGGGAACTAAATGTGATCTCTGAAAGTGGTACAAATTATTTCCAAAGCAGGACCCCCACCCAGACATATTGTATAATACTAATAATAATCCATAGCTTATGAAAAACAAGATTTCTTTTTCTTTTATTTTCATTACAAGTGGGCCAAATCACTAATATTACAAAATAATCTCATGAAAATGACTCTTCTCATTTGAGTGTTATTATAAAAGATTGGTTTGAGACAGATGTGCTGCTGGTATTGCCACGTGTGATGTTGCACACATGTGCTCCACCGAATGCTAAGGGAGTTTTTGTGCTCACACACATGAACAATTAGAGGGAACATTGCTATCAACACTGGAAAAAAATCGAAACAAATTGTGAAAGTCAGACTTTTAACAGTGACCCGACAACAAAGTATGAATGTATTGAAATTGCTGACTTTATGATGTCTTTTGTATTCGTAGTTGTGTTGTTTTTGGCTGTTTAACTTGGCCGATCAAAACTGGTTAAATACATGTAGCGCTGAATTTGACCAGAAGAGGGCGATAAAGCTACACCTTAGGTTTAATTGTGTTAAACCACATATGTGCAATGTTTGCTATGTGAATTAACAATAAACCTTCTACTGTATTTATGTAACATACACAATGGACATTATACTTTTGTAATGTTTATATTTTCAGTCTTACAACCCAAATAAGGAAGAAGACGTATAAAGAAATTAAACTGAGGAAGAAAAATAATTAAAAAGAAGGAACATTATCCATCAACAAAACTTAGCTTCTGTTTCTTCATGCTGGAAACGATTAGGGAGGGCAGAATAATGAATTTATTGACAGTGCAGTGTAAAAAGAAGATGTGTTTACTTTGTAAATAAATCAACACAATCTCTAAGGAATATAACCTGTGGAGGCACTTTCTGACAAAGCATCCACTTTTCGTTGTCCGACCTTGAGCTCTTCAAATTACAGCTAAACAGGGGCCCCAGTTTAGCCTCCAAGCGTCATTCATAAAGTTTTTTTATACTCTAGTTATTGAAGTATTTGATTTATAATGAATAATTATCACATTGCGGAAATTCATTTATCGCTGTTTTGTCTTGAACAAATTAGCCGCGATAAATGAGGGAAGTCTGTAGACAAGAATTTTAAGTTGGACAAACAAATCAACGCCATTGTTAAAGGTTCATCATCTTTGGCTTTTATCAAAAATGAAATATTTTTTACCTTTGGACAATTTGAACAGGGCATGCAAGCTTTTATCTCGTCATATCTGGACTACAGTAAAAAGGCCCTTTACACTGGAATAGGTCACAAAGCACGTTCACACTTAGTTAGTCCATAATTCTGCACCACTATTAAGGGAGCACATCACCCCAATTCTCGCATCCCTGCATTGGCTTCCTGTTTGTTTTCTAATTTTAAAAACACATATTTTCTTGTTTGTTTTTAAAGCTTTGCCCCATGTGCTTGCTTATGAAAGGTGTTGCCAGCTGTCTAATAAATAAGGAGTGAGCTCTTAAACCTGCTCTGTGTTTTGGAAAGTTCCTCCAGGTAACCCTCGAAGTGACTCGGTGCAATACAAATAAAAAAACGAAATTGGCTGAATTCAAAATGCATGTGCCTTTGCTTGCAGCGTGTGCATGTGTGTTTACTTGGAAAAACTCAAGAGGAACTGCACTGTGAAGAGATGGAAAATGTCACCACCGCCTCAAAGTCCATAGGAAAAAAAGGACTTTTGAAAGTACAGTATTGAGTCAACAAAAGCTGCTGACAATTGACTTTTGATCTTGTTATAATTAGAGGTGTCCTGATAGAACTTTTTTACATCTGATACGATACCGATAATGGAGTCTTGAGTATTGGCTGATACCGATATCCACCCAGTATGTGTCAGCACGAATCAGGCATACTTTTATTACTTTGTTGTGTGGAACGTAGTGTTGTCCCAGATACCAATATTTTGGTACCGGTACCAAAATGTATTTGGATACTTTTCAGTACTTTTCTAAATAAAGGGCACCCCAAAAAATGGCATTATTGTCTTTATTTTAACAAAAAATCTTACGGTACAGTAAACATATGTTTCTTATTGCAAGTTTGTCCTTAAATAAAATAGTGAACATACAAGACAACTTGTCTTTTAGTAGTAAGTAAGCAAACCAAGACTCCTAATTTAGTCTGCTGACATATGCAGTAAGATATTGTGTCATTTTCCATTCTATCATTTTGTCAACATTATTAAGGACAAGTGGTACAAAATGAATTATTAATCTACTTGTTCATTTACTGTTAATATCTGCTTACTTTCTCTTTTAACATGTTCTATCTACACTTATGTTAAAATGTAATAATCATTTATTCTTTTGTTGTTTGATACTTTACATTAATTTTGGATGATACCACAAATTTTTGGGTATCAATCCGATACCAAGAAGTTACAGGATCATACATTGGTCATATTCAAAGTCCTCATGTGTCCAGGGACATATTTCCTGAGTTTATAAACATAATATACATTTTTTTTAAACGAAAGAAGATTTTGTGATGCTTAAAAATATCGATGTAATCATAGTAGTATCGACTAGATACGCTACTGTACTTGGTATCACTACAGTGGATGTTAGGTGTCGATCCACCCACGGTGTTTGTTTACATTCAGGAACGGCGTCATGAGCGGTGACGCCGGTGAGCTACGGTGTGTAGGTAAGCATGTTTAGGGATGATACTTGTAAGAAACTTACTTTATTTGTCACCATAGAGGCCAGGATTAGTGATTTAAAAGTAGCTAAAACACTGCAGACTGCGGATGGACTTTAGCCGCTAGCTAGTTAGCCATGTCCTAAAGCACCTCTTCCTGAGGGCATTTCAGTGTTATAACTTCACTTTTATAGTTAGTTTTTAAGCCAAAATACATCCGTTCTCCCTTTTCTGTCTACACACTGTGTCTGCTTGTAAGTACTCTGTGATTGTGCGCTGCCGAACATGCTCATCTGCTCATAAACCAGCAATGACACGACGTGACGACGACAGGGGTGTGGGGGACCGGTACTTTTTAGAGGCGGTATAGTACCGAATATGATTCGTTACTATCGCGGTACTATACTAATACCGGTATACCGTACAACTTTAGTGGAGCGTTAGAAAAAGTGTGGACAATCACATTGTGACACACTGTAATGTGTGGTCACATTAGGTAGTGTCTATTATTTTTCATGTGTACACTAAATTGGCCCTAGTGTGTGAATGTGAGTGTGAATGTGGTCTGTATGTCTGTGTTGGCCCTGTGATGAGGTGGCGACTTGTCCAGGGTGTACCCCGCCTTCCGCCCGAATGCAGCTGAGATAGGCTCCAGTACCCCCCGCAACCCCGATAGGGACAAGTGGTAGAAAATGGATGGATGGATACTAAATTGGCCCTAGTGTGTGAATGTGAGTGTGAATGTTGTCTGTCTATCTGTGTTGGCCCAGGGTGTACCCCGCCTTCCGCCCGAATGCAGCTGGGATAGTCTGCAGCACCCCCTGCGACCCTGAGAGGGACAAGCTGTAGAACATGGAACGAATGAATGGATGGATAATTGTATGCAAGAGCTTGTATGTAATTTGATGAAGGTTCATGTTGGGAGTTGTATCTACATTTCGCCACCAGGGGGCATTTTCACCTTGGTTAGTTAGTCACTTGTCTAAAAGGCTTCATTTACTTTTTTCTCTCTGTAACATGACATCAATATTTTCAATGATGTATTTATGTGTTAAAATACTCGCAAAGTGACTGAGTAGACTAGAGGAATGCAGCAATGTATAGAGACATCCTGGATGAAAACCAACGCTTTCCTCTCAAATCTAGACTCTAAACATCCCAGAACAAGCTAGTCAGATTCCTTCTAGACCTCCACCACAGATCACACCTCACTCCTACCCACTTCTCCACAGTGGGCTGGCTCAGGGTGGAGGACAGAGTAAAACAACTTGCACTGAGCCTAGTCTATAAAATCCGCTACACCTCCTTGATACAGAAGTAAATGTCAAACTACTTCCTTAACGTAAATGACCGCCATAACCACAACACCAGGGGGAGCTCCACTAACCACGTTAAACTCAGATTCCGATCTAACAAAGGTCTTAACTAGGGATGTCCGATAATGGCTTTTTGCCGATATCCGATATTCCGATATTGTCCAACTCTTAATTACCGATACCGATATCAACCGATACCGATATATACAGTTGTGGAGTTAACACATTATTATGCCTAATTTGGACAACCATGTATGGTGAAGATAAGGTCCTTTTAAAAAAAATAAAATAAGATAAATAAATTAAAAACATTTTCTTGAATAAAAAAGAAAGTAAAACAATATAAAAACAGTTACATAGAAACTAGTAATTTATGAAAATTAGTAAAATTAACTGTTAAAGGTTAGTACTATTAGTGGACCAGCAGCACGCGCAATCCTGTGTGCTTACGGACTGTATCCCTTGCAGACTGTATTGATATATATTGATATATAATGTAGGAACCAGAATATTAATAACAGAAAGAAACAACCCTTTTGTGTGAATGAGTGTGAATGAGTGTAAATGGGGGGAGGGAGGTTTTTTGGGTTGGTGTACTAATTGTAAGTGTATCTTGTGTTTTTTATGTTGATTTAATAAAAACCACACAAAAAAACGATACCGATCATTTCCGATATTACATTTTAAAGCATTTATCGGCCGATAATATCGGCAGGCCGATATTATCAGACATTTCTAGTCTTAACTCATTCTCTTTCTATGCCACATCAATATGGAATGCACTCCCAACAGGTGTAAAAGAAAGGGCATCTCTATCCTCCTTCAAAACCGCACTAAAAGAACACCTCCAGGCAACTTCAACCATAAACTAACACCCTCCCTTCCACATCCCACCTCCCCGGATTGTAAATAATCAAATGTAAATAATCAAATTTAGATACTTCTTCTTATGCTTTCTGATCTCTCTCTCTATGTCCACTACTTGTTGTACATATCCTACCAATTAGTCTGTCCTACACTGTTCCAATGTCCATTTTTCTGATGATGCAATTGTTGATGACTGAAGTGTTGATATCAACCAAAACAAACCCACCCCACCCCCCCTCCACATCCCACACCCTGGATTGTAAATAATATAAATAATTCAATGTATATACTCTGATGAATATCTTGTGTGATGACTGTGTTATGATGATAGTATATATCTGTATCATAAATCAATTTAAGTGGACCCCGACTTAAAGAAGTTGGAAAACTTATTCGGGTGTTACCATTTAGTGGTCAATTGTACGGAATATGTACTTCACTGTGCAATCTTCTAATAAAAGTTTCAATCAATCAATCAATCCATTGAATTTGATGGAGCTTGAGAGGTGCTGCAAAGACGAATGGGCAAAACAGCCCAAAGATATGTGTGCCAAGCTTGTGGTATCGTATTAAAAAATACTTGAGGCTGTAATTTCAGCCAAATGTAACCCAGGTTCAAATCTGCAAGTATTGTAGGAGTGTAGGCAGAGAAACGACGGAGATTTATTCCTCTTTGGAGAGCCAAGTAACACTCCGTTTATTTTCAGAGAGAACAACACAACAACAACAAAACTGTCGCACAGGTAATTACGTCAGCACCACAGAGGTGTGTCTCAACACTTCAAAGTAAAAGCACCTATGCACCTATGCAAGTAAACATGGGCTAGAACGCAGTGAATTATAACCGTAATAATTAATAAGTGTCCTGTGTGTGTATATCCACCACACACGTCCCCCCAGAATTCACAAGAACTGGCCCAGTGAAACGACCAGGGACCCGAATGACCCGCCCAAAGCGATTCCGAAGCTCCTGGGCAGGTGGAGGGGGGTGAAGCGGGAGGGTGACAGCCGGCTGCTGACGGCGAGCAGACGTCGGTTGGCAGTGTGGGGGTCGACCGCGACGTGGTGCCTGAGCCACCTCAACTGAACGGCCCAAATCCAGGTGGGCTGGCTTCAGCCGGTCCACTGAGACGCGATCCAGTCTGCCCCCAATGTCAATGACAAATGTCTTATCCCCAGCCTCCACAACCCGATAAGGACCGTCGTATGGTGGTTGCAAGGGCCCCCTATGGGCATCGTGGCGGATGAACACGTACCCCGCTGCTCGCAGGTCAGGGGGAATGTGCACCTGGGGCAAGCAGTGGTGCGAGGTCGGGACTGGTAGGAAGGTACGGGCAGTGTCCATGAGGCTTCGCCGCTGGTCAGAAGCAGACCAGGGGACTGTAGTGCGGGGTATAAATTCACCTGGGACTCTGAGGGTCTGGCCATAAACTAACTCCGCTGAGGAAGACAGGAGGTCCTCTTTAGGCGCAGTTCTAATCCCCAGCATCACCCACGGGAGCTTGTCGACCCAGCCGTCGTCTGTGAGAGAAGCCTTAAGGGCGGCCTTCATGTCCCTGTGAAAACGTTCACACATGCCGTTTGCTTGAGGGTGGTATGCTGTAGTGCGGTGGAGTGAGACACCCAACTGACAGGCAACAGTATTCCAGAGCTCGGAAGTAAACTGGGGGCCACGATCAGACGAAAGGTCAGATGGGGCACCATACCGGGCGACCCAGGTACCAATGAAGGCCCGGGCCACATCAGCTGATGTCGTTGCCGACAGTGGGACAACCTCCGGCCAACGGGTGGTCCGGTCCACCATAGTCAGAAGGTGAGTAAATCCCCTGGAGGGAGGAAGGGGTCCTACCAGGTCAACGTTGACGTGGTCAAAACGTCTTTCGGGAACTGCAAACTGCTCCAACGGGGCCTTAACATGGCGATGGATCTTAGCGCGTTGGCATGCCACACAGGTCCTGACCCAGTCGCGAATGTCCTTCTTGAGGCCATGCCAGACAAACTTTGCTGCCACGAGACGCTGTGACGGCTTGCTGCCTGGGTGCGAGAGGCCATGTATGGCGTCGAAAACTTGCCGTCTCCAGACCTGCGGCACCACAGGACGGGGCAGGTCCAGAGATACGTCGCAGAGCAGCGTTGTGCTGGCATCGCCGAACGGGACGTCCGCCAACTGGAGGCCAGTGACCGCTGTTCTGTACGCCTGAATGTCGGGGTCCGAAACTTGGTCCACAGCCATTCGGGCATAGTCTATTCCAAGGTGGACAGCACCAATGACCACACGGGAGAGGCAGTCAGCCACGGGATTGTCTTTTCCTGACACATGTTTAATGTCCGTGGTAAATTCAGAAATAAAAGCTAGGTGGCGCTGTTGCCTGGCAGACCATGGTTCCGACACCTTGGCCATGGCGAAGGTCAAAGGCTTGTGATCCACAAAGGCAGTGAACGGACGGGCTTCCAGCAGGAAACGAAAATGACGGATGGCTAAATACAGGGCGAGGAGTTCACGGTCAAAAGTGCTATATTTCTGCTCACTGGACCTAAGTTGGCGGCTGAAAAAAACGAGAGGTTGCCAAACACTATTGACCAACTGCTGGAGAACAGCACCAACAGCATAGTCTGAGGCGTCCGTGGTCAGAGCAACAGGGGCGTCAGGCACCGGGTGAGCCAGCATAGTTGCGTCCGCGAGTGCATCCTTTGTAGCAGAGAAAGCTGCCAACATGTCCGTGGACCAAGAAAGGGCATGCTTAGAAGTTTTTTTACCCTTGAGAGCGCTGTATAGGGGGCGCATAAGGTCGGCAGCCCGAGGCACAAAACGGTGGTAAAAATTGACCATGCCGCAGAACTCTTGTAGAGCCTTGACAGTGTGAGGCTGCGGAAGCCCCAACACTGCCTCCACCTTTGACGGCAGAGGAATCGCCCCTGCTGTAGTGATGTGGTGGCCCAGGAAATCCATGGAAGACAGTCCAAACTGGCATTTCGCTGGGTTGATGATCAAGCCGTGCTGCTGGAGACGACTGAAGAGAAGACGCAGGTGTGATAGGTGCTCTGCCTCAGACGTGCTGGCCACTAGGATATCGTCCAGGTAGACAAAAACGAATGACAAGTCACGCAGCACCGTGTCCATCAATCGCTGAAAGGTCTGGGCAGCATTTTTTAGTCCGAATGGCATCCGTAGAAACTCAAAAAGCCCGAATGGGGTAATCACCGCTGTTTTGGGAATGTCCTGAGGCTGAACTGGTACCTGGTGATAGCCCCGGACGAGGTCCACTTTAGAAAAAATAGACGCACCCGCCAGGTGGGCAGAAAAGTCATGGATGTGTGGAATAGGGTACCGGTCCGGCGTAGTGACAGCATTAAGGCGTCGGTAGTCGCCGCACGGGCGCCAACCACCATTGGGCTTTGGCACCAGGTGAAGGGGGGAGGCCCAGGGACTGTTCGACCGGCGGACGATGCCAAGGCGTTCCATGGCGTCGAACTCAGCTCTTGCGATACTGAGCTTGTGTGGGTCAAGGCGCCGGGCTTTGGCGTGCACAGGCGGGCCATTGGTGGAGATGTAGTGCGACACACCATGTTTGGCGGAGGTGGAGGAGAAGGTAGGTGCGGTGATGTCTGAGAACTCCTTGAGGAGGTGAGAAAAGTCATCAGCGGGCGAGAGGGCACTGGACAGCTTCGTCGGGGCAGTGTCACTGTGTTCACAGGGAAATGAGCCGAATGTTTCAGCGTGGACGAGGCGGCGGTTCCTCACATCCACTAGAAGCTTGTTGGCAAACAAGAAATCAGCACCCAACAGGGGAGTGGACACCTTTGCTGACACAAAATCCCAGGTAAAACGCTGACCAGCAAAACTCACTGTCACAGTGCGTGTGCCAAAGGTGTGGATTGTGCTGCCATTTGCGGCCAGAAGGGGGGGGCCACACGGCCCTGCGCGAATGTCTGTGGCTGATGCTGGCAGCGCACTCATATGGGCACCTGTGTCACAAAGAAAGCGACGACCGGAGAGGGAGTCAGTAATAAACAGCAAGCCGCTGGTACGGCCGTCACCCACGGCTGCTAATAGGTGGCGGCCGGTGCGTTTCCCGACGCACTGAATGTACAGGGGGGAAGGCATTTCTTGGCTTTGTTGCCAAACTTGGCGTGGTAGAAACACAATCCTCCTGACTGCTTTGCACGTCGGGGCACAGTAGTGGTGGCAGAGATGGAGTATGGCTGGTGCATATGATCATCACTGGTGGCAGTAGACGTGGAAGGGGGCGTGGCTGCAAAACATTTCTTCCCAGCTGAGAAAAATTTGTCCGCCTCCCTGGCCAACTGGCGAAAATCCGTAATAGATGAATTCGCAAGTGCCAAACGCACCTGTTCTGGAAGCTGCTGCAGGAATAGTTCTTTGAAAAGAAAACACGGCTGATGGTCTCCCAGCAGAGCCAGCATGTGATCCATCAGCTCAGAAGGCTTACTGTCGCCGAGACCGGGAAGTGAGAGGAGTTGGCGCGCACGTTCGGATTCAGAAAGTCCAAAAGTCTCCAGTAGATGCGCCTTCAGAGCGGCGTATTTGTTGCGTGCAGGAGGACGTTCTAGCAGACTCACCACTCTCCCCGCAGTCGAGCTTGTAAGGGACGCCACCACATGATAAAACTTTGTTTCGTCCGCCGTAATGTCTTTGATGGCGAATTGAGCCTCCGCCTGTGCGAACCACGCAGTTGCGTTCCCTTCCCAAAAGTCGGGCAACTTTAGTGTAGCAGACATGTTCAGTAAACTCTGGAAACGTCCAAGAGTAAAAAGGGGTCACCAATGTAGGAGTGTAGGCAGAGAAACGACGGAGATTTATTCCTCTTTGGAGAGCCAAGTAACACTCCGTTTATTTTCAGAGAGAACAACACAACAACAACAAAACTGTCGCACAGGTAATTACGTCAGCACCACAGAGGTGTGTCTCAACACTTCAAAGTAAAAGCACCTATGCACCTATGCAAGTAAACATGGGCTAGAACGCAGTGAATTATAACCGTAATAATTAATAAGTGTCCTGTGTGTGTATATCCACCACAGTATAATAGTTTTGCGTCCTGTCCCTTTAAATCACCGGTGTGGTGCGCACCATGTGACCTCTGTCACGTGATTGCGCTGAGCCAACCGAGTGTTTAACCTGCTGCGGCGTCTTCTCCATTCAGAGTGCCGGGAAGCTAGCCGACAGCTGTGGACAGGTATGGCTCTCCATAAAACTTTTAACAAATATTCGCTCTAGCGTTTAATTTACATGGTTAACTTGTGCTCATTGTAAACTTTCAGTGCTTCCTACTGGGCCTACGTGGCTGCCGTCGTGACTCAATAAATAGAGGAACTGGTGAGTAATGAATGACGATGCTACATGCTAAGCTAGCGGCGCTGAACATTAGCATAAGACATACTTGCCAACCTTGAGACCTCCGATTCCGGGGGGTGGGGTGGGGCGTGGTCGGGGGTGGGGCGGGGGCGTGGTTAAGAGGGGAGGAGTATATTTACAGCTAGAATTCACCAACTCAAGTATTACATTTATATTTCATATATATATATATATATGTGTATGAAATGCTTGACTTTCAGTGAATTCTAGCTATATATATTTATATGTAATGATAAATGATGAATGGGTTGTACTTGTATAGCGCTTTTCTACCTTCAAGGTACTCAAAGCGCTTTGACAGTATTTCCACATTTACCCATTCACACACTGATGGCGGGAGCTGCCATGCAAGGCGCTAACCAGCAGCCATCAGAGGCAAAGGGTGAAGTGTCTTGCCCAAGGACACAACGGATGTGACTAGGAAGGTAGAAGGTGGGAATTGAACCCCAGTAACCAGCAACACTCCGATTGCTGGCACAGTCACTCTACCAACTTCGCCACGCCGTCCCTACAGTACAATCATGAGTTGTTTTTTTTCAAACTTATGTTTTTGGGGCGGGTGGGGGTGTTGTTGGGGGTGAGGGGTTGTTGAGGTTTGTTTTTGTGGGGGGGCGCTAAAACCCTTAAGTTAACGCAGCCCTGGTGGTGGGGTGTCCAAAGTGCGGCCTAGGGGCCATTTGTGGCCCATAGCTCGTTTCTTTATTATCCTCTATTTATTTATTTTATTATACATATAAATAAAAAAATACTGGAATTTCAGTGTTCCGGAGGCTATCCAGTAGATGGCAGTATTGTCCTGTTTAAGAGTGTCACAACATTGCTGTTTACGGCAGACGAACTGCTTTACGGTAGACGAAAACGTGACTGCTGTTGTTGTGTGTTGTTACCGCGCTGGGAGGACGTTAATGAAACTGCCTAACAATAAACCCACATAAGAAACCAAGAACTCGCCCTCGATCATTCTACAGTTATAACGTGATTGGGCAGGCACGCTGTTTATATCGTGGGAAAGCGGACGTGAAAACAGACTGTCGCCGCTGTCCCCACTCAGGTCCGCATGGAGCTGGAGGGGGGGGCGTGGCCTCCAGCTCCGGGAGATTTTCTGGAGAAAATTTCTTCCAGGTGGTTTTCGGGAGAGGCGCTGAATTCCGTGATTTTCCGGGAGGGTTGGCAAGTATGGCGTAGGAATTGATTGATTGATTGAAACTTTTATTAGTAGATTGCACAGTACAGTACATATTCCGTATAATTGACCACTAAATGGTAACACGCGAATAAGTTTTTCAACTTGTTTATGCCGGGGTCCACGTAAATCAATTCATGGTAAATTCATTATTATCAATTTTATAAAATTGGGTTTTAGTTCATATCCTGTAGTGATGGGTTGATGAGGCGTCATGAAGCGTTTCAACACATTGCAAAACTGTATTGATATTGTGTCACTAAATACTGACATCTGCTGGACATTAAAAATCCCTACAGGCAACCTATGGACCGACACTGATTTTATGACCTAGTATATACAATAATATAAACCAAGTCATTGTATTTCATTTAGGATTATTTCATATCTTCATTTAAATAAAAATATATTTTTATCTTTTTTAGATACAGTCAATAAATAATGTGAACATGTATCATAACATGGAAATCTAAGAGAACGTGTTGTGAATGAGGATGCTAGTGGACTGGGAATTGTTTTTTTTTTTTTTTTACACATTGTTATTAAAAAAAATCAGTTTTTCCAACGTATTAAATTTTAGACGATTTCTCTTCTTAGTTATTGTCTCTGGAACTTAATTTTCATGCCTGGCCCTATAATGCCTCAGCATTGAGGAGGTGGATTTGTTAATATACGACAATTCTGTCGTACAAATACGACATTTAACCTGCAGAAAATATGAATAGTAAAGTAAGAATCATTTTGAAGAGATTTTGAATTCTAATAGATCAAGTGGAAACTTTGAGAGAACAGGATGAAACGACAAGGAAATGAAGACAAATATCTTTTTTTCCGAAATATCAGTGGTCCCCAACCACCGGGCCGCGGTCTGTGGATCGATTGGTCCAGGATGCTGGCTGCACAAGAAAAAATATATATATACATATATATTTTTTTTTTTATTAAATCAACATTAAAAACACAAGACACACTTACAATTAGTGCACCTACATTATATATCAATATAGATCAATACAGTCTGCAGGGATACAGTCTTTAAGTACACATGATTGTATTTTTTTATGACAAAAAAAAAACCACGGTCCGTGGGACAAATTTTCAAGCGTTGACCGGTCCGCGGTTCCAAAAAGGTTGGGGACCACTGCGATATATGATCAAAATTTTCCCACACGGCGGAAATCTTTCTTTTTGTTTTAGGCTGCTCCATGATCTCAGACGACGATAAATTACAAATGACCAACAACAGAAGTGCGGCGATTCTGTTGGCAGCAGCATCTCGTTGACAGATGTGCTTCCTTATAAACACAGTTTGGCGCGCAGGCGTCAATGCGACACAGTTCGTGTATCGGTCACGTGACCGAAACCGCTCATGATCGGTCACGTGACTTTCTAAAAGCGGTACACGCACCGACACAGGGTTTTGCTCTATGAGCTCGACGCATGCGCCGATGCATCGGTGTTGCCGGACCCATCACTACTACATGCTAAGCTAGCGGCGCCGAACATTAGCGTAAGAATTGATTGATTGATTGAAACTTTTTTTAGTAGATTGCCCAGTACAGTACATATTCCGTACAATTGACCACTAAATGGTAACACCCGAATAAGTTTTTCAACTTGTTTAAGTCGGGGTCCACGTAAATCTATTCATGGTAAATTCATTAGCATCAATTTTATAAAATTGGGTTTCAGTTCATATCCTGTTTATGGTAAAGTGTTATTTTGACTATTTGGTTTTATTTATGAACTTACTCTGAGATGCAGTGTGTCTACATGCACACAGGTAAGCAGATTACACACTACTGTTGGATGATTTATTGAATGTTAATGTGCAGGCTATGTAGCACACTATAGAACAGGGGTGTCAAACTCATTTTAGATCGTGGCGCCACATGGAGAAAAATCTACTCCCAAGTGTGCTGGACTGGTAAAATCACGGCAGGATAACTTAAAAATAAAGGCAACTTCAGATTTTCTTTTTTAAAAATAGAACAAGCACATTCTGAAATTGTACAAATCATATTTTTGTTGGGGTTTTGTTTTTTTACAAGTAGCTGTTGTGGTTAATAGTATATTTACTTTATTTTTGTCATTTATTTTTTCTAAATAAATGATGTGATAATGTTCATCAGCAGTAACGCGTTACTGTAACGCCTTTAGTTTCGGCTGTAACTAGTAATCTAACGCTTTATTTTTTATATTCAGTAACTCAGTTACCGTTACTACATGATGCGTTACTGCGTTATTTTACGTTATTTTTTGTGTAGTATCGTTTAGAAACCGAAGATCTGAGTGTGTTTTATTGGAGCGCTGCGGTGTCGCGCTCTGTGTGTCTGGGTGTGGGGAGGGGAGGGGAGGTGGGGGCGTGTCTGTGTTTACTAACAACGGAGCCG
Organism: Entelurus aequoreus; assembly: GCF_033978785.1. NCBI lineage: Eukaryota > Metazoa > Chordata > Actinopteri > Syngnathiformes > Syngnathidae > Entelurus > Entelurus aequoreus. The sequence goes on from NC_084757.1 coordinate 23,214,765, forward strand.
CAGTCGAGTGTCTTAACATGGAGATATTCTCACTTCTTTTCTTTTGTCGAGCACAAAGAAAAGAACATTTTAGTTAAATGTAAGTTGTCTTGGATAAAAGATCCCATCTACTGCCCAAAACAACAATTCAAATCTGCCTGGTTAGGCTTTGTGTATGTCACGTGTGCCTTCCTTAGGTGAAGCGATGTTTACAGCTATGTTGTTATTATGCTGTTTGTTACTTATGTATGTTATGTTGCAGCTATTTAAAATCATTTTGTCAATTTGTTCTGGCCTGAAATAATTTGGCCCTTTGAAACATATCTTTGTCTTTGTGTGTTGTATGTAGACCACATTGCTTAGCAGAGTTTAGTGGTGCAAATGCATGTCAAGTTGATCAACAGATTGTATTATTCTCCAGTGCAATAACAGTACTGAAAAGAGGGCTAAAAGGGCATTAAAGGCCTACTGAAACCCACTACTACCGACCACGCAGTCTGATAGTTTATATATCAATGATGAAATCTTAACATTATAACACATGCCAATACGGCCGGGTTAACTTATAAAGTGACATTTTAAATTTGCCGCTAAACTTCCGGTTCGAAACGCCTCTGAGGATGACGTATGCGCGTGACGTAGACCGGCGAACACGGGTATGCCTTCCACATTGAAGCCAATACGAAAAAGCTCTGTTTTCATTTCATAATTCCACAGTATTCTGGACATCTGTGTTCGTGAATCTGTTGCAATCATGTTCATTGCATTATGGAGAAGGAAGCTGAGCAAGCAAAGAAGAAAGTTGTCGGTGCGAAATGGACGTATTTTTCGAACGTAGTCAGCAACAACAGTACACAGCCGGCGCTTCTTTGTTTACATTCCCGGAAGATGCAGTCAAGATGGAAGAACTCGGATAACAGAGACTCTAACCAGGAGGACTTTTGACTTCGATACACAGACGCCTGTAGAGAACTGGGACAACACAGACTCTTACCAGGATTACTTTGATTTGGATGACAAAGACGCAGACGTGCTACTGTGAGTATGCAGCTTTGGCTTCTAAACATTTGATCGCTTGACCGTATGTGCGCAACTTTTTTTTGCGTATGAACGTAACTTTTTAAAAATATATAAGCTTTATGAACCTTGGGTTAGGTGAACGGTCTTTTGGGCTGAGTGATTGTGTGTGTTGATCAGGTGTTTGAATTGTATTGGCGTGTTCTATGGAGCTAGGAGCTAGCAGAGGAGCTAGGAGCTAGCGTAACAAACACGCAGGTGTTTTTATGCAGGATTAATTTGTGGCATATTAAATATAAGCCTGGTTGTGTTGTGGCTAATAGAGTATATATATGTCTTGTGTTTATTTACTGTTGTAGTCATTCCCAGCTGAATATCAGGTACCGTGAGTATGCAGCCTTGGCTGCTAAACATTTGACAGCTTGACCGTATGTGCGCGTCACGTACGTAACTTTTTAAAAATATATAAGCTTTATGAACCTTGGGTTAGGTGAACGGTCTTTTGGGCTGAGTGATTGTGTGTGTTGATCAGGTGTTTGAATTGTATTGGCGTGTTCTATGGAGCTAGGAGCTAGCAGAGGAGCTAGGAGCTAGCGTAACAAACACGCAGGTGTTTTTATGCAGGATTAATTTGTGGCATATTAAATATAAGCCTGGTTGTGTTGTGGCTAATAGAGTATATATATGTCTTGTGTTTATTTACTGTTGTAGTCATTCCCAGCTGAATATCAGGTCACCCCCGGCTCTCACAGCATCTTCCCTATCTGAATAGCTTCAACTCCCCACTAGTCCTTCACTTGCACTTTACTCATCCACAAATCTTTCATCCTCGCTCAAATTAATGGGGAAATTGTCGCTTTCTCGGTCCGAATCTCTCTCACTTCATGCGGCCATCATTGTAAACAATAGGGAACTTTGCGTATATGTTCAACTGACTACGTCACGCTACTTCCGGTAGGGGCAAGCCTTTTTTTTATCAGATACCAAAAGTTGCAATCTTTATCGTCGTTGTTCTATACTAAATCCTTTCAGCAAAAATATGGCAATATCGCGAAATGATCAAGTATGACACATAGAATAGATCTGCTATCCCCGTTTAAATAAAAAAAATTCATTTCAGTAGGCCTTTAATGGGAGCTTTTATAATAAAAATAAATTTAAGGAAATAATTAAATAGTTACTTTTCACAGTAACGCATTACTTTTTGGTTTAAGTAACTGAGTTACTTCTGAAATAAAGTAACTAGTAACTGTAACTAGTTACTGGTTTTCAGTAACTAACCCAACACTGTTCATCAGTCTACTCATTGGTGTTAATTTTCAATCTATCAAGATCAAAAAAAAATATTGAAATCAAATTACAGTATGTTTATGTAATTTGATCATATTTCTCGACTAATGTACTAACATGGTTTATTTTGTACATATAGCATCATCTCCAAAGATGCAAAGAATTGCTATTGCGACATCCGGTGGACACATTTAGAACAGCTGTTTCTTTCATTACAAAATTTCTGGTAAATTTTTATACTTGGCAAACTCATCCCGCGGGCAGAAAAAAACCTGTTCGCGGGCCTGATCTGGCCCTTGGGCTGTACGTTTGATACCCCTGCTATAGCACTTTTGACTGGGTTGTCATGCACTTGATGTTTATTTGTAATTCATACATTTAATGATTATTTAAGAATGTGTACACGTGGAAATTGAGTATAAATTTTAAAGTTAAGGAAGCCTTTATTTAGATAATTTACTGATCCTGTTGTTGTACTACAGGCCAGGTGTTTCTATTTGGAACCAATCGATGGCGAGCTTGAACCTACAACTAGGGCTACTGTGTCCACCTAAGAAGCAGAAAACTACTGGTCTGGTAGGAAGGCTGCCACACAGCCTGTCCCCCACACACTCCATGAACCCTGGTGCATCATCCCACTCACTCTTTCTCCTAGCTATAACCCTTGAACATTCTATACAACCTCTCGACAAACCCTCATGGATCGTTGCATCAGTTCTGGGACTGTATATTTTCTGTTGTGTGACACACAAGTTTTGTTGTTCAATTCCAATTTAACCAAAACATTTGGAAGTGCACTTATCAACCAATCTCTTACTGCACCTGTAAATATTTTGGGGTTTTCTATTTTTTTCCCCTTTATTTCTGTTGTAACTATTTAGTTCTACACTCTTTACAATACATGGTATCTGCACCAAACTTAATTTTCTGTTTGTGTAGTTATTACTGAATACCAGCTTCTGTAGCCAAATTTAGATGTTCTGTTCTACACTAGCCCATGTTTTTTATCCTTATTAGTCTCCTAATTTATCCTATCCTATTAGTGCTAATAACACACTAATATATATTAAGGTGTCCCAAATACCCGCTACACAAAGGTGCATCAACAAAGTACTGAGCAAAGGCTGTGAAAACATACTGTATGTACAAGTGATTTTTTTATTGTATTTATTTATTCATCCTAAACTAGCAAAATTGTTTTTACCTTTTCAAAATTGTCATTATGGGGTATTGTCTGTAGAATTTTGAGGACAACATTAATTTATTTCATTTTCGAATAAGGCTGTAAAAAAAAAAAATGTGGAAAAAGTGAAGCGCTGTGAATCATTTTTGGATACACTGCATAGGTAATGCAAAGTTATGAAAATAGTTGAAGTACTTTATCACAAATGCAAGATTAAAATTCAAGAACTAAAACTACAAGTGCATGTTAACATCTCTGACGCACAGCTGTTGCTGACATATTGACAAGCAGCCAAGGACAACGCAGAGCTCTGGGGACAAAACACAATAATGGAAAACAAAGCCACAGCGATGAGCGACATCCCAAAAGAGCCATGACAACGTGATTGCAAACACCATCCGGCGGATGAACGACTTGTCTTGAGTGTCCAAAAGCTAAACATCCTTTCATGTATCTGGCCTACATTCTGCAACATCATCCTCATCTACACACACTCCTCTGGAGCAATAAACAACCACAACATGCGGGTTAATTAGACAGCTGGTAATTAGAGCGGGATGAAGGGGATGGGACTTGGGGAGAATTTTTGGATGATGATCACAAGTTGGCCTAAAAACACTGGTGTAATGAAGAGTAAGGAAGTGATGTGTATGCCATTGAAGAAGCAGCGTGTCAGTCATCAGAGGTGATTAACGAGGAGGTGCACTTTGAAGTACAACGTGCATCAAGACATCAGCTGGGAAATATTTGGGCTTTGTTCGGTTTGACCTCACGACACCGAGACAGTAACACAGCAATGCGCCACTTACTGAATATTTATTATGTTTCCCTCAGTGTGAGGTAAAATTTCAACAAAGAATGGCACTTAGTCAACCTCCTCATAGTTGAAAAAACACAAATTGTGAAGCTTTATAAACACCCATGCTAAAGTTGGCTTCAATGAAATCCATGCATTATTTAAGATATTGAGGAAAACAATTTTGCAACAAAACGTAAAAAGTTTTTTGATTGGCACATTTGCAGAACGTAAAACAAATTAAAACTTTTTTAATAACAAAAATGCATACCGTATTTTCTGGACCACAGGGCGCACCGGATTATAAGGCGCACTGCCAATGAATGGTCTATTTTTTTATCTTTTTTCATATATAAGGCGCATTAAAGGGGTCATATTGTATGATTTTTTTTCTAATTTGAAAACACTTCTTTCTGGTCTACATAACATGTAAGGGTGGTTCTTTGGTCAAAATGTTGCATAGATGATGTTTTACAGATCATTTTCAATCTCTTTCTGACAGTCACTTCAGGATGCGCCGTTTTGTGGGCGGTCTTATTCACGTGGCTCACCTTCGACAGCGTCTTTTCTCCGTCATCTTTGTTGTAGCGGTGTAAGGATGGGAGTCGAAGAAGTGTCAAAAGATGGAGCTAACTGTTTTAATGACAACGGAGTAGCATCTTCTCATCTGTGGCTCACTAGTGCAACAACGCCGGAAATGTCTCCCGGGAAAAAACGTCCGACCGGAACTCTCTAACAACTAAAGTTCCGTGGGTGAATTATGTAAACCCACTACACTGGTAGTTTTTAGCGCTTCCATACAAGATATAAGTTAGAACTTTACGCTACTTTATATTAGAAATGGCAACAGCATAACCATAACAAGAAGATAGAGAAAAAGAAGCTTATCAACTACAGTATCGGCATGGACTACAGTGGCGGATGTGCGCAAATTTTCAGGACTTATGCAGATCTCAAATACACATCAGCAGGTACCAGAAGGTAAGAAAAGTTGGTTTTGCATAATATTGTGAGACAAAACGCCAGAAGATCGGTCTGCTAATGGGTGCCATTTTGCAGTCCTGATAGACACACCATAGTAATACTTGTACCTCTGACTAAGGTAGCCGTAATGGGCCGACAATCTATCAAGCGGTGCGGCTTCCAAGTCATACTAAAACATTTTGACAGATTTTTGAGTGCCGTGTGTAATGTTCTTTATTTTCAATGGAACATTTAAAGTTTTGGTGTTTACTGGCATCATATTGCAGTCTACACGTATCTCTTATGTGTGACTACCATCTACTGGTCACACTTATCATTACACTATGTACCAAATAAAATTGCTTCAAGGTCGGTAAGCACAACCAGAATTATTCCGTACATTAGGCGCACCGGGTTATAAGGCGCATTGTCGATTTTTGAGAAAATGAAAGGATTTTGAGTGCGCCTTATACTGTAGTCCGAAAAATGCGGTAAATTAAAAATGTATGCATAATGCGCTCTGTACACTTAATTAAAATGTTTTCTTTAAAACAAATTAAGAAAAACAATCAAACCTATGGCTTGTTGCTACCTGCGCCATGCACCTGACTGATGTACTGCTGCTACTGCAGGTTGAGTGCGATGTCACGGACGAAGAAGTGAGTGGAGCAATTTTATCTGATTTGATAATCTTTTACGAGAAAAAGTGGGACATCAGAGTTATCCGGTGCTGCCTACAAAGCGAAGGAAGGAGTAGGAGGAAATACGGGCTGAAAGCAGAGGTATGTATGTAGTATGTACATTTAGCTAATTCCTTTTTATCGTTTGCATCATGACTTTCCTTATATGGGCTAATTACAGCAGCAACAGGCTGTTGTTGCTGTTATTCCTATTCAGGGAAAGCCACAGAAGTTCCCCTACGGTAACTATAAGCTCACGTGGGTGAACTTCTTAAGTAAATAGAATGTAATTAAGCAACATCTGTAAAGCAGAAAATTCCGTAATGCAGGTAGGGTGGAAAAAGTCTAAACTATATTTAATGTGAGCTTGACTATTGGCTTATTTGGCTGCAATACAAGCTATTATTTAAATGAAATGTATGTTACAATTGTTCGTAACATACTTACATCTACGACAGGCACATGGAGATACCGGTGATACTGTGTTCACCTGAGCCTCCCTGTGAAAAAATAATTTTGGAATATGATTGCAGGGCAATTTCTTACCATGTGTTATTTATCAATAAATCCAAAATAAATGTGATATTTGTATCATATTAAAAAAGTACCTTAGAGTTACAACGCATGCAGAGATGACAGCATCTATTCAGGCAGCAGCAGCAGCACGTTTGCTGCTGAGAGACCGACTCAACATGTAGACCCAAGTGAGTGTTTATTTGTAACAGACAGCAGTAACAATCTTTTTTCAATTAAAAAGTATACAACATATTTGGTCAACGGTAATACATTTAAATCAATATCAGTTTAATTATTGCCACAATAATTTTTAAATACTCTCAAGACATCCTAGCCTATTCATCTGAAATAGTTGTGTCACACGCTATTGTGACACCAACTTTCATTCCACTTGTCACCCTTTTGTTTGGGTGGTAAGACCATTTTGGTGTCCGGTGTGTTGGAGCAGTTCATTGGTTTTTCCTTGGTGGCTTGTGTTTTTTCTTTGTTACCGCCCCTTTTGTTTCTGTTCCAGACTTAACCACTCCCTGTGCATCATTAACTGGCCTATTTTACCACACCTTTATGGGCAGGAAGGCACTGACTGATTACTCCTCATGGACACAGGACTTCGAGTTCATGCTCAGGATTCTTCTCTCCTATTCCTGTTTTTTCAGTAAGACTTTCTGCCTTCCTGTTCTGTGTAGTCTTCCTCCCGGCTCAGGTAGCTAAGCTGTTCTTGTTTATTAGATTCTACTGGTTGCTGTATTTTTCACGGCGCCATCTTTTGTTCTTCTTATGCACCAAAGTTTTTTGTTATCTATTTTTGTGTTTCTCTTTACCCCTGTCTTGAGCAATAAAGACACTTTTTGTTCTACTCCTGCCTGTATTTTGCATTTTTGCGATGCAGTAGCCTCTTAGAGTATCACCAAGTGGGAAAAGTTGTCTTACTTTGGCTGCATTACAATGAGTACACTCTCGCCTAGAGCCAGCCCTGTCTGCGATAACAATATACACCACAAACTAATAATTTGCATATAAATGACAATCGAATAATTTTAAAACGGGTTACAGAGGGTCTGAATTTAACTTCTGACATATGCAGTAACACAGGCACGTGCACACATAGGGCCCTATGGGTGCTTGAACCCCTGCCCTTTTTTGCCTCGTCTTAAAAAGTGCCCTCTTCCTGTGTGTGTGTGTTTTTTTTTTCTTTAACAACATTAATAAAATTCCTGTCAGGGATGTAAAAAACAAAAAAAAACAGCGGTACAAAAACTCCACGTTTTCTTGTAATACCGGGTTGTTTGAGCCTGCTGCTTTCGCCAGAGAGAGAGAGAGAGAGGGCGAGTGAGTGAGGAGAGAGAGCCAACTGCGACCCTGAGACGTGACGGTGGAGCAACTTGAACCTGTGAGTTATGGTCTAGTCGCCGTCCACTTATTCAGCATCTAATATGGGTAATATTTCAGAAAAACGCTGTATTATTCTATTATTCAATGTGTCAGCTTCTGTTTTGCCGGACGTCGGAGCACAGCGCATCAATTGAGCACGGCACATCAATTCCGCACAGATCAGAGCGGATCGTGCGGGACAGGAATAGTGTACAAAATACAAAATAAAACACCGGGTTAATTTTCAAAATATAATGCACTGTGTTTACGGCGGATCACATTTTTCTCACAGTAAAGTTTTAGATATAAAGTTTATTGTGACTTTGCTATTACTGTGTGGGTTAACAAATAATAATAATAATGATAATAATAACAATAATAAGAATAATGATAATAATAATAATTATTATTATTATTATTAATAATAATAATTTCAGCATTCTGGGGATATAAGATGTAGGTTATCTGTTAGGAATATTACCATCTGTGTTTAAACTTGATTCATGTTGATTATGCCTGCAGCACAATGCCAAAAAAAGAAAGGATACAGCCCTCTACTGGCCCCTGGTCCATATTTTTGGCCCTGTATTGCGTTTCAGTTGTTTAGTCTGAGCATTAAGTGAGAAAGACCATAAGTTACAACTTGATGGTGTTTTCATCAAGTTAAGGGAAGAAGGACAGATTTTCACATTGAAGTTTTTTCCATTTGGGTATTTATTTTTGTATTTTTTTTCAAAGTTCATGTTGCACTGTTCAATGTTCAATATTAAAGTGCTTATCTTTAACAATAAATAGCCTAATAATAAACCAGTGTTTTGTTGCTTTTCATGTCTTTCAAGCCTATGATAATGTGAATTAACTCATTATGACCATAATTTGTTGACACAAAAGAAATGGCAATCACTTTTACCTACAAAGGACACACAGCTAAGTAGTTAGCTTCCTATTAGCAAATTTAATTTGACATTAATTTCCATATTGTGTAAAGGACCAAAAAAAAAAAAATCCTGCCCTTTTCTGACTTTGAGCCCCTGCCCCTCTATAATCATGTGCACGTCCCTGCAGTAACATATCACGTCATTTCCGGTTGTATTATTTTCCCAAAACTATTATTAATCTACAGTGTTTTCCAGACTGTAAGGCGCACTTGAAATCCTTTTTTTTTTTCTCAAAACTCGACAGTGCGCCTAATAACCCGGTGCGCCTAATGTAAGGAATGTTTGGTTGAGCTTACCCACCTTGAAGCATTTTTATTTGGTACATGGTGTGTAATAAGTGTGACCAGCAGATGGTAGTCATACATAAGAGATACGTGTAGGCTGCACCGTTTGTTGTGCTTCAACATACGAGTATTATTATGGTGTGTGTGTGTATAAGGATAGACATTATCTGGTGTTTTGTTTTACAATATTATGCAAAAGCAACTTTTTTTTACCTTCTGGTGCCTGCTGATCTGTATTTGGATCTGCATAAGTCCTGAAAAATTGCGAGCGTCCGCCTTTGTAGTCCGTGCAGACACTAGTCGATAAGCTTCTTCTTCTTCTCTGTTTTCCTATGTGGCTTTCATCCCCCGCTGTTGCCATTTCTAATATAAAGTAGTGTAAAGTTCTTACTTATATCTGTCAGTAAACTCGCCATGAAAACGCTAAAACATACCGGTGTAGTGAGTATACATTATTCACCCAAGGAACTTTAGTTATTAGAGTTCCGGTCAGACGGTTTTTCACGGGACACATTTCCGGTGTTGTGTCCGGATGAGGAGATGCTGCTCCGTTATTGATTTAAGTAAAGTCTGAATGTCATTAAAACAGTTAGCTCCATCTTTTGACACTTCTTCCACTCCCGTCCTTGCACGCTACACCGCTACAACAAAGATGACGGGGATCTGTAAAACAATCTATGCAACATTTTGACCAAAGAACCACCCTTACATGTTATGTAGACCACAAGATAGTGTTTTCAAATTTAGAAAGAAAAAAAAGACCCTATAATCCGGTGCGCCTTTATATATGAAAATGATCAAAAATAGACCATTCATCGGCAGTGCGCCTTATAATATAACGGTGCGCCCTATGGTCCAGAAAATACGGTACTTGCTAATCTACTTGTGTACGCTTAAAGGGGCTGTTTGCAACATTTACATAGGTGCCTAGAGGGCGCTAACTTTCCAATGTATTTTACACTGTATATCCTGCCCTCTTACGGCTTCTTGTACGTAATAACGTTGTTCGCTAATAATAGCAATTTGGATAGCTAGCGTTAGCTGTAATTGAATGTATATTCTATCATAACAGCAACATGACTGAAACTGTTCGTTGCTTCTCTCGGACTGCTTTTGTATGTGTGCACGCGCTCCCTGCGCGTACGTGTTGTGAACACCAATCAGGTAAAATATCGTTTTACATAAACATTGTAATTGTGAAAAATATAGACAAACGTGTTCTGTTAAACCACTAATGGTAACATAAGCTAGTCGGTGGTGTTCTTGTTAAATGTTTTGCTTTGAAAAACGTAACTGAGGAAATTGCACAAAGCATCTTTAAACGGCTCGAAAATGGAAAAGGTGTGGCATGAACATTAAACAATGAACCAGCGTCGAAAGCCAGGCAACATTGGTATATAAACCTTTGTAATTAGTCTTCCCTGCGGGTGAGTCTATAAGTCACCGCACCAGAGCGGGTGTGTTCAATCAGCACTCGCAACAGGAAGTGGTAAAAAAAAGGAAGGGCGGAGAAATAAACACTAAACACGAGAAAAACTAAAGGTGTAACCTGTATTGGCAGGTCAGGACATTTTATGTTGTAATATAGTTTTATACTTACTGTTAAGATGAAATAAGCACTTATTATTCTTCTGTTTTAATACTTTATATTAGATTAGGGTGATACTACACATTTGGGTATCGATCAAACAAGTGTCAATGCTGATACTTATGCTTCAAATGTTTAATGTCTTTGAATGATTACATTTTTGATAATTACACAAAAACAAAGTATGGCAATGTAACAATATCAATTACATATTTAAATGGTTTCCTACTATTTGCTCTATTAAATTATTTGGTTTTTGCCCTTTAATCCGTCTAGGAACTTATTTCCTTAATTTTTGTAAACGATAGCAAAAACAACTTTTTTTTTTTAATATTGATTTAACCACTGTAGTATCGACCATATACTAATACTACACTTGATAACGTTTCCGTCAATTTTTGTATCGATCCCCTGTTTACATTGAAGAGCTCTAGTTTAGCCGTTAGCATATCGTGTGTAGTGTAATGTGTTTAGCTAATCCTTCCATCCATCCATCCATCTTCTTCCGCTTATCCGAGGTCGGGTCGCGGGGGCAGCAGCCTAAGCAGGGAAGCCCAGACTTTCCTCTCCCCAGCCACTTCGTCCAGCTCCTCCCGGGGGATCCCGAGGCGTTCCCAGGCCAGCCGGGAGACATAGTCTTCCCAACGTGTCCTGGGTCTTCCCCATGGCCTCCTACCGGTCGGACGTGCCCTAAACACCTCCCTAGGGAAGCGTTCGGGTAGCAGCCTGACCAGATGCCCGAACCACCTCATCTGGCTCCTCTCGATGTGGAGGAGCAGCGGCTTTACTTTGAGCTCCCCCCGGATGGCAGAGCTTCTCACCCTATCTCTAAGGGATAGCCCCGCCACCCGTCGGAGGAAACTCATTTTGGCCGCTTGTACCCGTGATCTTGTTCTTTCTGCCATAACCCAAAGCTCATGACCATAGGTGAGGATGGGAACGTAGATCGACCGGTAAATTGGGAGCTTTGCCTTCCGGCTCAGCTCCTTCTTCACCACAACGGATCGATACAGCGTCCGCATTACTAAAGACGCCGCACCGATCCGCCTGTCGATCTCACAATTCACTCTTCCCTCACTCATGAACAAGACTCCGAGGTACTTGAACTCCTCCACTTGGGGCAGGGTCTCCTCCCCAACCCGGAGATGGCACTCCACCCTTTTCCGGGCGAGAACCATGGACTCGGACTTGGAGGTGCTGATTCTCATCCCAGTCGCTTCACACTCGGCTGCGAACCGATCCAGTGAGAGCTGAAGATCCTGGCCAGATGAAGCCATCAGGACTACATCTGCAAAAAGCAGAGACCTAATCCTGCAGCCACCAAACCGGATCCCCTCAACACCTTGACTGCGCCTAGAAATTCTGTCCATAAAAGTTATGAACAGAATCGGTGACAAAGGGCAGCCTTGGCGGAGTCCAACCCTCACTGGAAATGTGTCCGACTTACTGCCGGCAATGCGGACCAAGCTCTGACACTGATCATACAAGAAGCTGCCCGCCACAATCAGACAGTCCAATACCCCATACTCTCTGAGCACTCCCCACAGGACTTCCCGAGGGACACGGTCGAATGCCTTCTCCAAGTCCACAAAGCACTGGTTGGGCAAGCTCCCATGCACCCTCAAGGACCCTGCCGAGAGTATAGAGCTGGTCCACAGTTCTACGACCAGGACGAAAACCACACTGTTCCTCCTGAATCCAAGGTTCAACTATCCGGCGTAGCCTCCTCTCCAGTACACCTGAATAGACCTTACCGGGAAGGCTGAGGAGTGTGATCCCACGATAGTTGGAACACACCCTCCGGTTCCCCTTCTTAAAGAGAGGAACCGCCACCCCGGTCTGCCAATCCAGAGGTACTGCCCCCGATTTCCACGAGATGCTGCAGAGTCTTGTCAACCAAGACAGCCCCACAGCATCCAGAGCCTTAAGGAACTCCGGGCGGATCTCATCCACCCCCGGGGCCTTGCCACCGAGGAGCTTTTTAACTACCTCAGCAACCTTCAGCCCCAGAAATAGGAGAGCCCACCAGAGATTCCCCAGGCGTGGTTCCTCATAGGAAGACGTGTTGGTGGGATTGAGGTGGTCTTCGAAGTATTCCCTCCACCGATCCACAACATCCGCAGTCGAGGTCAGCAGAACACCATCGTCACCATACATGGTGTTGACAGTGCACTGCTTCCCCTTCCTGAGGCGGCGGATAGTGGTCCAGAATCGCTTCGAAGCCATTCGGAAGTCGTTTTCCATGGCTTACTCGAACTCCTCCCATGTCTGAGTTTTTAAATCTGCGACCGCTGAAGCCGCACACCGCTTGGCCTGTTGGTACCTGTAGCTAATCCTTGTCCTCCAGTAATCATACTTGTAAGAAACGTCGGATTAGTGACTTTGAAGTGACTTTGCACTATGGAGGGACATTAGCCCTTCGAGAGAATGCTACATTTTGTTGACGCCTTTGTTCATTTTTCAACATTCAATCAAATTGTATTTATATAGCACATATCAGCAGAAGTGGGACCAAGTCATTGTTTTGCAAGTCATAAGTAAGTTTCAAGTCTTTGCCCTCAAGTCCCGAGTCAAGACAGGCAAGTCCCGAGTCAAGTCCAAAAGTCTTTTTCCTTTTAACATAGCTAATGAAAAACAGTGCAACATAAAAAGGCATTCTCCTTTCTTTAAACTTGGACCAATGACCATTAATAAAAAACAAGTTAAAGTGCAACATAAGAAGGCACATCATCTTCCTTGAAACATAGGTAGTGAAATAAAGCCTGACATCTGGAGTGATGGTGCTGTCTTCCACACTTGGAGCCATGGATTGTACAATCCTTGTTTTCAGTGGCAGGATCATTGACACAGATGGTGAAGTTTCAGTGCTCAGTAGAGATGTAACAGTTTTGAGGGGTTTAAGCACCTGGAGGACCTCCTCTGCCACTCTCACATCATCATCAGACAGGGTGATGATGTCTTTGACATTTGTCTTCAGGGTCTTGTGGGTCAATGCAGAGTATATAGCTGCCTGCTGCTCCAACATATCATAAGTGGAGTTCCACCTCGTTGGGCCATCATGTATGAGCTTTATGAGTAGGCAGCTTTAGCATTTCTTGCTTTGTCTTAAGCACATGAGCAGCTGTTGTGCTTGGGTGGAAGTAGGAAACCTCCTTCCTGATCCTCTCAAGGAGGCGCTCCATCCTTTTGACTGAGATGTGATGCCAAATTCCCTACATGTGCAAAGCACCTATCTGTGGTCCCAGTCCTGCCTCATTCACTGCATTTATTTGATTTTTGGCATTATCACGTGTGACTGGGATATCTTTATCTTCCATTCCTCCACTGCTTGTGTCAGTACCTGCGCAAGGTGACTCTCGTAGAGGGGGCGTGTCTTCTCATCTGCCAGTCTGCTGTGATGAAGTGAGCGCTTATAGTTCCCCTGGACGTCAGCCTTCTGATGAGCGCAACAGATGATGCTCGGGATAGTTCATCCACAACTTTTTCCCCCAGCTCATAAAGATCTGGCACAAACTTATCGCTGAAGTGGGTGCGCGACGGGATGACGTAACGTGGCTGTAGCACGTTCAACATGTGTTTAAAACCCTCGTTTTGCACAACGGAGTCTGCACCTATAAACCACCGATTAAATGGCGCGGGGCGTTCAAGCTCCTCCGTTACTCCGCTCGCCATGACCACGCTGTGTGTGGACTGAACGTGCGAACAACTTTTTTTTTTTGTTTCATATATCAAACCGCGGATCACGTGTGTGCCGAACCGAAGACACGCCCCCCCTACTCCCCACACCCACACCCAGACACATACAGAGCGCGCCTCTTTTCTTCTCTCCTTGTGACACAGGAAGAATCAGAAGCACGACGCCGCAGCGCTGCAAAAAACACACTCAGATCTTCTGTTTCTAGCCGATACTACATGAAAAATAACGTAAAATAACGCAGTAACGCATCATGTAGTAACGGTAACTGAGTTACTGAATATAAAAAATAACGCATTAGATTACTAGTTACCGCCAAAACTAACGGCGTTACAGTAACGCGTTACTTCGTAACGCGTTAGTCCCAACACTGCATGTATGTAATATTTCCATATTATATATACAGTATATGATATATACTGATATGTTATATTTTTGTATAATATATATACAATATATAACAATTACCATGTACAATATTACAGTATATGTATTAGCTGCAGCATAAAATAGAGTAGATCCAGCAGAAAAAATACATTATAAACAAAGAGAGGTAGCTAACATAGAAGAATACATTTATATATGTTTCTTAGGTAAGCTGTCAATATTATTTAAGTGCAAATAAAAATAAAGCTTTATCACTTTAGTCATAATTGTTGTGCTTAAAACACTTCTTTATGACCTTAGCTTCAGACTTCTTCAGTTTAATTTTGTCATTACTGCCACAAGCGGTGGGAAAGTGTATTACCACTGAGTACAGCTGAGTAACATACATTTTTTGTCAGCCCTCTAGAGGGCGCTCGCGGCCATACAGTTAAAAAACACTGGTCTATATCACTCAAATCTGCCAAAAGTCAACCAAACAAAACCTCCATCCATTGCGCTTTCATTCTCAAATGTAGTTTTGTAAACACATTAATCACTACTCTGTATTAAAGCTGAGAATTATTACAGTTTTATGTGAGCAACTGGAAAGCAGTAGCAATAAAAGAAGTGTCCTGCTATCACTAGATCACTATCACTTTTGTTTCAAGGAGTCCTTGCCACGCTTGGCTGGAGTCACGGAGGAAAGCTTAGCCGTCCCGTTGTTCGATCCCTTCTGTGTGTCACGCGGGCACTGTGAGCCCAGCAGGGCAAAGAAGAGAGTCAAGAAATGTGTTAAGTCGACTGATAAAGTCAATGTTTGGCAAGAAGACCTGCTGAGAGAAGACTTTGGGGGATGATAAAAGATCGGAAAGCGGTTAATATTCCAGAGGTGCATTGGCGGTTTCTGTAGGGGGAGATTTGTTCTTTCAGCTGTCAACTTTTCCATAAAAAGACTACAGCCCTTTGAGACACTCGTGATTTAGGGCTATATAAATAACCTTTTGATTAATTGATTGAATATTTGAACATACAACTCCCCTCAATAAGATTCATCTTTTTTTTTTAATATTAGATGAAAATGCTAATACATGTGGAGAAAATTGATACCAGGAAATTGTATTATTTCTATGTGTAACTCTCTCACATAACTTTCTTTTATCACAATTTTACTGCCCATTGTTTTCATTTTAATGCTCGACTTTCATCATTGTTGGTGGCTTCAATTGCTCCAATATACTTTCCCCACACAGATTAATAAATTAGAATAATAAAAACAACTCTTTCTTTTGCTTATATACACATATGCATGATTGTCTTTTTCTTCTAAGTCTTAACTTTTATTACAGGCACAATACATTTTATGGAATCCATTAGTATTTATTGCCCTATCATAAAGGTAACATTTGTTTTAGCGGAAACTACTTTCTAAACGCATTTTCACAAAGTTTTTAGCGGGTTAGTGCACGCAGGGCCAAGGAAGACACCATTAGAGTTCGGTGCAGATCTGGGTAAATGTGCAAAAGTCCAATACTTATATAGATTTGACCTACTTTTCAGTTCAAAATGCAAGAGATGACAACTTCCAAAAGAAGGCAAGGGTGTATTTGACAACATTATACATGCCTTTATTCAAATTTAGATTGTTTTAAATAAGTTGCGGTATGACCTCAAATCTATATCGCGATATATGTTGCAGTCTCCTGCAATAATTATATAATATATAATATATATATTAGTTCAGTTCAATTTCAGTTTATTTGGAACATGCATACGATACAATGTAATGCATCACATACAGTATTTCCAGTTGTTTCATTACACCACGTCCGAAAAGGAGTAGAAAGAAACTGAGCTTAAAAAAAAAAGTTTTCAAGATGTTCAATCAATCAATCAGCTTTATTGTCCATTCTTACATGTACAAGACACATAAGAACTGAAATTACATTTTCGGCACAATCCCGCTAAGAGCAGACATACGTTACAGGGAGACAAGACGGGGCCGCCAACGGATCAGCCTCACTTAGGCGCTCCTCAAAAAGGTGGGAAAAAGGTGACATTGGGGAAGGGGGGAAGTAAAAAAAAATATCAGTCTGAGGCTGGACCCTCAGGAATGGTCCAGACTGAGTCCGAGGAAAAAAACCTCACATAGCATGGCACACATAAACATGGTACATTTAATCACAACAACTCGCAACAGAGTCATCCAACAGGACTTTGGAGGCCGGCAGCTGCTGTTGAGCGCTGCTCAGCCCCCACAACCCCGGAGGAATAAAGCAGTGGTGAAGGCGTTGATTTGGGGAGGGGTGTGTGCGTGCATGTATGCCCAATTAACTTGGGTGAGATGTTGGATTGTCTTTATGGGCCGAGGCCGGCCCCAAGAGTTCAAGAGTTCAAGAGTCCGACCCAGGTGCTTTTGAAAAAAAGGGAAAGGTCAAAAGCGTCCATCTTTGAGGAGTCCTCAGGGGAGTGTTTTCAAACAGCCTGTTCCTCAAGGCCATTCGAGGGAGTCAAATCGTAGATTAAGATGTTGTTTTTTCTTCGAGCAGTCAAAACAATGACATTCCTGCTCTATATGCTGGCTCTGACAATTCCAATTTATTCTTTCTGTAACATCATCAAGATGGAATCTACCTTGCGATTCAAATCAGCAATCGCTCCAGTCTGTGATCCCACAGCGCGACCCAATCCTTCCATTGCGTTGAACAGCCTGTTGGCCCCTTGAGTGGCTGCCATCGTCTTCCGAATTTGACGATACACCAGAGCAATGCCCAGCCCAATCAGCAAATGCCCTGCGATCACAGCTCCAAATAGGTAGATGTCTTCCACGTCCTCGATGGAAAGGACTGAGAGGCACATGATTCTCCAAGTATTCCAGGAATCTCTCACGTACCCCGCAGCAATGGTTCCATCAGGGCAGCCAGGCTCCCCCGAGCCTCTTTTCCTTGTCGAAAAGACTGTGTCAATTGCGTCGAGAGTCCAGTTGATCAAATTCATTTTGATGTTTAGATTTGAGGACAGCTCAAGAAAAGAGGCTTCAAAATAGTTCAGACAAGACAAAAACAAAGAGAGCAAGCAGGGAAGGAGGGAGCGGAGAAAAATGCGACCGCCCTCACCAGAGGCAAGTCAGAAAAAAAAAAAAAATGTTAATCGTAATTATTAAAGATGTCCGATATCGGCCGGCCGATATTATCGGACGATAAATGCTTTAAAATGTAATATCGGAAATTATCGGTATCGTTTTTTTTATTATCGGTATCGGGTTTTTTTTTTTTTTTTTTTTTTTTATGAAATCAACATAAAAAACACAAGATACACTTACAATTAGTGCACCAACCCAAAAAACCTCCCTCCCCCATTTACACTCATACACACAAAAGGGTTGTTTCCTTCTGTTATTAATATTGTGGTTCCTACATTATATATCAATACAGTCTGCAAGGGATACAGTCCGTAAGCACACACGATTGTGCGTGCTGCTGGTCCACTAATAGTACTAACCTTTAACAGTTAATTTTACTAATTTTCATTAATTACTAGTTTCTATGTAACTGATTTTATATTGTTTTACTTTCTTTTTTATTGAAGAAAATGTTTTTAATTTATTTATCTTATTTTATTTTATTAATTAAAAAAAAAAAAAGGACCTTATCTTTACCATACCTGGCTGTCCAAATTAGGCATAATAATGTGTTAATTCCACAACTGTATCGGTATCGGTTGATATCGGTATCGGTAATTAAAGAGTTGGACAATATCGGAATATCGATAGTAATTATTGTTCTGTGTACTTTGTGAACACTTGTAGTTTGAACAGTCTCTTAAACTGAAATGTATTAGTGCTTTGTTTCATTTCTTTGTTAATCCATTCCATAATATAATTCCACATACAGATATGCTAAAGGTTTTAAGTGTTGTACGGGCATACAAATGTTTTAAATTAGATTTTCCTCTAAGGTTATATTTCTCTTTCGTTAAGAATTGTTGTACATTCTTGGGTAGCAGGTTATAGTTTGCTTTGGACATAATTTTAGCTTTTTGCAAATGCACCAAATCGTTAAATTTCATTAATTGTGATTTAATAAAGTGTTTGTATGTTCTCTATATCCAACTTTATGTATTATTCTAATTCATCTTTTTTGTAACACAGTTAGTGAATGAAGCACACATTTGTAGTTATTTCCCCATTTTTCTGCACAATAACTCAGATATGGTAACACTAGCGAGCAGTAAAGAATATGAAGTGATTTTTTGTCTAGAACATGTTTTGCTTTATTCATTATTGAAGTGTTTTTTATTACTTTATCTTGTATATTTTTTACATGAGATTTCCAGTTCATTTTATCTTTTATTACACCAAAAAATGTGTTTTCTTTTACCCTTTCAATATCTACTCTGTCTATTTGTAATTGTGTTTGACTTTCCCTTCTACTGTTACCAAATAGTATTATTTTCGTTTTACTGAGATTCAAAGAGTCTGTTTTTGTCAAACCATCTTTTTAATTTCTTCTGTTATTTGTATTAGCTTTTGTGTGTTCTCTCCTGAACAAAACACAGTTGATGGGCAAATAATACTAACTTTAAAAGCCTACTGAAATGAAATGTTCTTATTTAAACGGGGATAGCAGGTCCATTCTATGTGTCATACTTGATCATTTCGCGATATTGCCATATTTTTGCTGAAAAGATTTAGTAGAGAACATCGACGATAAAGTTCGCAACTTTTGGTCGCTGATAAAAAAGCCTTGCCTGTACCGGAAGTTGCGTGACATCACAGGTTGTGGAGCTCCTCACATCTGCACATTGTTTACAATCATGGCCACCAGCAGCGAGAGCGATTCGGACCGAGAAAGCGACAATTACCCCATTCATTTGAGCGAGGATGAAAGATTTGTGGATGAGGAAAGTGAGAGTGAAGGATTAGAGGGCAGTGGAAGCGATTCAGATAGGGAAGATGCTGTGAGAGGCGGGTGGGACCTGATATTCAGCTGGGAATGACTAAAACAGTAAATAAACACAAGACATATATATACTCTATTAGCCACAACACAACCAGGCTTATATTTAATATGCCACAAATTAAAGGCCTACTGAAATGAATTTTTTTTTATTTAAACGGGGATAGCAGATCCATTCTATGTGTCATACTTGATCATTTTGCGATATTGCCATATTTTTGCTGAAAGGATTTAGTATAGAACAACGTCGATAAAGTTCGCAACTTTTGGTCTCTGATAAAAAAAAACCTTGCCCCTACCGGAAGTAGCGTGACGTTGTCAGTTGTTCACTCCCTCATATTTTCCTATTGTTTTCAACGCAGCTAGAACTATTCGGACCGAGAAAGCGACGATTACCCCATTAATTTGAGCGAGGATGAAAGATTTGTGGATGAGGAACGTTAGAGTGACGGACTAGAATGCAGTGAAATACTTTTTTTTTTTCGCTCTGACCGTAACTTAGGTACAAGCTGGCTCATTGGATTCCACACTCTCTCCTTTTTCTATTGTGGATCACGGATTTGTATTTTATACCACCTCGGATACTATATCCTCTTGAAAATGAGAGTCGAGAACGCGAAATGGACATTCACAGTGCCTTTTATCTCCACGACAATACATCGACGAAGCTCTTTAGCATGAGCTAACGTGATAGCATCTGTCTCAAATGCAGATAGAAACAAAATAAATAAATCCCTGACTGGAAGGATAGACAGAAGATCAACAATACTATTAAACCATGGACATGTAACTACACGGTTAATAGATCTCAGCCTGGCAAAGCTTAACAATGCTGTTGCTAACGACGCTAAGGCTAACTTAGCAACCGGACCTCACAGAGCTATGATTAAAAACATTAGCGTTCCACCTACGCCAGCCAGCCCTCATCTGCTCTGCTCATCAACACCCGTGCTCACCTGCGTTCCAGCGATCGACGGCGCGACGAAGGACTTCACCCGATCATCCGTGCGGTGGGGCTAGCATCGGCTAGGCGTCTGCTATCCAAGTAAGTAGTCCTTGTTGTGTTGCTACAGCCAGCCGCTAATACACCGATCCCACCTACAACGTTCTTCTTTGCAGCCTCCATTGTTCATTAAACAAATTGCAAAAGATTCACCAACACAGATGTCCAGAATACTGTGGAATTATGAAATGAAAACAGAGCTTTTTTGTATTGTATTCAATGGGGAAGGCATACCTCTGTTCCCCGGGCTACGTCACGCGCATACGTCATCCTCCAAAGGCTTTTTCAACCGGAAGTTTGGCGGGAAATTTAAAATTGCACTTTATAAGTTAACCCGGCCGTATTGGCATGTGTTGCAATGTTAAGATTTTATCATTGATATATAAACTATCAGACTGCGTGGTCCGTAGTAGTGGGTTTCAGTAGGCCTTTAATCCGCATAACAAACACCTCCCCCCTCCCGTCCATACAACCCACCAATACAACTCAAACACCCGCACAACACACTCAATCCCACAGCCCAACAGAGTTCACCTCCGTAAAGTTCATACAGCACATATATTTCCCCAAAGTTACGTACGTGACATGCACATAGCGGCACGCACGTACGGGCAAGCGATCAAATGTTTGGAAGCCAAAGCTGCGTACTCACGGTAGCGCGTCTGCTATCCAACTCAAAGTCCTCCTGGTTGTGTTGCTGCAACCGTCCGCTAATACACCGCTTCCCACCTACAGCTTTCTTCTTTGCTGTCTCCATTGTTCATTAAACAAATTGCAAAAGATTCACCAACACAGATGTCCAGAATACTGTGGAATTTTGCGATGAAAACAGACGACTTAATAGCTGGCCACAATGGTGTCACAATATGTCCGCTACAATCCGTGACGTCACACGCAAACGTCATCATACCGAGACGTTTTCAGCAGAATATTTCGCGGGAAATTTAAAATTGCACTTTACTAATCTAACCCGGCCGTATTGGCATGTGTTGCAATGTTAAGATTTCATCATTGATATATAAACTATCAGACTGCGTGGTTGGTTGTAGTGGGTTTCAGTAGGCCTTTAAGTCCCTTGTAACTTTACAAATGTTGGTATTTAAATTACAACTGACCCATTTCGAAATAGGTTACAGCAGACAATCAAAGAGAGACGCACAGTTTCAAGTTGACTGTCCAAAATGCCGCTGAGCTCAGGACGAACAAGGACAAAAGATGGCGAGCAGCATCAAGCTTTTACAACCCGCGGAACAGAGAGGGACATACAGTATAATGGAGTTAGGATAAAAAGCTTGGAGAAGTGTTACTAACCAGCACCTTGGAACATGAAACCAATAATCCTTCGTACAACTGTGGCTTGAATAGACATGAATTGTAGGTTTTTTGTGAGTCAAAATGCAGTACTTAGTTGCCACCAGCAGAGACACTGTTGAGTCAGTCTCAAAAAGTATGCTATGTCAACAAGGACACTCCAAGCTGCACTTTTCTGCTCAATAAAACTTTGATATATAAACAGGAGTTAAGAACATTTAAAAAAACAAAGTTTCATTCCCATTAACCCTGGAAATCACATTAAGAAGACAACCCTTCAGCTGCCAATAGACTGTGAATGCTAATGCTGAAAACAAAACTAACAAAATAACATCCTTCTCTTGTCTGTGCCAACAAAGAATTGACATTTTTCTTTAACTTTTTAATATGACAGTGCAAATTTTTTGCTAGGCCGAGTTCACAACGTACACAAGAAGACAGTGCTTAGTCTTGTACAGAGCCTCAAAGGCAGTTTTGTAAACACATGAATCACTACTCTGTATTAAATATAAACAAAAACTGCATATGAATGTATAAAGTTACAACATAATATGGGCGAAACTGCCAAAAGAATGTATATTACGCATGTTTTCTATTCTTGACTGTCGCCGCAACACAGCAGATCAATTTAGATCAAATCTGAGAGAAAGTCATGCTCGAACACAAAATAAAACGCTCCGTGTTTAAGACGGACATAGACTTTTTTTTTCATATGTAAATTCACCTGGTTGACACAAATGCATGAGGACACGCTGAGGTACAGATCAAAGAATCATATCACAGGCATATCCCCTCTCTATATCCTGGACAGCTACTTTGGGTCCTATGTCAAATACCAGCTGATACAGGAGCTGGGGAAGAAGGGGAGTGGTTAGCGGGAGCGGAATGAGATTTGTGTTGTTTGCTACAAATACAAAAGTAGGCCAAATTGTCGTCTTTTCCACAAGTCAAGTGACTGTGGGTATTGATGGACGGCAAAGCTGGAGACATTCCCCGGTGTAGCCCTCAAGCAGCCATTACGTTTCTCGAATGGCAGGACAGACTTTATTTGTATCTGCTCCTGTGAAAGGAGAGAATGAAGTGTTTGTGGTTCGCTTTACCACAACTCCCCTCATCGCGTGATCACGCGCAGATAAGCAAGATCTCGTAAAAGTCCGCGCTATTTTGCTGCACAATGCGATTCAGAACGATGGTGGGGATTGGCGGAGGGCGCCGTAGCCGTTGTGCATCCAGTGCGAACCCTGGGTCAGCCACTGGATGTTAACCGCTGACGACGCGGCTAATGTTCTTCGGTGTAACCTGACAAGTGTGGTGTGGAACTAATTAGCCCCGATAAAAACGAGGAATGAAGGTCCATCCATCCATTTTCTACCGCTTGTCCCTTTTGGGGTCGCGGGGGGTGCTGGAGCCTTTCTCAGCTGCATTCGGGTGGAAGGCGGGGTACACCCTGGACAAGTCGCCACCTGATCGCAGGGCCAATACAGATAGACAGACAACATTCAATTTAGTGTTGCCAATCAACCTATCCCCAGGTGCATGTCTTTGGAGGTGGGAGGAAGCCGAAGTACCCGGAGGGAACCCACGCAATCACAGGGAGAACATGCAAACTCCACACAGAAAGATCCCGAGCCCGGGATTGAACTCAGGACCTTCGTATTGTGAGGCACATGCACTAACCCCTGTTCCATCGTGCTGCCAGGAATGAAGGTATGTTCTGGTAAATCAGGGGTGTCAAACTTGTGGGCCAAATCGCAGGTATGGCTGCTCTGAGGGTCGCTTGTAAAAGTGAATATATATGAATATACAGTACAGACCAAAAATTTTGGACACACCTTCTCATATCAATGATTTTTGTTTTATTTTCATGACTATTTACTAGGGCTGGGAATATTTGGGTGTCCCACGATTCGATTCAAAATCGATTCTTGGGGTCACGATTCGATTCAGAATCTTTTTTTTTTTTTTCAATTCAACACGATTCTCGATATATTTTTTTTCTAATTTTTTATTTTTTTTTTTCTAATTTTTTTTTTTTTTTTATGAAAACAATACACAACAATACCATAATAATGCAATACAATTTCAAAACAAAACCCGACCCAGCAACATTCAGAATAGCAATAAACAGAGCAATTGAGAGCAATTGAGGAGACACAAACATGACACGGAACAATCTAAAAGTAGTGAGACAAAAATGAATATTATCAACAACAGTATCAATATTAGTAACAATTTCAACATAGCAGTGATTAAAAATCCCTCATTGATATTATCATTACAAACATTAATTTAAAAAAAAAAATACAAAAAATGAACAATAGTGTCACAGTGGCTAACACATGCATCGCATCTCATAAACTAAATGTCTAATGATAATGTCAATGAGGGATTTTTAATCACTGCTATGTTGAAATTGTAACTAATATTGATACTGTTGTTGATAATATTCATTTTTGTTTCACTACTTTTAGATTGTTCCGTGTCATGTTTGTGTCTCCTCTCAATTGCTCTGTTTATTGCAGAGTGTTGCTGGGTCGGGTTTGGTTTTGGAATTGGATTGCATTTTTATGGTATTGCTGTGTATTGTTTTGTTGGATTGATTCATTTAAAAAATAAAAATAAAAAATTATAAAAAAAATATTTTTTTTAAATAGATTTTTTAAAAATGAGAATCGATTCTGAATCGCACAACGTGAGAATCGCGATTCGAATTCGAATCGATTTTTTCCCACACCCCTACTATTTACATTGTAGATTGTCACTGAAGACATCAAAACTGTGACACCTGTGAAGTAAGAACCATTTCAGGTGACTACCCATTGGATCTCATCGAGAGAATGCCAAGAGTGTGCAAAGCAGTAAAGGGTGGCTATTTTGAAGAAACTAGAATATAAAACATGTTTCCAGTTATTTCACCTTTTATTGTACATAACTCCACATGTGTTCATTCAAAGTTTTGATGCCTTCAGTGACAATTTACAATGTAAATAGTCATGAAAATAAAGAAAATGCTTTGAATAAGGTGTGTCCAAACTTTTGGCCTGTACTGTACATTAAGGATTTGCCTCATATTACATATTTGTCTATGCATTTGATTGTTATATATTTTTTTATGTGCACTGTAAAAAAAAATATATGTAGATTTTATGGTAAAAAAAAAGGCGCCAGAATTTTACCATAAAATTGAGTATGTTTTTTACAGCATCCATCCATCCAGCTTCTTCCGCTTATCTAAGGTTGGGTCGCGGGGGCAGCAGCAGCCTAAGCAGAGGAGCCCAGACCTTCCCTCTCTCCAGCTGCTTCGTTCAGCTCTTCCCAGGGGGTCCCGAGGCGTTCCCAGACCAGCTGGAAGACATAGTCTCCCCACCGTGTTTTTTGCAGCAGTTTAAAACAAAACACCAGTTTCAAAAAAACTACAATTTTAAACATTCTGGTGACTGAGCTGCCAGTTTATTACTGTAAAATCAGTAATTTTTACAGTGTAAAATTTGATGGGTAAGTAAAACAGATGTTTCAGTGTTCATTTTTATTACAACAAAAATGTTTGGATTGTATATTTGTTGTCTAACGCAGGTGTCAAATCCATACCTTTTGCAGTGACTGGTATTGTCTTGCTTTCTATTTACTCTTCCTGGTCACGTGACCGCCACGGTCCAATTAGCTGTGCTTATAAGCCGGTAGCAGGAAGTGGCCAGTAGACAGAACTTGAGGGGAAACCGATTGTATTTCTGCTCGGGGTAAGTTTTTATTCTCGTTTTCACCTGAAATATTGTGCTGATTGAGTCTAAACTAAAATGCCTATTTGTAACTTTATAGAGCCGACTACCAGCGCCGGAGTTTTTTCTCATTAAGCTGTGTGTGACTGAAGAAGAGTTGGTGAGTCCATATTTATGAACAGAGCACCTTTAGCATTAATCTTTTTTTCGATTGTTTTCATTGCAACAGTCTTTGTAGCATATTCTCAATCGTTCATATACAAGGATTATGATTTAAACCTTTGATAACTATTTGTGTATTGAATGTACTTTTAAATGTGTTTTGATAATAAGCACGTTTAGTGCACCGACTGCTCTGTATAAGTCAGGGGTCAGCAACCCAAAATGTTGAAGGAGCTATAATGGACCAAAAATACAAAAACAAATCTGTCTGGAGCCGCAAAAAATTAAAAGCCATATTACATACAGATAGTGTGTCATTAAATATATACATTTAATTAAGAGGACTTAAAGGAAACTAAATGACCTCAATTATACCTACAAATGAGGCATAATGATGTAATATGTACATATAGCTAGTCTAAATAGCATGTTGGCATCGATTAGCTTGCAGTCATGCAGTGACCAAATATGCCCGATTAGCACTCCACACAAGTCAATAACATCAACACCTTTGTGCATTCACGCACAACATTAAAAGTTTGGTGGACAAGATGAGACAAAAAAAGAAGTGGCATAAAACACGCCCTAGAAAGTCGGAGAAAGTTATACATGTAAACAAACTACGGTGAGTTCAAGGACCGCCAAAATTAGTAGGATAAAATGGCGCTCGCCAAATACTCGAATCAGTGAAGCATGTTTAATATAAACAGTGTGCTTTATAACAATTATGGAGGTTTGTGTAATGTTTGTCCTCCTACAGAAACCATATTAACACAAAAAAAAAAAAAAATTTCCACCCATCTTTTTCCATTTTTCATACATTTTTGAAGAAGCTCCAGAGAGCCATTAGGGCGGCGCTAAAGAGCCGCTGAGCCGCGGGTTGCCGACCCCCAGTATAGGTCATATTTATGCTGCTAAAATAACTATTAGCAGCATGAGTCCATATTTATGAACATAGCACCTTTAGCATTAATCTTTTTTCGATTGTTTTCATTGCAACAGTCTTTGTAGCATATTCTCAATTGTCTATATCAGGGGTCGGCAACCTTTACCACTCAAAGAGCCATTTTGGCAAGTTTCACAAATTAAAGAAAATAATGGGAGCCACAAAAAAAATGTTTTAATTTAAAATGAAAAACACAGCATACAAAGCTTAAATTGCTTTGTGCTATGTTAATCAGGGGTCTCAGACACACGCACCGGCACGCACCTTAATATGGAAATTTGATGTTAGTGCGGCCCGCGAGTTTTGAATGAATGGCGCTTGATAGCGTCATACTTGCCAACCCCCTTATTATTTCCAGGAGACTCACAAAATTCAGGGCGTGATGGCACTGCTTTTGGCGCCCTCTACAGTCTGCCCAAACAGTGTACCTGCTCGACCACATGTAGAATGCAGCTTGTGCTTGGTCACAGCAAGGCGTACTAGTTCAACAGCCACACAGCTTACACTGACGGTAGCCGTACAAAAACAACTTTAACACTGTTACGTTACAAATATGCGCCACACTTTGAACCCACACCAAAAAAGAATGACAAACACATTTCTGGAGGACATCTGCACTGTAACACAACATAAACACAACACAACAAATACCCAGAATCCCATGCAGCCCTAACTCTTCCGCTCAACCGACGCACGGAGGGGGGGAGGGTTGATGTGTGGGGGGGTTTGGTGGTAGCGGGGGTGTATAATCTAGACCGGAAGAGTTAGGGCTGCATGGGATTCTGGGTATTGGTTGTGTTGTGTTTATGTTGTGTTACGGTGCGGATGTTCTCCAGAAATGTGTTTTTCATTCTTTTTTGGTGTGGGTTCACAGTGTGGCGCATATTT
>NC_084757.1:23244910-23247410 GCF_033978785.1 Entelurus aequoreus
TGTTGTACTTCCGTGCCATTTTGCAGGAAACGGTCTTCTTTGAAGTCTTTAAAGTAAAGTGTTCCCACACTTTTGACGACTTAGGTCGTACACTTTTCTCCATTGAAGCAATAACCTCAAGATGTTTCTCCGCTAAACTATCTGTAATGTTTTCCTGCGCCATTTTTCGAATTTTTCCAGCAAAGGAGACGCCGTCGTCACGTGAGCTGCACATGACACATCATTGGCTAGCTTACGCCACCTCATGAGATGTAGCCTAACCGCCGCCCTGGTGCTGTTTTGTACTGTTTTTGTACTTATTTTGATTATTGTTTCTCAGCTGTTTGTAAATATTGCAGTTTATAAATAAAGGTTTATAAAAATAAAAAATAAAAATAAATAAAAATAACAACAACAAAAAAAAGCCTCCGCGCATGCGCATAGCATAGTTCCAACGAATCGATGACTAAATTAATCGCCAACTATTTTGGTAATGGATTTTAATCGATTTAATCGATTAGTTGTTGCAGCACTAATATATATACTGTATATATACTGTATATATATGTATGTGTGTGTGTATGTATATATGTGTGTGTGTGTGTGTGTATATATATAATATATATATATGTGTGTATACATACAGGTATGTGTGTGTGTATATATATATATACCGTATATATATTTGTGTGTATAGGAAATGTGTATATATGTGTATGTGTATATATATGTATGTATATATTTATACATGTATACATATATGTATATGCACATATATATGTATACATATATGTATATGCACATATATATGTATACATGGGTATGTATATGTCTTTATATATATATATATATATATATATATATATATATATATATATATATATACGTGTATGTATATATATATACGTGTATGTATATATATATATGTGTGTGTGTGTATATATATATATACATATATATGTATATATATACATATATATGTATATATATATATACATATATATGTATATATATATATAATATATATATGTGTATATATATTTATATATACATATATATATACTGTATGTGTATATATATATATATATATGTATATATATATATATATATATAATAAATAAATATATATATATATAATAAATCAATAAATATATATATATATATATATATATATATATATATATACATATATATATATATATATATATATATACATATATATAATAAATAAATGAGACAACTCTTAAAGGCCTACTGAAACCCACTACCACCGACCACGCAGTCTGATAGTTTATATATCAATGATGAAATCTTAACATTGCAACACATGCCAATACGGCCGGGTTAACTTATAAAGTGCAATTTTAAATTTCCCTTGAAACTTCCGGTTGAAAACGTCTATGTATGATGACGTATGCGCGTGACGTCAATCGTTGAAACGGAAGTATTCGGACACATTGTATCCAATACAAAAAGCTTGGTTTTCATCGCAAAATTCCACAGTATTCTGGACATCTGTGTTGGTGAATCTTTTGCAATTTGTTTAATGAACAATGAAGACTGCAAAGAAGAAAGTTGTAGGTGGGATCGGTGTATTAGCAGCTGGCTGCAGCAACACAACCAGGAAGACTTTGACTTGGATAGCAGACGCGCTATCCGACGCTAGCCGCCGACCGCATTGATGATCGGGTGAAGTCCTTCGTCGCTCCGTCGATCGCTGGAACGCAGGTGAGCACGGGTGTTGATGAGCAGATGAGGGCTGGCTGGCGTAGGTGGATAGCTAATGTTTTTATCATAGCTCTGTGAAGTCCCGTTGCTAAGTTAGCTTCAATGGCGTCGTTAGCAACAGCATTGTTAAGCTTCGCCAGGCTGGAAAGCATTAACCGTGTAGTTACAGGTCCATGGTTTAATAGTATTGTTGATTTTCTGTCTATCCTTCCAGTCAAGGGTTTATTTCTTTTGTTTCTATCTGCAGTTAAGCCCGATGCTATCACGTTAGCTCCGTAGCTAAAGTGCTTTGCCGATGTATTGTCGTGGAGATAAAAGTCACTGTGAATGTCCATTTCGCGTTCTCGACTCTCATTTTCAAGAGGATATCGTATCGGAGGTGGTTTAAAATACAAATCCGTGATCCATAATAGAAAAAGGAGAGAGTGTGGAATCCAATGAGCCAGCTTGTACCTAAGTTACGGTCAGAGCGAAAAAAGATGCGTCCTGCACTGCACTCTAGTCCTTCACTCTCACGTTCCTCATCCACAAATCTTTCATCCTGGCTCAAATTAATGGGGTAATCGTCGCTTTCTCGGTCCGAATCGCTCTCGCTGCTGGTGTAAACAATGGGGAAATGTGAGGAGCCTTTCAACCTATGACGTCAAGCTACTTCCGGTACTGGCAAGGCTTTTTTTATCAGCGACCAAAAGTTGCGAACTTTATCGTCGATGTTCTCTACTAAATCCTTTCAGCAAAAATATGGCAATATCGCGAAATGATCAAGTATGACACATAGAATGGATCTGCTATC
>NC_084757.1:23252410-23254748 GCF_033978785.1 Entelurus aequoreus
TATGTATGTATGTATGTATGTATGTATATACATGTATGTATGTATGTATGTATATACATGTATGTATGTATGTATATACATGTATGTATGTATGTATGTATATACATGTATATATGTATGTATATACATGTATGTATGTATGTATATACATGTATATATGTATGTATATACATGTATATATGTATGTATATACATGTATATATGTATGTATATACATGTATATATGTATGTATATACATGTATATATGTATGTATATACATGTATATATGTATGTATATATATACATGTATGTATGTATATATATATATATACATGTATGTATGTATATATATACATGTATGTATGTATGTATATACATGTATGTATGTATGTATGTGTATGTATGTATGTATATACATGTATGTATGTATGTATGTGTATGTATGTATGTATATACATGTATGTATGTATGTATGTATATACATGTATGTATATACATGTATGTATATACATGTATGTATATACATGTATGTATGTATGTATGTATGTGTATGTATGTATGTATATACATGTATGTATGTATGTATGTATATACATGTATGTATATACATGTATGTATATACATGTATGTATATACATGTATGTATGTATGTATGTATGTATATACATGTATGTATGTATATGCATGTATGTATGTATATACATGTATGTATATACATGTATGTATATACATGTATGTATGTATATACATGTATGTATGTATATACATGTATGTATGTATATACATGTATGTATATACATGTATGTATGTATGTATATACATGTATGTATGTATGTATATACATGTATGTATGTATGTATATACATGTATGTATGTATGTATATACATGTATGTATGTATGTATGTATATACATGTATGTATGTATGTATATACATGTATGTATGTATGTATGTACGTATATACATGTATGTATGTACGTATATACATGTATGTATGTATGTATATACATGTATATACATGTATGTATGTATGTATATACATGTATGTATGTATGTATGTATATACATGTATGTATGTATATACATGTATGTATGTATGTATATACATGTATGTATGTATGTATGTATATACATGTATGTATGTATGTATGTATGTATGTATGTATGTATGTATATACATGTATGTATTTATGTATATACATGTATGTATGTATATACATGTATGTATGTATGTACATGTATGTATGTATATACATGTATGTATGTATGTATATACATGTATGTATGTATGTATGTATATACATGTATGTATGTATGTATATACATGTATGTATGTATGTATATACATGTATGTATGTATGTATGTATGTATGTATATACATGTATGTATGTATATACATGTATATATGTATGTATATACATGTATATATGTATGTATATATATATATACATGTATGTATGTATGTATGTATGTATATACATGTATATGTATGTATGTATGTATATACATGTATATGTATGTATGTATGTATATACATGTATATGTATGTATGTATGTATGTATATACATGTATATGTATGTATGTATGTATATACATGTATATGTATGTATGTATGTATATACATGTATATGTATGTATGTATGTATATACATGTATATGTATGTATGTGTGTATATACATGTATATGTATGTATGTGTGTATATACATGTATATGTATGTATGTGTGTATATACATGTATATGTATGTATATACATGTATATGTATGTATATACATGTATGTATGTATATACATGTATGTATGTATGTATGTATATACATGTATGTATGTATGTGTATACATGTATATACATGTATGTATGTATATACATGTATGTATATACATGTATGTATATACATGTATGTATGTATGTATGTATATACATGTATGTATGTATGTATATACATGTATATATGTATGTATATACATGTATATATGTATGTATATACATGTATATATGTATGTATATACATGTATATATGTATGTATATACATGTATATATGTATGTATATACATGTATATATGTATGTATATACATGTATATATGTATGTATATACATGTATATATGTATGTATATACATGTATATATGTATGTATATACATGTATATATGTATGTATATACATGTATATATGTATGTATATATATACATGTATGTATGTATATACATGTATGTATGTATGTATATACATGTATGTATGTATGTATATACATGTATGTATGTATATACATGTATATACATGTATGTATGTATATACATGTATATACATGTATGTATGTATATACATGTATGTATGTATATACATGTATGTATG
>NC_084757.1:23254768-23477268 GCF_033978785.1 Entelurus aequoreus
ATCATAGTTGTTTATACGGAGGAACGTAGTCAATCATAGAACTGGCATCCAATGGTATTAAAAAAAAGGTATAGATTTTCAATTGAGAATCGTTTTGTCATGATCCGTTGCCCGGATCATGTTTTGTTTAGTTTTTGACTCCCTCAGTTCTTTTTTCAGCACCCCTGGGTTTGTGTTTTAGTTGTCATGGGTGCTGATTAGTTTCACCTGCCTCTGATTAGTGTTCGGGATGCTCACCTGCTCCTGGGCACTAATCAGAAAGCTACTTATTCCTGTTTTTCGCTACACACTGTCTAGCTGTTTTGCTTGCTTTACACAAAAGTTACGTTTGATGATTTCTTACTTCGGGCAGCACGGTGGGAAGGGGTTAGTGCGTCTGACTCAAAATACGAAGGTCCTGGGTTCGATCCTGCGCTTGGGATCTTTCTGTGTGGAGTTTGCATGTTCTCCCCGTGACTGCGTGGGTTCCCTCCGGGTATTCCAGCTTCCTCCCACCTCCAAAGACATGCACCTGGGGATAGGTTGATTGGCAACACTAAATTGGCCCTAGTGTGTGAATGTGAGTGTGAATGTTGTCTATCTGTGTTGGCCCTGCGATGAGGTGGCGACTTGTCCAGTGTATACCCCGCCTTCCTCCCGATTGTAGCTGAGATAGGCTCCAGCGCCCCCCGCGACCCTGAAGGGAATAAGCGGTAGAAAATGGATGGTTGGATGGATTTGCTCACGATTCCTGTGCTAAGTTTTGCCTCAGCTCCCCGTGCGAACGGCACGCGTCTCTTTTGTTTTCTATCTTGTCTTTTGGTATTTTGAATGGTTTATGAGGAATAAATCATTTCCTTACCTGCACCTTGCCTCCGGAGTTCCTGCTGCATCATGGGAGAACGATCGGCGCAGTAAAATGCGACCCGAGCGTGACACATTTTGAATCTAGAATTGATTCTGAATCGAATCGTTACCCCCAAGAATCGAATCGAATCGTGTGGTGCCCAAAGATTCACAGTCTTATTAAATGAAAATAAC
The DNA here is from genome assembly GCF_033978785.1 of Entelurus aequoreus. Lineage (NCBI taxonomy): Eukaryota > Metazoa > Chordata > Actinopteri > Syngnathiformes > Syngnathidae > Entelurus > Entelurus aequoreus. Next base: position 23,255,789 of record NC_084757.1, read on the forward strand.
ACTTGTTTAAGTAGAGCCGCAGTTTTTTTCAACACAACGTTGTGAATGATTGCAGCAACGAAGTATGCAAATTAATACGAAATCCCACTTATCAGTTCCCTCAAGGATTATTTTTGTAATTACAGTAAGAAGAGTGAAACCTAAAAAGGACACAAAGGGGTGATTAAGAATGTGTTCTGACACGTGCACATGAATCTTTAATTAGAGCCAACTGTCTCAGGGCTCGTGGAGTTAAATGGCTTTGGACGAACACCGGTTCAATAATTGAGGATGTTATGCTAGCGCTCTCGTGACCAGCTAAGCTGCAGAACGGTGGTGTCTGCTGCATTAAGACAGGAGTAAACAAGCAGACAATTATTTGTGCAGCAAATTCCAAAAAAACAGTAGCGTGCTCCTGTTGTATAGACCAGTGTTTTTCAACCACTAGTGTGCCATGAGATACAGTCTGGTGTGCCGTGGGAGATTATCTAATTTCACATATTTGGGTTAAAAACATTTTTTGCAAACCAGTAATTATAGTCTGCTAATGATGTGTTGTTGTTGAGTGTCTAGAGCTCGGCAGAGTAACCGTGTAATACTCTTCCATATCAGTAGGTGGCAGCCGGTAGCTAATTGCTTTGTAAATGCAGGTAAAAAGGTGTCTTATGCTTAAACCAAAAATAAACAAAAGGTGAGTGCCCCTAAGAAAAGGCATTGAAGCTTAGGGAAGGCTATGCAGAAAGAAAGTAAAACTGAACTGGTTACAAAGAGAACAAAAACAGAATGCTGGACAACAGCAAATACTTACTGTGGAGCAAAGACGGCGTGGTGTCCACAATGTACATCCGAACATGACATGACAATAAACAATGTCACCTCAAAGAAGGATAAAAACAACTGAAATATTCTTGATTGCTAAAACAAAGTAGATGCGGGAAATATAAGACATGAAACTGCTACAGGAAAATACCAACAAAAGAGAAAAAGCCACCAAAATAGGAGCGCAAGACAAGAACTAAAAACACTACACACATGAAAACAGCAAAATACTCCAAATAAGTCAGGGGGTGATGTGACAGGTCGTGACAGTACACCTACTTTGAGACAAGAGTAGGGTTGGGTATCATTTGAATTCGAACGATTCCAATTCCGATTCCAATTCTTTGTTTTGATTCCGATTCCTTACGGGTCTCGGTTCCGATTCTTTTAAGAGGCAGGGTCAAAAAAAAGTTTAGGATATTTTAAATGAGCTAGCTAACCTACAGTCTTTCTGAATAAAATAGTCTGACATTCTCCATCAAATTTTAATTCTATTAACCTTTTATGAACTTTACTATAAATTCCTCAAAGGGCTGTTTTCAACTAGAATATAAATATCAAATCTATGAACTTCAATATAAATATTATAAATTATGAATACATTTTCCCAGGGGTACACTTTCCTCAAGAGAGCTTTATTTTTGAAAACCTCATGAAAACACATTTACACACACAAGTGTATGATGCTGCAGGAAACCTCATGAAAACACATTTACACACACAAGTGTATGATGCTGCAGGTACTTAAAAATGTTACCGTGCTCTCACTGATGGGCTAACCTGGTGCAGAAAAGCAAATAAACAATAAGAAACAACTTGCAAAACCCAGTCCAGATTAGCAGCAGGTACAGTATAAAATCAGAGACAGTTCTTGTTTAGGAAAATGACCATATCCGCCTTCTCAGGCAGGATGCGTGAGCGTTCTGGACAGATAGTGTCTCCTGCTGTGGAAAATACACGTTCGCTGGGTGTGGAAGAAGCTTGAACGCATAAATAGGAGAAAGCTAGATCTGACAGCAAAGGATAAGTCTTTTGTTGGTTCCACCGGACCACCACCATGCAGCAGGGTCGTCAGACATAAGTATCGGTGGAACGTCCTGGTACATCTGCAGCTCTCTCTCCACTCGTTTCTTGATGGACATGGAGCTCTGTTATTTCGCGGTTATTTCATTTTTTTTGTAAAGTAAAGCCACACTTTCGACCGCCGACGCCCGCTATCCATGCTTGAGCTTGACTGACTCGCTCGGCTATGCTAACACTTCCGGCGGTGGGCGCTTCTTCGTTGGTGTTCAACGTCTTCTTCTTCCGGTTCGGCGGACATATTTTTTTCCGGTCGGCGGACTTTATCGAAAATAGGAATCGAAATTTAAACTTTTGAACGATTCCGGGAGAATCGGAAAGTTAGTCCCGGTTCCAATCGATACTCGATACCCAACCCTAGACAAGAGCTATATTGATGCATGCTTGGTTATGCTTTAAAGTCATATCCAACAATTGCGACAATGACTTAACTGTCAACTGAGTTTATGATTTCTGCTGGTGGTGTGCCTCCGGATTTTTTCAATGCAAAAAATGTGCCTTGGCTCAAGAAAACATAAAAAAATTTAACTCAGTAGTTGATATTGACTAAAAGGTTGTTCTGGCAATTGTAGGATATGACTTTAAACCATAACCATCACTATAGCTCTTGTCACAAAGTATTGTCACGACCTGTCACATCACAATGTGTGACTTATTTGGAGTTTTTTGGTGTCTTCCTGTGTGTAGCGTGTTGCGCTCCTATTTTAGTGGCTTTTCCTGTTTTGTTGGTATTTTTCTGTAGCAATTTCATGTCTTCCTTGAGCGCTATTCCCCACACCTGCTTTGTTTTAGCAATCAAGATTATTTCAGTTGTGCGGACGCTATCCTTCTTTGTAGGGACATTGTTGTCATGTCATGTTCGGATGTACTTTGTGGGCGCCGTCTCTGCTCCCCACGTGTAAGTCTTTGCTGTCGTCCAGCATTCTGTTTTTGTTTACTTTGGAGCCAGTTCAGTTTTAGTTTTGTTTTCCATAGCCATCCTAAATGCCTTTTCTTAGGGGCACTCACCTTTTGTTTATTTTTGGTTTAAGCATTAGACACGTTTACAAAGCAATTAACTACCTGCTGCCACCTACTGATATGGAAGAATATCATACAGTTACTCTGCCAAGCTCTAGACAGTACAGACACTCAACAATGGCACATTATTTGCAGATTATAATTACTGGTTTGCATAAAATATTTTTAACCCAAATACGTGAAATTACATAATCTTGTCATGTATGTGTGATCATGTTTTGTTTTAGTCATGTTTTATTTTGTTTAGTTATTGGACTCTTTAGTTTCTGTTTACGCTCCATTGTTTTTGTTTCCATGACTACCCATTAGTTTTCACCTGTCCTCATGTCACGCACCTGTCTCACGCTTTGCACTCGCGCACCTGTCCCTAATCATGTCACTGCTATTTAAGCCTGTCTGTTTCTGTTGATCATCCTGGTGACATTATCCTTACTACCTCTGGTACCCATGAGATTCCTGTTTACTATAGTTCATGCTTCATGCCATGCCACAGTAAGTGTTTTTGTTTCATGTTCATAGTTAATTGCCTTTGTGCTAGCCTTTTGTTTCATTAGTCAAGTTTGTTCTCCGCCATTGTGCGCGCCTTTTGTTTGCTTCCTTTTTTTGTAGTTTGTTAGTGATTAAATTGTTAGTGATTAAAATAAACATGTCCTTACCTTCACGCCTTGCCCGCGCCAACTTTCCTTTGCATTCCGGGAAAACACAACACCCCAAGGTCCACGTATTGACAAATCTCCCACGGCACACCAGACTGTATCTGGTTGAAAAACACTGCTCTGGAAAATACCAATTAGGAATAATACTGAAGGGAAAAGTCTGGATGGTAGCGTTCTGGAAATGTGGCCCCCAAAACAATTTAGTTGAATCTCCCTGGCCTTGATCTTTGAGCAGCCCCACGAACGTAGACAAAACACCTTAGTTTGAGGCAGTGCTACAATTCCAGTTGCTTTTATTAAATGCTGCAACACGCTCCGCCATCAAAATCTGATTATCCCAAACACAGAGATGGATTGTTCCGAGCAATAATGTATTCCCCCGCAGAATGTCTGAGGAGTTTTTATTATCCCCTTGAAAAAGCACTTGAACGAATATTGCCTTTTCTGATTGAAGATTATCCCGGCTGATTCACTAATGCTCTAAATAGAAAAAACAAAACGAAAAAAAAAAAAACGAGAGAATGACTTTCGGTCCGCATTTTTCCGATTGCATTTGTTAGAGCAAATATCTCCAGTGCAAACGCTCCCACGCGACACCAATGCTTCGAGCGGAGTCAGCGTTGATTTAACACAAAGCGATGCAAGGCTCAAAAGACCGTGGACGCTTGATAGCGCTCTACGCCGAGTGTCACTGTAACACGCAGTGACACAACTTACCCCCCACCCACCACCCCACTCTAGAACACACCACTGTGTTGCTGTGCAGCACCACCCGACCTTACACACTTCCATTAGCTGACCCTTTGTAGCAGTAATGCAGCAATCGCACCCCAGCAGCTGAGGACTCTTGGAGGAGTGGCGGGCTTAATTGTCTTGGGCGTCTTCATCTGAGGGCCTCGAGAGACCTGAGAGGTTTCACTGAGCTGCGTAATTGTAATTAAAAGTCCACTTGCACTCATTAATCATTCACATGCTTTTGTTTTTGGAGAAGTTAAAAGGTAAGAAAAAGCTCTTAAAGGCCTACTGAAACCCACTACTACCGACCACGCAGTCTGATAGTTTATATATCAATGATGAAATCTTAACATTATAACACATGCCAATACGGCCGGGTTAACTTATAAAGTGACATTTTAAATTTGCCGCTAAACTTCCGGTTCGAAACGCCTCTGCGTGTGACGTATGCGCGTGACGTAGCCCGGCGAACACGGGTATGCCTTCCACATTGAAGCCGATACGAAAAAGCTCTGTTTTCATTTCATAATTCCACAGTATTCTGGACATCTGTGTTCGTGAATCTGTTTCAATCATGTTCATTGCATTATGGAGAAGGAAGCCGAGCAAGCAAAGAAGAAAGTTGTCGGTGCGAAATGGACGTATTTTTCGAACGTAGTCAGCCACAACAGTACACAGCCGGCGCTTCTTTGTTTACATTCCCGAAAGATGCAGTCAAGATGGAAGAACTCGGATAACAGAGACTCTAACCAGGAGGACTTTTGATTTGGATACACAGACGCCTGTAGAGAACTGGGACAACACAGACTCTTACCAGGATTACTTTGATTTGGATGACAAAGACGCAGACGTGCTACTGTGAGTATGCAGCTTTGGCTTTTTTTTGCGTATGTACGTAACTTTTTTAAAATATATAAGCTTTATGAACCTTGGGTTAGGTGAACGGTCTTTTGGGCTGAGTGATTGTGTGTGTTGATCATGTGTTTGAATTGTATTGGCGTGTTCTATGGAGCTAGGAGCTAGCAGAGGAGCTAGGAGCTAGCATAACACGTACCGTACCGTACGTGCGCGTCACGTACGTAACTTTTTAAAAATATATAAGCTTTATGAACCTTGGGTTAGGTGAACGGTCTTTTGGGCTGAGTGATTGTGTGTGTTGATCGGGTGTTTGAATTGTATTGGCGTGTTCTATGGAGCTAGGAGCTAGCAGAGGAGCTAGGAGCTAGCATAACAAACACGCAGGTGTTATTATGCAGGATTAATTTGTGGCATATTAAATATAAGCCTGGTTGTGTTGTGGCTAATAGAGTATATATATGTCTTGTGTTTATTTACTGTTGTAGTCATTCCCAGCTGAATATCAGGTACCGTGAGTATGCAGCCTTGGCTGCTAAACATTCGATAACTTGACCGTATGTGCGCGTCACGTACGTAACTTTTTAAAAATATATAAGCTTTATGAACCTTGGGTTAGGTAAACGGTCTTTTGGGCTGAGTGATTGTGTGTGTTGATCAGGTGTTTGAATTGTATTGGCGTGTTCTATGGAGCTAGGAGCTAGCAGAGGAGCTAGGAGCTAGCATAACAAACACGCAGGTGTTTTTATGCAGGATTAATTTGTGGCATATTAAATATAAGCCTGGTTGTGTTGTGGCTAATAGAGTATATATATGTCTTGTGTTTATTTACTGTTGTAGTCATTCCCAGCTGAATATCAGGTCACCCCCGGCTCTCACAGCATCTTCCCTATCTGAATAGCTTCAACTCCCCACTAGTCCTTCACTTGCACTTTACTCATCCACAAATCTTTCATCCTCGCTCAAATTAATGGGGAAATTGTCGCTTTCTCGGTCCGAATCTCTCTCACTTCATGCGGCCATCATTGTAAACAATAGGGAACTTTGCGTATATGTTCAACTGACTACGTCACGCTACTTCCGGTAGGTGCAAGCCTTTTTTTTATCAGATACCAAAAGTTGCAATCTTTATCGTCGTTGTTCTATACTAAATCCTTTCAGCAAAAATATGGCAATATCGCGAAATGATCAAGTATGACACATAGAATAGATCTGCTATCCCCGTTTAAATAAAAAAAATTCATTTCAGTAGGCCTTTAAAGGAGAAGTACACAAAAAAGGTATGCCTGTGCATACCCAGCCTCTCTGAACACTTTTATTTATTTTATTGGTAACACTTTAGTATGGGGAACATATTCACCATTAATTAGTTGCTTATTAAAGTAACAAAGACTTAATTTAGAGTTATTTGGACACTAGGGGAACATATAAGGGTTAGGGTTACTAATAAGCAATAATTCTGAGGTTATTGAGGAAAGACTCTTAGTTAATGGCTTACTGGTTGTATAATAAGGCCATGCTGAATAAGGCATTAATAAGTACTTAATAATGACTAATTAAGAGCCAGAGAGTGTCCGCCCTGAGATCGGTAGGTTGTGAGTTCAAACCCCGGCCGAGTCATACCAAAGACTATAAAAATGGGAGCCATTACCTCCCTGCTTGGCACTCAGCATCAAGGGTTGGAATTGGGGGTTAAATCACCAAAAATGATTATGTTCCAATTTGCCCCACCGCTGCTGCCACATCTGCTCCCGGTCAAATCCAAAATAATTTCTCACCAGAGATCATTTCGCCATCACCTAGAATGCAGAGAACATTTCCCAAAACCTAGAATTACAATCATGTACTAATTAGACAGTTAATCAATACTTAACGGTGCAATAAGTGTACCACAATAACTAATGTGTTACCCATTATATTTGAATTAGGACAATGCATATTCATCAACATAGCGCAACAATGTAAATATGCCAGAGTTAGCACAATAGCTAATTTTTATCCGTTGTCCTAAAGCAGGTCAATACAGTAAACATTCAACAGGTCGTGATACAAAAGAATACATAAATCACAGGACATTACACATTACAAACATACTTGGGGTGGGCGTATCCATCTAAACATCGTAAGTATCAATACAAAGTTTAAAATTTGAACGGGAACAATAGCTTTTTTTGCAGTTTCTTGTCAAATTGTTTAAAATATACTTGCAAACGACACCTTTCTCTCTCTCTCTGCTGCCAGCTCATGCACACCTTGCCCCTCCCAAGTTTTCAAGTTTCAAATTTCAAGTTTATTCACAATACCATAGAACAATTACAATAGTAGTGAATATCATTTAAAGATGTTGGTAAGTGAAAGGGTCCCCCAAATAAGCTAGAAGAAGCTTTTGACAGGGGGTCCAGAGGACAGTATATACATGGAATGATGAAACATGGTGGCAAGCACAAAAAACAACAACAACGCTATATGATAAACACAAGATAATAGTACTAAACCAAGCATACACATACATACATACATTCATTCAACCATGCAAAACCCAACAGTAGTCTACCCCACATGAGGCATTAGAGATAGGTGGTTAATAGGTAAGTTTTCAGTTTCTTTTTGAAGTTGGAGAATGGATACAGCATCTTGAGGCTCTCATTAAGCCGGTTCCAAATCTTTGGTCCCCTGCATACAACACTTCGAGCGGTACAAGCCAGTAGACGATGTTTACCTGATATCAGATCTAAGTTACGAGTGTTGTGGGCATGCTGGGGATGATAGATAGGAACCAAGCTACAGAGCCTAAGATTCAGCCTGTGAATGACTTGATAGGTTAGACAAGCATTGTTATAAATATTGAACTCTGTCAGTCTTAAGAGATGATAATTATGGAATAGATGTCGAGTGGGGGCATTAAACTTGGACCATGACAGGGCCCGTATGATTTTCTTTTGCATGGATTCTAATTTGTGAAGGTAGGTAGGGAAGGTGTTACACCAGATGACATTACAGTAGTTTAGATGTGGTTCAAAGAGAGTTTTATATAGTGTAAGTAGAGCATAAAGAGGAAGATAATGACGAAGGTGAAAGAACAGGCCAACATATTTGGATCATTTGTTTAACAGATGGCTAATGTGACATTTGAAATTGAGGTATTCGTCAATGATAACCCCCAGGAACTTTGTGGAGTACACTCTCTGTATTTCCTGCCCATTGATGTTGATATGGCAGTGCTCAGTATTTGTCTGGTTTTTATTAGAACAAAATAAAATAACATTTGTTTTATTAACATTAAGTGAGAGCTTATTGCATTTGAACCAGGTATCCACTTTCACAAGCTCTGAATTGACAGTTACTTGTAGATTGTGCGGGCTCCTGTGTAAGGTAAACAAATTTGTATCGTCAGCAAAAATTATTTTATGAAAAGTTTCGGAGTTTACAAAATCATTTATGTATAGGATAAAAAGGAGAGGCCCCAAGATGGATCCCTGGGGAACCCCATAATTTATGGTCATACAGGGTGAATTGTGATCATTGACGCATACACATTGTTGCCTTCCGTATAGGTAAGAACGGAACCAATCGAGAGGTACCCCTCTGACACCATAGTGGTATAGCTTATACAATAAGATCTCAAAGTATATTGTGCCAAAGGCCTTGGACAGATCCAAAAAAATGCCAATACCGCATTTTCCTTCTTCAATACAGTCATTGACTCTTTCCAAGAGGTCGAGTATAGCCATACATACTCCCTCATATATTCAGCCAGCATGAAATATAAATAATAACCTTTTGTCTTTACTGTTAAAGGAACATTAGTACAGTACAGTTTTCCTACTTAGGCTACATGCAGATTACAGCTAGACAAATTACTATTTTTGTTGTTATTCTTAAAGGGGACCTATTGTCGGGAACTCGCATGGCTTCAGTTGTAGTGACCCCAAGATGCAGGAACCAGGAGAACGAAGAGCAGGTAAGATTATTTTAATATAATTAACAGAGGAGGAAGCAGTCGTGCATGTAACGGTTCTCAAACAATAGTCAATCCTCGAGCGCTGAGGAGCAGGCGAGGCAGGCATAAATAGCAGCCTGTTGATTAGCACCAGGTGTGGCCAGGCTGCCAATCAGCAGCAGGTGAGAGGGAAACAGCACTCAGGGAGACATGCTGGAAATGTAACAAAAATGAGAGTGCTGACAGGAAATAAACATCAGACAAGGAAACAAACAGAAATGAAGTGACAGATCGTCACACTTATGATGAATTTGATCTTTTCTGACTTGTTAATGTTGTTACAATGTTGTATACTCGTGGTAAACAATGCCGAAGTGGCAAAATCCTAATTAAGGTCCATGCATTTTGACGTGAACTTGCACGCTATTTCGGATGTTTCTGTTTGCGAGGTCTGCTTAGGCTGCTGCCCCCGCGACCCGACCTCAGATAAGCGAAAGAAGATGGTTTGCGAGGTTTTGCAGTATGGCAAAGTCATGACATCACAGCCATGTGGACATATTTATTTAGACTCTGGCACAATAAAAGGAGGAATAAAGTAATATTTATTTAATTTTGGCATGTGCATAAAAACACCAACGTGTGAGATGCAGTGACATAATTTGTTTTATGCAAAGTCTGAATCGATCGGAGACTTTGCGGGTGTACCTAATGTTGTGACGGGTGAATCTATATGATGATGAAGTTTATTTTTGACTGTGTCTGGAAACAAATAGCGGCAACGACTTCTACATATACAGTACAAGCCAAAACTTTGGACACTCATTCTCATTCGATGCGCTTTCTTTATTTTCATGGCTATTTACATTGTAGATTGTCACTGAAGGCATCACAACTATGAATGAACACATGTGGAGTTATGTACTTAACAAAAAAAGGTGAAATAACTGAAAACATGTTTTATATTCCAGTTTTTTCAAAATAGCCACCCTTTGCTTTGTTTACTGCTTTGCACATTCTGGGCATTCTCTCGATGAGCTTCAAGAGGTAGTCACCTGAAATGTTTTTTACTTCACAGGTGTGCTTGAAGCTCATCGAGAGAATGCTAAGAGTGTGCAAACTAAAGAAAACGCATTGAATAAGAAGACTGTGTGTCCAAACTTTTGGCCTGTACTGTATATATAACAGTGTACATTTTCAAGAGATAAATTGTGATACTTTTAGAGAGGGTGAGGCGGAGTTTCATTTGCAGTCTGGGAACGCCTCCAGAATCATTGCTGACAGACTCAAAAAACGGGTTATAAAAATGACCGTGGAGCAACATTTTTCACAAAATTAACACCAAAGCATATCCAACACGTTTTATCTGGACCACAATGAACCTTTGTTATACTTCGGATTTGATGATTTCTTAAATAATTGTGGGTGGTGGAAAAAAATAAGGGAAATATTGTAGTGCTGTCAAATGATACATTTGTTTAATCGGAGTAATCAAGCCCTTAAATTTGGATTAATCATGATTAATCACAAGTTATTTCTTGCTTGCATTATTAAAGTTAACTTAGACACAATATTTGGACACAAATATAATTTTATTGTCAGAATGTTATACAGGAAAATTTTTAAAAGTGTTTTAGGTTAGTGCATGTTGTTTATTTGCTAAAAACTTGGTAACATATCCAGTTAAATCCAGTATTTTAGAGTGACATTTGCCAGCCATCACACTAGTTGGAGTCTCCTTACTCAACTTGATCACTTCATTAACATGATTCCGTGATTAATCAGCGTGTATCCATAATGAATGGGATACTTTTTGTGATTGATCACATGAGTTAACTTGTTAATTTTAACAGCCCTAAATTATGGTATTATTTGTATACTGTTACACTGTTTAAAAACATTTGAATTTCCATAAAATTGTTGTCCTGTCTTGGAATAAAATCCTAATCAACTAACCAGTACCAAATTTCCCAGTATATCTTTATTCCCAGTATCGCTCTCCACTACTTCAGACATCTCATCATCACTGGAGGAGTCATGTTGCATTCCAGAAAGCTAAGAAATCAGAAGTCTCTGACTAAAGAAAGTTGTTTGAGTTAGGAAATCATCAATATAAAGATTATATAAACTATGTTTTATCGGTAGCCAGTTCTCCAGGAAGATGGGTGTGTCAAAATGTGGCTTATGTATAACCTTGCTTTAAGTAACCTGGTAAAATGTAAAAGCAAAAAGTTAAGGAGGCAGAAAGTAAGTTAAAGTAGACTATCATTGATGTCAATGCTAAACATGACACTTAGGCGTGATGTCGGCCATGTTTTTTGTTTACTTTCAACTGGAACACTTTTCCTACTACTCTGCAGTCTGGAATGCAGCATTACTCCTCATTGAAGTTGCACCCTTGGCTAATGCTGAGGAAGCCAGCATTTTATTTCATCGGTTTCCAAAACTGGCTTTAATGTTTGTGTATGGACGAATAAAAACAGATTTTTTTGGTTTGTGTCATAAATAATGTGCGACATTATCTCATGTTTTGAAATCTTATTTAAAGACAGAACACAAGTGTCAGGACGTGGACTATGGGGTGGTGGTTTTCCCGAGATGCAAGTGAACTTGGACCGGACATGGCGTGAAGGTAATGACATCTTTATTTTAACACTAATAAAAGGAATAAACAAAAGGCGCGCACAAGGGCGGAAGTACAAAACTTGGCTATAAAAACAAAAACTAGCACAAAGGCAGAACTATGGACAAAAAACAAAAGACACTAACTGTGGCATTAATAAACAAAACTTACTTGCGATGACGTGAACAGGGCAGCATGGACTATGAAACAAGCAGCGTGAACTAAGCATGAAACCGTAAACATGACATGAAGCAGAGTGATGTCGCCAGGCTGACTTCATGGCAACAATGGGCTTAAATAATAATAACATGATTAGTGAAAACAGGTGTGTGACTCAAAATGTGAAACCGGTGAAACTAATGGTTGCTATGGTGACAAAACAAGAGAGTGAAACCAGGAACTAAAAAGCGTCCAAAAAACAAACAGCACATGGCCAAACAAAAACATGATCAACACAGACATGACAACAAGTACTCAATTTATTGACTTATGGTGTCATTTCTTGCAGTAAAATAGACTTCTAACACGCTGGCTATTTTGAAAAATATAGAATCTTTTCTTTTTTACCCCCCCACAGGCTTTGTGTAAGTAAAAAAAAAAAAAATACTAGCATCGTACAGTATGTCGTAACTGTAATAATTTCTGAAAACATCGTACATCTGTATGCTGTCTGTGCCTTACAGTTAAATATTTTAGTAAATAAAACCCCGGAAGACAAAATAATTTGTCTGGTCAACCCCTCCAGATCCAATTATAGGATTTTGAGAAAGAGCCCACAAAGGAGCCTCCTCATTGGCTGACGTGATATATAGTGAAGCACGTGCACGGTGCAAACTTGGAAAACAAGGAAAGATCGCAATACCTGCGCTTGCTTTTACAGCATATAGTGCTAAAAAAGCAAAAAACAAAAGAGGAAATCAGAGGAAGAAAAGAAAGACACTAGGTGTCTAAGAAAAACAAAGAAGAGCCACAACTCCAATAAATATTGGTCTGGCTTGTTCAAGATGGAGAGCATTGCGGGTCATAACTTTGGACGTGCACGTGGCTGTTTTCCTTCTACACAGGTAATCTAATGTTCCATTTTTTCTATACTTTGTGTGTATGGCGACGTGTGTTACCGATAGTCTGCAAAAAAATATGAACTAGGAGATCCTTCGATGCAACTTCTGACTGTCAACAGCCTGTGCGTGTGCACGTACAGCTCTCGTGCGCGATTCCGTGCACTTCCAGAGAGTAGGGGGACTGGGAGGGACCTATCAGCGAGGTGCGCAGAGTGGATTTCAAATTGAATTTACAGTTTGAATTCTGCCCGGTGACACAATATTCAAGTACCCGAGCTTTAATGTTAAAGCTACCGTATTTTCCGGACCATAGGGCGCACCGGATTATAAAGCGCACTGCCGATGAATGGTCTATTTTGGATCTTTTTTCATATATTAGGCGCACTGGATTATAAGGCGCATTAAAGGAGTCATATTATTATTTTTTTTTTCTAAATGTAAAACACATCCTTGTGGTCTACATAATAATGTAATGGTGGTTCTTTGGTCAAAATGTTGCATAGATGATGTTTTACAGATCATCTTCAAGCCGCTTTCTGACAGTCACTTAAGGATGCGCCGTTTTGTGGGGGGTCTTATTTACGTGGCTCACCCAGTGGTAATGTGGAGTCGGCTTCAGCTGACGATTCTCATCAATATTTGTGTGTAAGAAATAGTTGTATTTGCTTGAGCCACCGGCAAGAAGTGATTCTTAAACGGTCCTTGGGTCTCTGACCCGACCAACACACAATGTAAACAACATCCTATCTCAGCATCGCACTATTTCCTGTCCTTTCCTCAAGGTTGAGCATCACAAGCCTAAATCTACTTGAGGCCCCTAATCCTTCTGGAAGCCTGCAGGCTCTCACTGTCCTTCTAGTTGGGCTTCATTAAAAAAAGGAGCCCTGTCCTTTTTTACTTCCCCCCGGCGTCCTGGTAGCAGACAGGCACAATTACAAGCTGTTATCAAGAGACGACAATGGTGTAAGAGGGGGCAACTCGCTACCAAAAGAAACGTGACTATTGCATCACTGTGCGCTTCTTTTGTAATTCACTCGTCATATGGTTGTCGGGCGTCGAGTTTCAGGCGCTAATCTAAATAACGCCCCGAAAGTCCCGCGAGGAAGCCGGGCGAAGGGAGCAAATTGAAAGTAATCCAGCGGCAGTTAGCCCAGCAGTGCTGCCCGAGTTACATCCATCCATAATTCATATCTCCACAGCAGCCAGGTGGAGAAAGTTGCACTCGTGTAATAAAGCAGCACTGATGGGATCGAGCGGCGGTTCCCATGTGCTGGAGGTGCCTTTTGTTAAACCAGGACAGACGAAAGGCGTATTCCACATCGTGTCCGCTAGTAGTGTGACCTAATGAGCTACTGTCAAGTCAAAGTGTGAGGCTACGTACGATTGTACGCACCAAAAATACTTGGCATCTTCACTTTGGTCCCATTCGGTATTATTTGTCATGGGACCAAAATCTGCAAAGTAGGGTTGTACGATATACCGGTATTAGTATAGTACCGCGATACTAATGAATCATATTCAGTACTATACCGTCTGTAAAACGTACCGGTCTCCCATGCCCCCGCACACCCGTCATCGTCACATAATTACATTGCTGGTTTACAAGCATGTTCGGCAGCACACAATCACGGAGTACTTACAAACAGACACCGTGTGTAGACAGAAAAGAGAGAACGGACGCATTTTGGCTTAAAAACTAACGATAAAGGTGAAGTTATAACACTGAAACGCCCTCAGGAAGAGGTGCTTTAAGACATGGCTAGCTAGCTAGCAGCTAAAGTCCGTCCGCAGTCGGCAGTGTATTAGCTACTTCTAAATCACTAATCCTCGCCTCCATGGCGACAAATAAAGTAAGTTCCTTACAAGTATCATCTCTGCAGGACGAGGAATAGCTCAACATGCTTCACTACACACCGTAGCTCACCGGCGTCAACATGTAAACAAACGCCATTGGTGGATCTACACCTAACATCCGCTGTAATGATACCAAGTACAGGAGCGTATTTAGTCGATACTACTATGATTACGTCGATATTTTTTGGCATCACAACATCTTCTTTTGGTTTTTTTAAATGTATATTATGTTTATAAACTCAGGAAATATGTCCCGGGACACATGAGGACTTTGAATATGACCAATGTATGATCCTGTAACGACTTGGTATCGGATTGATACCCAAATTTGTGGTATCATCCAAAACTAATGTAAAGTATCCAAACAACAGAAGAATAAGTGATTATTACATTTTAACAGAAGTGTAGATATAACATGTTAAAAGAGAAAGTAAGCTGACATCAACAGTAAATGAACAAGTAGATTAATAATTCATTTTATACCACTTGTCCTTTATAATTTTGACAAAATAATAGAATGATAAATGACACAATATGTTACTGCATATGTCAGCAGCTAAATTAGGAGCCTTTGTTTGCTTACTTACTAATAAAAGACAAGTTGTTTTGTATGTTCACTATTTTATTTAAGGACAAACTTACAATAAGAAACATGTTTAATGTACATTGCTGCTATTTTTATTATTTTTTAATTACATAAACAAGTTTAATTGGTTTTTTTAGCACTTTGCTTTTCCTTTCTTTTAAATAAACAACAAGTGTTAGTCAATGTTCCTTCGAAGGTGCGCGCCTGTGCAATTGCGCACTGCTCAAGCGTCCTCTGCGCACGGCAAATCTATGCCACGCACAAAATCAAATAAAAAAATAAGCGCATAACAATTTTCGACACACGGACACGACAGAGAAAACCGTTTTCGTCATCATTGTTCAAATATTTGTAACGTCTGTCGAGACGCTTTGAGGACATGAATTCCATCCATCACTTTACTCAGCAAAACTCTTTATTGTCGGCCATAAACACATCACCAAAACATTAGTAAAAAAAATGATATCTAGCAAAACTGGTCATTTTCTGCAGTACAAACCAGACCAAAACCAACTTTGTTATATCAACAGCAGCCGCTCGCTCTTTCTCACTTGCGCCAGCACATGCACATATGGCACTTAGCTAGGGATGCGTTTACAGCCACACAAAAAGTCGGACAACTCCAACACCACACATAAAGTGTAATTCCAGGTCGTTACACTATGATTTACCAATCAAATGTGTGCTTATTCTAGTGTCATTTATTAGGATTCTTAATTTATAAATATTAATCATGAAATGCTGTTAGTATATTAAATAAATACTAATAAAAATATATTTTTTACAAACAGGAAGTTGCAGGAATGTACACATGATCCCCTGCTTACATCTCATTGTGCAACATGTGAATGTTTTAATGGGAACTAAATGCAATGTCTGAAAGGGGTACAAATTATTTCCAAAGCAGGACCTCCACCCAGACAAACAATAAAAGTACACTGTTCATGAAAAACAATATTTGTTGTTATTGTCATTGTAAGTGGGCCTAAACACATATTACAAAAATAACCTCATGGAAATGACTGCTGTCATTTGATTATAATAATAAGAGAATGTTGTCTGTCTATCTGTGTTGGCCCTGCGATGAGGTGGGGACTTGTCCAGGGTGTACCCCGCCTGCCGCCCAAATGCAGCTGAGATAGGCTACAGCACCCCCCGCAACCCCGAAAGAGACAAGTTGTAGAAAATGGATGGATGGATGTAGATTTAACTTGTTATTTAGTCAGGTTTGGGACAGGTGTGCTGCTGGTGTAGCCACAGTGTGCATGTCTGGTGTTGCTCACGTGGGCTCCACTGAATGCTCAGGGAGTTTTTGTGTTTGCTCACACACATGAAAAATTAGAGGGAACATTGGTGTTAGTCATTGAGATTTTTGTAACAGCTCAATGTGCAGCACAGTTACAGTAAAAATAAATATTTATGAATGAATGAATCATCTTTGTAGTTAGTAAGCACATGCCTAAACTAACTAAGCTGCATTTAGAAGTCGATGGAAAATTACAGCCAATAAATATGTGTACACTTTATTATCCGATTAGTCGACTAATCGTTAAGATAATCGCTGACTAATCAACTATCAAAATAATCGTTAGTTGCAACCCTAAAGTAGTCCATTACCCGGAATGTACCACAATGACGTAAAAAATATTTTCCCCCTTCTTTTTCCATTTTCAATCCTTTTATAAAAATGCTCCAGGGAGCCACCTGGGTGGCATTAAAGAGCCGCATGTTGCTGACCCTCGACTTAGAGAGACCCCGCCGCCAAAAAAGCGTTTCAAACACTGTTTGGCTGACAACATTGGCACTTGTTTCATAGACCTGGACTTAAAAAGTATGTCTGCAGGTAAAATCCCCCCCAAAAGAGACACACTAGTGATCATACAGTAGGCTTGTTTTCTGGTGAGATTCAGCACATTATAGAACGCCCACTTTCAGCTCTAAAATGTCACCTACAGAAGACTGGAGGCAAATTCATATTGCGTAATATGTGTTTTGGTTGCACCTTCATCCCGAATTGTGTTATTTTTGCTGAGAAATACCTTGGAGGGAGGAAAGACAGAGTAAGAACCTGCAGAAGAATATTTTGTACATTACATGCTGTACAAGTTTTTGCCTCTTTTTGCAGCAGCTTTTGCAATTTCTTTTTGGAGCAGATACACCAGCGGCTATATTATGGAGTTGAATGGTATTCATGTCGTAAAATTGGAAGTGTACAGTCTTGGTCAAAAGTTTGCATACACTTGTAAAGAACATAATGTCATGGCTGTCCTGAGTTTCCAATAATTTCTACAACTCTTGTTTTTTTGTGATAGAGTGATTGGAGCACATACTTGCTGATCACAAAAAACATTCATGAAGTTTGGTTCTTTTATGAATTTATTATGGGTCTACTGAAAATGTGACCAAATCTGCTGGGTCAAAAGTATACATACAGCAATGTTAATATTTGGTTACATGTCCCTTGGCAAGTTTCACTGCAATAAGGCGCTTTTGGTAGTCATCCACAAGCTTCTGGTTGAATTTTCGACCACTCCTCTTGACAAAATTGGTGCAGTTCAGCTAAATTTGTTGGTTTTCTGACATGGACTTGTTTCTTCAGCATTGTCCACACGTTTAAGTCAGGACTTTGGGAAAGCCAATCTAAAACCTTAATGCTAGCCTGATTTAGCCATTCCTTTACCACTTTTGACGTGTGTTTGGGGTCATTGTCCTGTTGGAACACCCAACTGCGCCCAATACCCAACCTCCGGGCTGATGATTTTAGGTTGTTCTGAAGAATTTGGAGGTAATCCTCCTTTTTCATTGTCCCATTTACTCTCTGTAAAGCACCAGTTCCGTTGGCAGCAAAACAGGCCCAGGGCATAATACTACCACCACCATGCTTGACGATAGGAGTGGTGTTCCTGGGATTAAAGGCCTCACCTTTTCTCCTCCAAGGGGTGTCCAGTTTTTTTCGTGACATTAGATCCTAAATGGCTATAAAAAGTGTCCCAACTTGTCGGATTATATCTTCAGCTATCTACTTTTCAGGTGGGATGCATGATTTATAATAAAAATAATAGGGACACGAGGAAACAGCTGATTAGTCGCTGATGGAAACATCGGCACACAAGAACTGATCACGGAGCCACTATAAATACTTTGTCTGCGTTAGCGCTTATAATAATAAAATCACTAATTCTTGGTTAATATTCAAAGCACGAAATGTAAATACAGTATTTTTGGCTCTTTTTATATGGTTATTTATCAGATTTTATGGGTGGAATAGTGGAGCCCCCATTGGCTCGCCTCTAAGCATACCTTTATTTACAATTATTTAATATTTAAAATGCATTAAAAAAATCCATCCGTCTGCATGATTTTCATTGTTGTCGGTGGGGAAGAGATTTGCGGTTCCTACCTCTACGTCACGGATCACGAGACTGACTTGCTCATTATCTCTCAAAATGGCTCAGGAATCTCCATGAGATTCATACTATTTTTATCATCTTTATTTACTTGCAAATTTTGGTGTTGTAAATCAGATATATATGATCATAGCTTCAATATAGAGGCAACTTGTTTTTCCATTATATTAGTACTTTTTAAAGATTACATTTGGTACAAAATGTAGCTGCTAAACTTTTGACTAGGACATAAAAGTTTGATCATATTACGTCTATACTGGTCCACCTGCACTGGCTCTCGGTACAGCTAAGATGCGACTTCGAGGTTTTATTACTTAAATACAAAATACTAAACGTTTTGGCACCATCAAACCTGCTGATTGTATTGTACCCTACGTTCTGTCCAGAAACTTACATTCCAAGAACGCCGGCTTATTAGTGATTCCCAGAGTCCAAAAACTAAGTCTACAAGCTCTAGAACGTTTCCTATTCAGGCTCCAGTACTACCGGTAACAGGTAACAGATGGAGAAACTACTTGGTCGAAGCATTTATCCCACCTTGAAACGCATCTATATACTGTAGCTTTTAAATAATCTTTGTTTTAGACCAGTTGACCTGCCACTTCTCTTTTTGGCCCCCCTCTCCTGCATGGAGAAGTTACCACTCTGGACGAGGCTCAAGCTATTTTAAGTCATGACCCTGGGTGGACCACTCCTCTACAGTGCGACTAATTGCCAGTTGCTAATGGACTGGACGCCTACATTATTATGAATACATCAGTATCTGTATGCACTTGGCATCCATTGCAGCCGGTCACCCAGGAGGGGGTCTCCACATCTGCAGCCCCTTCCCAAAGTTTCTTCTTTTTCCCATCTTGGGCTTTTGGAGTTTTTCTTTGCTCAGATGTGGGTTCATATCAGGGGATATGTTGTAATGCGGTGTCCAAGGGCCAAATGATAGGAAGACAGACTTTCAGTTTGTTGGAAGTGTGGCGTGTTTATTGACAAAGCATGTCTTAAACACGTGTAAAACCAAACAAAAATCAAAGTAACCACTTAAACAATCGAAAGTACAAAGCAAATAATCTACTCTCCAATCAAGGAAGGAAAACATGTGTTTTGGCATGTCTGAATTGTTCACATTACCTTTCTGCTCTTTTAAATGACTTCCCATACTTCCTGGCATGCGCCACTGTTGCCCACAGGTTTTATATCAAATATACTATTGCTATCTAACCTTCATATCTCTCTGAACCAAATCTAAGATTAATCCAAATGGGAAAACAAACTACCCCCTGTGAGTTGGTATGATCTGATGTCTGTGATGACATCATCAACCTCACAAAACCAGGAAATACCTGGCGGCTCCGCCCCAAACATTTCTGAAGACGAGCTGCCACCAGATGTACTGTAAGTATCTTGCAACAGTTAAATTAATACAGTTATCTGATACAAAATGCAACCAGTACTCTTATAAATGCTATGAAACCGATAACATTATGATGTCAATTAGACCTGTTGAGACGAGTAATGAGTACCAAGTTCATCCACTTTGTCACAGGATATCATAGTGGTTTGTACAACCTTTCAAGGCACCTAATGTGGAAATAGGCTACAGTTAGTCAGTTACCGATTACTCCAAAATTAATTGACAATATGGGAGATTCATTTTCAGGAGAAAAAAAAGAGCTAAGAGATATGCTTATTTTGTTATCTGCCAATTCCATTTCCAAAACCAAGTCCTGAAAAAGAGTGGTCGTCCTATATCCAGGTCCGAGTGATTGCATACGTTTGTAAGCCGATCAGTAAAAGTAATTTCAGCTTATCATGTTTCAGATACAGAAGCAAAACGGGTGCTTCTGTATATTTAAAGACCTTTTTTTATTTAATTGTAGGATTAGCTCAAATTTTTTTGAACAGACACAAAAAAACGCATCTCGGGACTGAAGACGGTAATTGCCTATACTTTTCTGTCAGATGTAATCTTGAAAGATAAAGTGGAAGCCCACCAAGTCGAAACACTTATTAAAGTCTGCGAATGGCGAGAGCAGACCATGTGACACCAGCGTAAAGTACTTGTCAGTTAGGTCAGTGGGGGTAGATTAAATGGAAACGTGTCAATGGGAAGTAGAACCATGTCTGACTATGTTCTGTCTTCTAAATGAAGAAAAAAAACAGCCTGTTTTCCCCTTTGAAGCGCACACAACAATATGTGGACATCTTTAAGCGAACAAATCCACTATGGAGGTGACTTTGCTGGTGCTGATCCGCATCGCAGGGAGGAAGCGATGAAAGTGAGGCAGCCGGGGAAGTGACGGGTGAGGGTGGTGATGTCGGTAAAAAGATGCGGTGGAAGGTGAGATGTAGGAGAAGGCAATTTGGAGTGTGCGAGACGAGCTGGCAGACAGACAAAAACCGATAGCGGGGAGTTGGGTTACCTCCATCTTTGCTCAGACATAGCAGTTACACTTTGTCAGTCAGCTCCAATGTCTCCGCCGTCGATGAAGACATAAAAGCCCCCCATGAGTAGAAATGTGAAATTTGATTCAGGCTCCTGTCATCTGCTTTGCCGATGTAACACGATGCCCTTTGACCTACCATCCAACCTGCTCACTCTCTTCTGTCGACACCGTGTCGTTTTTAGCTCACTTATAGCTTTCGGATCCTGGAACAGTTTGTCAAACCAGGTCCAACAAAGTTGTTGTCCTTTGTTGCTGCTTGTTGTCTATTTTCTCTGCATATGTCCCCTCTTACATCTGGATAAACAAATGGTGATGTTAAAATAGTTTTTTTTATTCTCTTTCCTTTCCAGCGTTTGTGGTTTGCATGAGAGGACCATTTTCCTCGGAAATGTGTAACTCTGATAAGAGAAACATCCACTGCAGAGGACATTGGTTCTCAGAGGAATATTTTGAGATTCTCGAACCAGGTATTGCTCAGTCCCTTCAGGATTTTGTAATGTCTCATCAGAGTTTATGTATGTTTATGTTTACTATGCAGTTTTTGTAGAATATGGGTCGGATGACGCCAGGTTGGGATCGCTTCTACACTCTGACCATATCAACAGATCAGTCATACTGGAAATATGCAAAAAAATTAAAAAGAGATGTGCTGTTTATCATTCACAATCCCTATGTAAGACAAGAACACATATGTTTTTTGGTTTTTTTTATGCATTCTAAGTCGTAAATAAATAGATAAAATGTCTGCTAACAATTGAGTCAATAGGGGCTCTTCTATTCCGCCCACAAAGCCCTCAAAATAACCGTCCAAAACTCGCCAACAATACTCTCTTTACATATTGTGACCTGCATGTTAACCAAATATTAGCAATATTGTTATTATAAGCGCTAAGGCAGACAATTTTTTTTGTGAGAGCAGACATTGTACAGTAGGTGACCCTTTTATTATGTTTGTAGTTTATATTCCTTGTTTAGCACTTAGCAATACGGCTACATGGTGCTTAGTGTTTCACTAAAGCCAGATCTGTTTAGCAGAGCTTCTAAAACTTGTAGTTCATCCTCCTTATATTCAGGATCAACAATATAAGGTTCTGGATCATCATTTGTCCCGAAGTAATCGTTGTTGGCTCCCACTAAGTCTGCACGATTTTCATTGTTGTTGCTGGGGAAGAGATCTGCGGTTCCTACCTCAGAGTCACGGATCACGCTCATTGCTCATTATCTCTCAAAATGGCTCAGGAACCTCCGTGAGATTGATACTATCATCTCTATTTACTCGCAAACTTTGGAAGTCTTTCAGTGTTATAAATCAGATATAAATGATGGTAGCTTCAATATAGTTGAGTGGCCGCAAACACTCTTCTAAGAATGTGTTGGCGGGTGGGAAGGGCTTCCTTGAGGGGGATTTTGAGAGTGTCATTGAAACTGTGCTATAGTGTCATTAATTAATTCCTTTTTGTCAGTGTCAATGGGCATATCAGTCTTTTGGCTGCTGGGAGGGGCCCCATTAAGGGGGATTCCGACAGTGTATTTGACATTATTCTGATATTGTGATTGTACAAACCCCGTTTCCATATGAGTTGGGAAATTGTGTTAGATGTAAATATAAATGGAATACAATGATTTGCAAATCCTTTTCAACCCATATTCAATTGAATGCACTACAAAGACAAGATATTTGATGTTCAAACTCATAAACTTTATTTTTTTTTTGCAAATAATTAACTTAGAATTTCATGGCTGCAACACGTGCCAAAGTAGTTGGGAAAGGGCATGTTCACCACTGTGTTACATCACCTTTTCTTTTAACAACACTCAATAAGCGATTGGGAACTTAGGAAACTAATTGTTGAAGCTTTGAAAGTGGAATTCTTTCACATTCTTGTTTTATGTAGAGCTTCAGTCGTTCAACAGTCCGGGGTCTCCGCTGTCGTATTTTACGCTTCATAATTATCACACATTTTCAATGAGAGACAGGTCTGGACTGCAGGCGGGCCAGGAAAGTACCCGCACTCTTTTTTTATGAAGCCACACTGATGTAACACGTGCTGAATGTGGCTTGGCGTTGTCTTGCTGAAATAAGCAGGGGCGTCCATGAAAAAGACAGCGCTTAGATGGCAGCATATGTTGTTCCAAAACCTGTATGTACCTTTCAGCATTAATGGTGCCTTCACAGATGTGTAAGTTACCCATGCCTTAGGCACTAATGCACCCCCATACCATCACAGATGCTGGTTTGTATTTGCCTGTGATAGAATCACACATTCTTGTTGCTGTTAAATTTGAATACATGACTAGTCGGTGTCAGGGGGCCCCCTTTCAGCTGGGGACCCTAGGCATTTGCCTAGTTTGCCATACCGCGTTGCAACCGGCCTGGGGACTATTCATGTTGTCTTCTGTCATTTTTCTCTCTTTTCTCCCTGTCTGCCCCCTCTTAAATTAAGACATTTTTTGCATTTTGCCTAATCTTTTTTTTTTTTTTTACGAACCTCATTTGATTAGTTCCCGGGTCATTGGGACCATAACATTTTTAATTACATTTGGCAGTTGACAAAGGTGTCGAAGACCCGAGGACACTGCAGCTGTGTTTTTTAATTATAAATTACAGGTTGATAATTTATTCAAAAGTGTTTCTCTTCTGTCATTAGCCGTCATTCTTGTTCCTTTCTGGCATTGCACGCCCAAATAAAAAGCAATATTTACAAGTGTCCCAGGCCATTGATTAACTAGACCTGTCTGACACTAATGCCACCAGCATAATGATATCCTGATAAAATGAGCCAGGCCATGTTTTCCCCAGCCTGTTGTCCATATTCTAGCTGGCCCACTTCACCATTCCCGCCCCCGCTAATCCTGTGTCAACGGAAGCCGCTATGCCGCCCGACCCGCTCGCCCGCCCGCCTACCATCTCGCCTCTGCTCAGCTTTAATCTTGTTGCTGCTGAGATCGGAAGCTCGGAATTAGGGCTGACTGGCAATTTCTGCTGGAATATGACCAACTTAGTATAGAGCGGCGAGGGAAGCACACGGCGGAATTGGTCTATTTTCTACTGGTGTACAACCCACAGACCTCACGTCGTAACTTCAGAGCCTTATGTGTTTACATATTTTACATGCATTTCGTAGGACAATTTAATAGGTACACATGCATTCTACAAAACCCAAAACCAGTGAAGTTGGCACGTTGTGTGATTCGTAAATGAATACAGAATGCAATGATTTGCGAATCATTTTCAACTTATATTCAATTGAATAGACTGCAAAGATAAGATATTTAATGTTCGAATTGAAAAACTTGTTTTTTTGTTGTTGCAAATAATCATTAACTTGGAATTTAATGGCAGAAATACTCTGTAAAAAATTGGCACAGGGACATTTTTACCGGATGGTTCTTTTCCTCTTTGGTCCGGATGACACGACATCCACAGTTTCCAAAAACAATTTGAAATGTCGCCTCGTCAGACCACAGAACACTTTTCCACTTTGCATCAGTCCATCTTAGATGAGATCGGACCCAGCAAAGCCGGCAACGTTTCTGGGTGTTGTTGATAAATGGCTTTCGCTGTGCATAGTAGAGTTTTAACTTGCACTTACATGCAATGATTTCTCCAGATTCTCTGAACCTTTTGATGATATTACGGACCATAGATGGTGAAATCCCTAAATTCCTTGCAATAGTTCATTGAGAAATGTTGTTCTTGAACTGTTTGACGATTTGCTCATGCATTTGTTCACAAAGTGGTGACCCTCGCCCCATCCTTGTATGTGAATGACTGAGCATTTCATGGAAGCTGGTTTTATACCCAATCATGGCACCCACCTGGTCCCAATTAGCCTGTTTACCTGTGGGATGTTCCCAATAAGTGTTTGATGAGCATTCCTCAACTAACTCAGTCTTTTTTGCCACTTGTGCCAGCTTTTTTTAAACATGTTGCAGGCATGTTTCAAAAAATGCTTTGACATTATTCTTGTAAAGTAAATTAAGTATTGTTGACAGTTTTTTAATGCATTTTTAGAGTAATTTAGAGATATTAATTGATTGCTCCCATAAGCTGCATTGCTAGCCACCTAAAGCGAGCCGATTTTTATCAATCAATCAATCAATCAAAGTTTACTTATATAGCCCTAAATCACGAGTGTCTCAAAGGGCTGCACAAGCCACAACGACATCCTCGGCTCAGATCCCACATCTTTCACACATTTTACATGTGTGAAAGCAGAAAAAAAATAGACTTTAGTCTTCTTGTCTCTCATAAGGATTGTGAATTGATTGATTGATTGAAACTTTTATTAGTAGATTGCACAGTACAGTACATATTCCGTACAATTGACCACTAAATGGTAACACCCGAATAAGTTTTTCAACTTGTTTAAGTCAGGGTCCACGTTAATCAATTCATGGTAAATGATAGGCACATTTGTGCAGAAGTTGTGTTCCAACTCCTACAAAGTCGTGTCATGCATAGAGTATATAATGGGAATAGGGAAGTGGGGAGTGTTCATTACAAGATGAATTGGAAGTCAATTAAAGGAGATCAGGCTGCATCACAGACACTGAATAAGATCCGAGCTTCTATTGCCGCTAATGATGCTTGATCTTCAAGCATCGGCATCGCATCCGGTGCTCGTCACTCCCAGGTGGAGGAGCCGTGTAATCACGATTGAGATATTTGTCGGCTTGAATAATGAGGAGGATGTTTGTCTGGAAAGCGTTGTGTTTTTTTTTATCTGGGCCGTGATGAGCCCCGCTTTGGAGGCTGGGTATCTATGCCACGTCTTCAGAGAGATTAGCAAATGCAACAAGGAGCTTGCCAATGTTCAAAGCAGGTTGAAAGCCACATTTTTTTGTGGCAAACAAGAGAAGGGCGGCGTCGACCTTTAAACACTTAAAAAGACGGGAGAAAAGCGCTGAAGTAGCTCAAATAGAAAGCAATAATTGACGTCCCCCTTGAAAGCAGCAGTTGACAGCGGGAAGGCTGAGATGTGAAAGCCTTTAGGGGAGGTGATGAGGGATTATACGTCCTGACAGAAACATGCAGGGAGGAGAGTCTCGGAAATGGGCTGTGAGGCACTTATGGAGGGGAGACGGCAGCCATGCATGCACACGCCAGGGTCTCTATGGCTGACAGCCATACTCCTTAAGACGTGAATCTTGACTGGAGAGACGTGTCATCGCTGTGTGACGGTGTCTGATTAATAGGGGCCGCCTATTAAATCACAAAAACCCCAAAACCGCAGAGTCGAACAGAGTGAAGCGTGGCAAATGACACCGGTTGTCAGTTCCTGTGACAGCGGTGATGGAAGGTGGAGCAGCGTGGATCGAGGAGAGGGTGAATCGGCTTCTGAGTAGGATGAAGGGATGGAGCTCTACCTCCTGCTATTGCTTTAATTGTTTATTTGCTCAATCTTTTTTTCTCTGTCTGGCCCATGTAAAATGTATACATTTTTTGTGGCATTTCAAGACTGCATGATGATTTAAAGGCCTACTGAAACCCACCACTACCGACCACGCAGTCTGATAGTTTATATATCAATGATGAAATCTTAACATTGCAACACATGCCAATACGGCCGGGTTAACTTATAAAGTGCAATTTTAAATTTCCCGCGAAATTTCCGGTTGAAAACGTCTATGTATGATGACGTATGCGCGTGACGTCAATCGTTGAAACGGAAGTATTCGGACACTATTGTATCCAATACAAAAAGCTCTGTTTTCATCGCAAAATTCCACAGTATCCTGGACATCTGTGTTGGTGAATCTTTTGCAATTTGTTTAATGAACAATGAAGACTGCAAAGAAGAAAGCTGTAGGTGGGATCGGTGTATTAGCGGCTGGCTGCAGCAACACAACCAGGAGGACTTTGACTTGGATAGCAGACGCGCTATCCGGCGCTAGCCGCCGACCGCATCGATGATCGGGTGAAGTCCTTCGTCGCTCCGTCGATCGCTGGAACGCAGGTGAGCACGGGTGTTGATGAGCAGATGAGGGCTGGCGTAGTTGGATAGCTAATGTTTTTAGCATACCTCTGTGAGGTCCAGTAGCTAAGTTAGCTTCAATGGCGTCGTTAGCAACAGCATTGTTAAGCTTCGCCAGGCTGGAAAGCATTAACCGTGTAATTACAGGTCCATGGTTTAATAGTATTGTTGATTTTCTGTCTATCCTTCCAGTCAGGGGTTTATTTCTTTTGTTTCTATCTGCTGTTAAGCCCGATGCTATCACGTTAGCTCAGTAGCTAAAGTGCTTCGCCGATGTATTGTCGTGGAGATAAAAGTCACTGTGAATGTCCATTGCGCGTTCTCGACTCTCATTTTCAAGAGGATATAGTATCCGAGGTGGTTTAAAATACAAATCCGTGATCCACAATAGAAAAAGGAGAGAGTGTGGAATCCAATGAGCCCTTGTACCTAAGTTACGGTCAGAGCGAAAAAAGATACGTCCTGCACTGCACTCTCGTCCTTCACTCTCACGTTCCTCATCCACGAATCTGTCATCCTCGCTCAAATTAATGGGGTAATCGTCGCTTTCTCGGTCCGAATCGCTCTTGCTGCTGGTGTAAACAATGGGGAAATGTGAGGAGCCTTTCAACCTGCGACGTCACGCTACTTCCGGTACAGGCAAGGCTTTTTTTTATCAGCGACCAAAAGTTGCGAACTTTATTGTCGATGTTCTCTACTAAATCCTTTCAGCAAAAATATGGCAATATCGCGAAATGATCAAGTATGACACATAGAATGGGTCTGCTATCCCCGTTTAAATAAATACAATTAATTTCAGTAGGCCTTTAAAGGCCTACTGAAATGAAATTTTTTTATACTTGATCATTTCGCGATATTGCCATATTTTTGCTGAAAGGATTTAGTATAGAACAACGACGATAAAGATCACAACTTTTGGTATCTGATAAAAAAAGGCTTGCCCCTACCGGAAGTAGCGTGACGTAGTCAATTGAACATATACGCAAAGTTCCCTATTGTTTACAATGATGGCCGCATGAAGTGAGAGAGATTCGGACCGAGAAAGCGACGATTTCCCCATTAATTTGAGCGAGGATGAAATATTTTTATATGAGGAAAGTGCAAGTGAAGGACTAGTGGGGAGTGGAAGATGCTGTGAGAGCCGGGGGTGACCTGATATTCAGCTGGAAATGAATACAACAGTAAATAAACACAAGACATATATATACTCTATTAGCCACAACACAACCAGGCTTATATTTAATATGCCACAAATTAATCCCGCATAAAAACACCTAGGTGTTTGTTATGCTAGCTCCTAGCTACTAGCTACTAGCTCGAGCTAGTTATAGCTCGAGCGGGTAATATGGACGGGATCCCGTATATATAACCCGCCAATACAATTCAAACACCTGCATAACACACACACTCACTCAGCCCAAACAACCGTTCACCTAACCCAGGGGTCGGCAACCCGCGGCTCCGGAGCCGCATGCGGCTCCTTGACCACTCTGATGCGGCTCAGCTACATACATGCCGACCCCCCCGATTTTCCCAGGAGATTTATGGATCTCAGTGTCTCTCATAGATTACTCCCAGGGAAAAAATAATCCTATTTACACTATAATTACTAAATAAAGGGCGTACCCTAATTGCACTGCAGTAATTGTCCTCTATAGCATTTACATACAGCGTGCCAGTCCAGCCACATGTTGCATGTTGTTATTACTTGCACACACAGGAGACAGCAAAGCATACTTACTCATCAGCCACACAGCTTACACTGACGGTAGCCGTATCAAACAACTTTAACATTGTTACGTTACAAATATGCGCCACACTGTGAACCCACACCAAAAAAGAATGAAAAACACATTTCTGGAGAACATCCCACCGTAACACAACATAAACACAACATAACCATTACCCAGAATCCCATGCAGCCCTAACTCTTCCGGTCTACATTATACACCCCCGCTACCACCAAATCCCCCCACACATCAACCCCCCCCCCCCCCCCTCTCCGTGCGTTGGTTGAGCGGAAGAGTTAGGGCTGCATGGGATTCTGGGTATTGGCACCGTCAGTGTAAGATGTGTGGCTGCTGAGTTAGTACGCCTTGCTGTCACTTACGTGAGCAAGCTGAAATTGCATTCTACGTGTGGTCGAGCAGGTACACCGTTAGGGCGGACTGTAGAGGGCGCCAAATGCAGTGTCATCACGCTCTGATATTCGGGAGTCTCCCGGGAAAAATGAGAGGGTTGGCAAGTATGACGCTATCAAGCGCCATTCATTCAAAACTCGCGGGCTGCACTAACATCAAATTTCCGCATTAAAGTGCGTGCCGGTGCGTGTGTCGGAGACCCCTGGTTAACATAGCACAAAGCATTTAAGCTTTGTATGCGGTGTTTTTCATTTTAAATTTAAAATTTTTTTTTGTGGCTCCCATTACTTTCTTTAATTTGTGAAACTTGCCAAAATGGCTCTTTGAGTGGTAAAGGTTGCCGACCCCTGACCTAACCCAAGGTTCATAAAGCTTATATATTTAATCAAAGTTACGTACATGACACGCACGTACGGGCAAGCAATCAAATGTTTGGAAGCGCGCGGGTGGGACCTGATATTCAGCTGGGAATGACTACAACAATAAATAAACACAAGACATATATATACTCTATTAGCCACAACACAACCAGGCTTATATTTAATATGCCACAAATTAATCCTAATGCTAGCTCCTAGCTCCTAGCTACTAGCTCGAGCTAGTTATAGCAAGCGATCAAATGTTTGGAAGCGCAGCTGTGTACTCACGTTATCGCAACTGTGTATCCAAATCAAAGTCCTCCTGGTAAGAGTCTCTGTTGTCCGAGTTCTTCCATCTTGACTGCATCTTTCGGGAATGTAAACAAAGAAGCGCCGGCTGTGTACGTGTTGTTGCTGACTTCCCTCGCAAAATAGACACTTTGCACCGACAACTTTCTTCTTTGCTTGCTCAGCTTCTTTCTCCATAATGCAATGAACAAATTGCAACAGATTCACCAACACAGATGTCCAGAATACTGTGGAATAATGAGATGAAAACAGAGCTATTTCGTATTGACTTCAATGGTGTCCGAATACTTCCGTTTCAATGATTGACGTCACGCGCATACGTCAACCCTCAGAGGCGTTTCGAACCGGAAGTTTAGCGGGAAATTTAAAATTGCACTTTATAAGTTAACCCGGCCGTATTGGCATGTGTTGCAATGTTAAGATTTCATCATTGATATATAAACTATCAGACTGCGTGGTCGGTAGTAGTGGCTTTCAGTAGGCCTTTAATTTAGTGTTTAGTCCAGGGGTCCTTAAACTATGGATCCGGCCCACCATCGGCCATTAACAAGTAAAAAGTCAAGGGCGGTCACGACATGTTTTTGCCGCAAATGTTGGTCAATTATTTAGGGCATAAGGCAAATGACGATGGCGGTCGCAGCTTTTGCCGCAGTTGCCGTGGTTAAATTCAAGCCCTGCATTAGCAAGAAACAGCAAAACCAGAGAGACAATCAATGAGCTTGTGGACGGTCTCAAGCAGTGTTTCTTAACCATAGGGCAGAGGCCTATTTTTGGGCCGTTAGCGCCCCCTAAAGCAGTGTTTTTCAACCACTGTGCCGCGGAGATACAGTCTGGTGTGCCGTGGGAGATTGTCTAATTTCACCTAGTTGGGTTAAAAATATTTTTTGCAAACCAGTAATTATAGTCAGCAAATGATGTGTTGTTGTTGAGTGTCGGTGCTGTCTAGAACTCGGCAGAGTAACCGTGTAATACTCTTCCATATCAGTAGGTGGCAGCTAATTGCTTTGGAGATGTCGGAAAAAAAGGGAGGCAGTGTGCAGATAAAATTGTGTCTTATGCTTAAACCAAAAATAAACAAAAGGTGAGTGCCCCTAAGAAAAGGCATTGAAGCTTAGGGAAGGCTATGCAGAACGAAACTAAAACTGAACTGGCTACAAAGTAAACAAAAACAGAATGCTGGACAACAGCAAAGACTTACTGTGGAGCAAAGACGGCGTCCACAATGTACAACCGAACATGACGTGACAATCAACAATGTCCCCTCAAAAGAGGATAAAAACAACTGAAATATTCTTGATTGCTAAAACAAAGTAAATGCGGAAATATCGCTCAAAGGAAGACATGAAACTGCTACAGGAAAATACCAAACAAAGACAAAAAGCCACCAAAATAGGAGCGCAAGACAAGAACTAACACTACACACAGGAAAACAGCAAAAAAGTCTAAATAAGTCAGGGCGTGATGTGACAGGTGGTGACAGTACACCTACTTTGAGACAAGAGCTATATTGATGCATGCTTGGTTATGGTTTAAAGTCATACCCAACAATTGCAACAACAACTTTTTACTGTCAACTGAGTTTTGTTTTTTAGTGATTTTTGCTGGTGGTGTGCCTCTGGATATTTTCAACGCAAAAAATGGGCCTTTGCTCAAAAAAGGTTGAAAAACACTGCCCTAGAGGGTTGCCAAAAATATCTGTTTCTCAGCTGTAGTCTGTATTGCTTGCAGCAGCACTCAGTTGTAATACACTTTTCCACCACTTGTGGCAGTAATGACAATATCAAACAAACAGAAGAAGTCTGTAGAGTGGAAAAACAAGTTGACTTTACATGCTGAATTGTATTTCATTTTATCAATCAAACCATATCCAATTGCATTTCCAATCCGCAAAGTATGTAAAAATACAGTTTAAACATCACAAAATGACACACTTTTTAAAATTCCGTTCGGAATGTCTTTGGCAATTTCCGTAGATTCAGGGTCGGAAACACTTCTGCACTCTGAATATATCAGCAGATCGGTCACACGGGAAATATATAGTACGTCTATAAAACTTTCATCGTAAAACTCTTTGTACCTGACAAATGTTGGCTCCCTTGCCTCTGCAGGCTTCATCAGAGGTGTCATGTGTTATTGTTGTGACGTTGTCTGTGATGAGTTACCGTACAGACGAACCTTGTTGATACACATTTTTTTTAGTAGGCCAAATTAACCTTCTCACTATATAAAGAACACGTGTTTCCTTTTTTCATGCACTATAAATCATATTTAAAAAATATATATATATATATATGTATATATATATATATATGTATATATATATATATATGTATATATATATATATATGTATATATATATATATACATATATATATATATATATATATATACATATATATATATATATATATATATATATCATTAAAAATACATAAAAAGTCAGCAAACAATTGAGTCAATGGAGGCTAAGCCTGTGGGATATGGCCTAAAAATAAAATCCCCGATTTTTTCCACAAAAAATGCAATTTTTCCGATTTTTTTCCCTACTTTTGAAAGAAACCAATGAATACAAATGACAGAAATAATTTTTCTTCTATTGGATCAAAAACTAGTAGTTTGAAATAACACTGCATTCACTGCATCTTACTCTTAGCAAAATTCTGATTAAAATAATGTTGTTGTTTTTTTAGACCAGATATAAAATGTACTTGTTATGGAATCATTTTCAAATAATTAAATTAACCATCTGGTCATCTAGTGGTACACCAAATATTCACTTGATTACAGTACAATGTTTTTTTTTCCTATATTCAAACAGTGTTACCCCTGATTTCCACACGGCCGCAGTGCATAATCGCCGCGGACTGGCAGCGCCATCTGCCTTCCAGCAATCCCCACCGTCGTTCTGTTGCGGCGAAATAGCGCGGACTTTTACGAGATCTCGCAAATCCGCGCATAGTCATGTGACAAAGTTGAAGTGAATTAATTAACTTATATTTTGTTGTACATATGGTGAATGTTTATATTCACCTTGGAGAAAGCAAACCACCAAGTTTAAGTAAATCGTGGTATTTCAGTTTGAGCACATAATAAGGTGCCTTAGTTTTAAATTCGCAGGTGGATTGGATCACTTCTTGTAGGAAAGAGGCCCTAATTGGGACTTCGGAATGCAAAAGTGATAACCATATCCTTGAGAAAAGACTACCTGTCTAGCTCAACGCCAACATTTGAGTTATGACTTAAAGCAGTTGTTTTCCAGTCACTACACACGAACATCTCCTTACATGGTTAGGTTGTGCTGTCCTGACTTAGCACACACCCAGATAGATAAAGAAGGAATACAAGACTGGTGGTTTGGCTTCTCCAGTTTAGGAGTCCTTCATTTTTTTGAAATAGGCTCCTCCAAGTACTGCAGACCTGTTTAATCTGCTTGTTCAGAACGCTGCTGCTAGAGTTCTAACAAAGACCAAAAAATGTGAGCACATTACACCAATTCTTAAATCCTTACATTGGCTCCCTGTACATTAAATAATTGATTTCAAAATCCTCCTGCTCACATATAAATCACTACATGGTCTAGGGCCGAAGTATATTACTGATATGCTCCCACTATATAAGCGCTCTAGATCACTAAGATCTTCTGAGACCAATCTGTTAGCGGTTACCAGAGTAAACTCAAATCAAGGGAGAGCATCATTCAGTCACTATGCAACAAATAGCTGGAATAAACTTCCTGAAGATGTCAGACTCTCCCCAACTCTGACTACTTTTAAAACTAGACTGAAGACTTTTATGTTCACCTTAGCTTTCAGCTAAATCTTTTAACTTTTAACGTCCGCACTGTTTTTATTTTTATTGTCAGCATTTTAATTTTGCTTTTATTTTCTCTCATTTCACTTTGTTGTCTGTGAAGCACTTTGAGTCTGCCTTGTGTATGAAAAGCGCTATACAAATAAAGTTGCCTTGCCTCGCCTTGCCTTGCCTAATGACGCTCGCTTGTAATAAAGCACATTTTTTGTTTAGCAAAGCGTCTCCGACATCTCTTTTGATCCAGCCGCACTGCCGTGTTGCCCTTCTGCCCGGGAGGGCAGAAATACACTTCAAAGTAACACTCAAGTAAACACCACAAAATGTCCCAAGATTTACCGTCCATCAATACCCACAGGAGGCCTGTGACGGCATTGACTTGACTCATGACAGTTTTGCTTTGCAGAACGACAACTTTATTTTTTTTGTAGCAAGCAACATCACAACAGTAACATTCTTCCTGGCGAGCGTTGTAGACACACACAACTCCCACGAACCAAGCCCCTGTTGTATCAGATGGCATTTGACACAGGCCCCCCCATATGTGCGCATAGCCGCCCGGCATATGCCTGTATAATATTCTTTAATTTTGGACCTTCTAAATCAGCATTTGGGTCAACAAGGTGAAATTAAGTCTGAAAACCTTTAACAAGTTGTCCGTCCCCGGACACTTGTTTCAAAGTGTAAAAATACCATCCACCATGAAGACAGATTATTTTATTTTGAAAGTAAACCAGATCATTTATTTTGTGTTTGTGTATTTATTATTATTAGCCTTTATTTAACCAGGTAAAATCCCATTGAGATCAAAGATCTCTTTTCCAAGGGAGACCTGGCCAAGAGGGCAGCAGCAAGGTTACATTAAAAACAGTAAACAAATACATAAAACATCACATTTACGACATTAAAACTGTGTATGACCTTCTGTCAACACAAGCAGATTTAAGCTAATCTGCCGTGTTGCGGCGAATGAAAAAAATAGAAGCTCAGAAAATAATCCATCCATCCATTTTCTACCGCTTGTCCCTTTTTTGGGGTCGCGGGGGTTGCTGGAGCCTATCTCAGCTGCATTCGGGCGGAAGGCGGGGTACACCCTGGACAAGTCAATTAATTAATTAATTTAAATAATTAATATTCAATAGATTCGACAAAACAGTTACAATAGCAGAATCAATGTCAGCACACGACACGACTGCTCGCTGCATGCCGCCATTGTCGTTTGAATCAAACAGTCACTTCGGCGCTACGTCACATCTGTGAAATCCCGCCCGGCGATCCTGATTGGTTCATTATGTTTTGCTATCTTGAAGGAGTTTGCATTGCCCTCGATGCCAGATCCTTGTGTGGAGCTCAGCGAACTACAAGGATCTGGCGAGAGTCAGGTTAGGGCTATACGGTGTCGAACAGGTGCTATAAATTGTGAGTTCAAATATTGTATTTCTTAAATTTTTCACATTTAAAATGTTTTTTGCAATTTTAATTTTGACAGTACCACATAAGATATGTTTTAATTGCTGATGTTTATTGATTTTTTTTTTTTTAAATGCGCCAAAAAATAACCCGTTTTGTACACTGTTGATGTGTTTCAATGCTTAGTAGTGCGTAAATGTGTTTCTGCATAGTATTTCTCCAGCAATGGTCATGTGGGGACATAAATGATGGTATTTTGAGAGGTAATTATTGAAGTCGGACATCACTGAAGGCCATACTTGCCAACCCTCCCGAATTTTCCGGGATACTCCCGAATTTCAGTGCCTTTCCCGAAAATCTCCCGGGACAACCATTCTCCCGAAATTCTCCCAATTTCCAGCCGGACAACAATATTGGTAAAGGCACGCCCCCAATATCCATGCGGACCTAAGTGAGGACAGCCTGTCGCCACGTCCGCTTTTCCTCCATATAAACAACGTGCCGGCCCAGTCATGTTATAACATCTACGGCTTTTGGAGAGTGCACAACTGCGCACACAACAAGAAGGAGACGAAGCAGAAGAACGAAGAAGAGACATGGCGATGACGAGTAAGAAGAAGAAGTACGCTTGCAAGTTCCAAAATGATTGGCAACCAGAATTTCAGTTCATCCAGGACAGTTCGAAGGGGAAGGGGAATGCTGCCTGTAAATTTTGTAGATCAGACTTCTCCATTGAACACGGTGGCCGAATGGATATAGTCACTCATGAACGGTCGGAGAAGCGCAAGGCGGCGGCAACGCAGTATTATGGGCCACCTTGCTAAATGGAGACCTGAGGGTGTAACATATGCCGAGACAAAAATGTCTATGCTGATACCTGCAAGCAACATCCCGTTCTCATTTGCGGATGTTTTCAACAAATTCGTGAAGGATATGTTCCCGGATTCAGAGATCGCTCGCCATTACTCAAATGGCAGAACAAAGGCTACTCAAATGGTGAAAGGTAAGTGTTTTTGTTTTTTTTAAGTAAGCAGCAAGTATAGTACAGAATAACTGTTTTCATTACTGTGTACTGTACTATATATATATATATATATATATATATATATATATATATATATATATATATATATATATATATATATATATATATATATATATAAGAAATACTTGAATTTCAGTGAATTCTAGATATAAATATACTCCGCCCCGCCCACCCGGACCCCGCCCACCTCAATACCCCGAATACAGGGGTGTCAAGGTTGGCAAGTATGCTAAAGACCAAGGTGGGAAACGCACGGCCCTCCACTGGTTTTTAATGAACACTTAGGCCTACTATGCTACTGTATTTTAATGTTGGTCATTATGGTGGCACTTGAAGAACCACGTTTTTTCTGAGGTGGTACTTGGTGAAAGAAGTTTGAGAACCACTGGTTTAAAGTAAATGACAGCGCCACTAAAAATCACATGCCAACATGGCGTCTATTGGTGTAACATGCAAAGAGCCTCTGTCTAGGTACAGCTAAGGGCAAGCAGTAATTGGACTCTGCCTGCACATGAAACAGATCTGTTCTGACATAACAGGAACTCAGAGTAAAAAAGAAAAAAAACCCACAGAGGAAAGCCTTTGCCATCGCAAAAGAGGAGCGACCGCAGCCCGCAAATTATTTACAAGCTTCTTAGAGACGATTCACTCCGACAACATCGGGCCGCCTTTCCCCCAGAGCGATAGGAGTCCAGAGATGCCGCCAAAAAAACAAAACAAAACAAAAAAGTCTTTGAGTTTAGTGTGAGGTTCTGGGTGAGCACTGACAGCGAGGCCCATCCCGCGCTCACATAGGATCAATGCGTTTCTAGGAAATAAAAAAGCGATGACAAGCATGCGTGAGAGAAGCATCTCCACAATGTCTGCCCGCAGCGCTAATGCCTCTCGTCATGAATTCACAACGTTGTCACCACGTCCACTCCGTTCATCCACGCCGTCTCCTCTTCAGCTCACCTGTCACACCGCGGCAACGTGACGGGACGCCATTAAACTCGCACTGACATGTTTACTCACATATTTGCATGCACACCCTGCTATTTATAAAAACGCTGTCATCTATACAGGCAAACACGACAGCACGCACTTTATCGGGTGCACCTAGTCAATACGAGAAGTGTCTAATATGGGTGACGATGGCATCCCAGGATGCAGAGGAGGCAAGCAACGTGCAGGCAGAAGGTCGTTTAGAAGAGAAAAGTCGAGCAAGAACTAGGAAAGCGACTGAACACTAGGGATGATGTTTGATAAGAAATTATTGAGTTTGAGCCTATTATCGAATCCTCTTATCAAACCGATTCTCTTATCGAGTCCAGATAGGTTGTCGTATATGGAAAAAAACACACAATATTTGGTTTAACAAAAGCTCACTTTTATTATATAAGAAAAAAAAAAAATCTAATAAATAAATAAATATTGACTGTTACCCCCCTAAAAAAATAAAATAAAATAAATAAATATTGACTGTTGTTACTCAAAGTATATTAAGTGGGATTTTTCGGAAAAACAAATATATACAGTAACACAAAAACAACCTGTCTCTGTGATCACTATAAGTGTATAAATAATAATATAGTGTTAAATAAAATCAGTCCCTTGGGCAAAAAACTGAAAATAATACAGCTCTCCAAAAAGTGCACTTCTGCTGCTATTTGACATAACTGTTTGTTATGATGCTTTGACATTTTTGCACTTTATTTCTTTATTGAAAGAAAATTCTATGAAGAGAAAGGTTGTTTGAAAATGTGGTTACAATGCTAAAAAAATGAAAAGTTAAAGCTAAAAAAGAAATACACTTTATTAAGTTAAAATCTTTCTTTATAGGGGGAAAGATGTGATGTTATGAGCTAGGGAAAATAACAACTACACTACCCAGCATGCAACGGGAGTGACGAGCATGCGCGGTAGCCCCGAAAAGTGTTGTTGCATGTCGCCACCCGGCAGCTAAGAATGAGGTTATGAGCACGCTGTGAAAGTAAACGTCAAGAACTCGGCCAACACGCCTCGTCTGCATTATTTATAATTAGACAGACAACACATATACAGTGTGATTTTGTCTTGTTTACAAGGAAAGAAAAACAAAAGTTAAAAAAGGGAGATGTCATATATATGTATGTGCTGCGGTTGCTTTAAGAACGTTGCGACAGCTGCCGTAAAGGAGGTGCGTTGCTAGCCTGGTTGCTATGTTTCCGGTTGGTCGTAAAAGTGTTCTTCATGTGTTTGTACCCTGCTCAAATCTCTCAGTAAAGTTATTCATTGGATTATACCTTTTGTTTGTAACTTTATTACACCTTGGAGCGCTTTTTCCCGTCCATTGTTTTCCTGCTTTCCCTATCTGCGCCTAATGACTGAGCTACGTGACGTCATTTCTTGTGATGTCTCACGGAACATTTCTGGTCGGGACGGGATTCCAGGGATTCGAATAAAGAACCAACTCTCTTTCTTTACTATAGTGGTCTCGATAACTGGTACCGGTTCTCAAAAAGGGATTCGAGTCCGAGGACTCGGTTCTTTTCTTATCGAACAACCGGGAAAACCGGTTTCGAGTATCATCCCTACTGAACACTGCGGCATACCAGCACTGAAGGAACGAGGTGGAGCTAAATAGAACTAATTAAAAGGGCTGCCAAGCAGTGTTGGGTTAGTTACTGAAAACCAGTAACTAGTTATAGTTACTAGTTACTTCATTTCAAAAGTAACTCAGTTACTAACTCAGTTACTTAAACCAAAAAGTAATGCGTTACTTTGAAAAGTAACTATTTAGTTACTTCTGTTTTTCTTCTTTTTTTTTTAAAGCTCCCATTAATGCCCTTTAGCCTTCATTTCAGTACTGTTATTGCACTGGAGAATAATACAATCTGTTGATGAACTTGACATGCATTTGCATCACTGAACTCTGCTAAGCAATGTGGTCTACATACAACACACAAAGACAAATATTTGTTACAAAGGCCAATTTGTTTCTGGCCAGAACAAATTGACAAAACTATTTTAAATAGCTGCAACATAACATACATAAGTAACAAACAGCATAATAACAACATAGCTGTAAAGCAAGAAAGGCACACACTACATACACAAAGCCTAACCAGGCATTTTTTCCTCAAAGAATTCTGACACAAAATCATGTCTGAAGCTCAGAACACTCTACACATTTCCCCAGTTTTAGTTTAGAGATAAGGAAAGATTGCCCTGGCCCACTAGAATCCCTCTTTATGTTTGTGAACTTTATAATCTATACATTTAGAGTGATGTGATAATCAAACACTCTAGAAGTCTAGAATGAAAGAGTATATAAGAGAATTGACAGCAATGTTCCCTCTAAGGTGCGCGCCTGTGCAATTGCGCACTGCTCAAGCGTCCTCTGCGCACGGCAAATCTATGCCACGCACAAAATCAAATAAAAAAATAAGCGCATAACAATTTTCGACACGACACGGACACGACAGAGAAAACAGTTTTCGTCATCATTGTTCAAATATTGTAACGTCTGTCGAGACGCTTTGAGGACATGAATTCCATCCATCACTTTACTGAGCAAAACTGTTTATTGTCGGCCATAAACACATCACCAAAACATTAGTAAAAAAAATGATATCTAGCAAAAGTGGTCATTTTCTGCAGTACAAACCAGATCAAAAGCAACTTTGTTATATCAACAGCAGCCGCTCGCTCTTTCTCACTTGCGCCAACACATGCACATATGGCACTTAGCCAGTGATGCGTTTACAGCCACACAAAAAGTCGGACAACTCCAACACCACACAAAGTGTAATTCCAGGTCGTTACACTATGATTTACCAATCAAATGTGTGCTTATTCTAGTGTCATTTATTAGGATTCTTAATTTATAAATATTAATCATGAAATGCTGTTAGTATATTAAATAAATACTAATAAAAATATATTTTTTACAAACAGGAAGTTGCGGGAATGTACACATGATCCCCTGCTTACATCTCATTGTGCAACATGTGAATGTTTTAATGGGAACTAAATGCAATGTCGGAAAGGGCTACAAATTATTTCCAAAGCAGGACCTCCACCCAGACAAACAATACAAGTACACAGTTCATAAAAACAATATTTGTTGTTATTGTCATTGTAAGTGGGCCTAAACACTTATATTAGAAATGGAAATGACTGCTATCATTTGATTATAATAATAAGAGAATGTTGTCTGTCTATCTGTGTTGGCCCTAGCTGCGATGGGTGGGGACTTGTCCAGGGTGTACCCCGCCTTCCGCCCGAATGCAGCTGAGATAGGCTCCAGCGACCCGAAAGGGACAAGCGGTATAAAATGGATGGATGGATGGAGATGTAACTTGTTATTTAGTCAGGTTTGGGACAGTTTTGCTGCTGGTGTAGCCACAGTGTGCACGTCTGATGTTGCTCACATGGGCTCCACTGAATGCTCAGGGACTTTTTGCCTTTGCTCACACACATGAAAAATTAGAGGGAACATTGCTTGACAGAGTGTGTACCTTCAGTGCTGAATGATGAGCAGAGGTAGAGTTAATCCTTAAGTGGTGGAGGGAAAGTGGCATCGGAGTCTCTGTCTCTCTTTACTAGCTACGTCGAAGCATGTTGCTTATGTAGCTTGTTTCAGCAGATTTGAATTGCTGTTTTGGGCAGTAGATGGGATCTTTGATCCAAAGCACAATTTACATTTAACTAAAATGTTATTTTCTTTGTGCTCGACAAAAGAAAAGTAGTGAAAATATCTCCATGTTAACAAACTCGACTTCTGGCTCCGCCATGATCAGACACGCCCCCCCCCTCCTTCTCCTCCTCCACCTCCCCACACTCACACACACTCACACACACACAGAGCGCAGGTCTCTCTTCTCCGGTTTGTGACACAAGAAGAATCAGCGCTCCGATAAAACACACTTTATACTACATTAAAAGTAACGTAAAATAATGCAGTAACGCATCATGTAGTAACGGTAACTGAGTTACTGAATATAAAAAATAACGCGTTAGATTACTAGTTACCGCCGAAACTAACGGCGTTACAGTAACGCGTTACTTTGTAACGCGTTAGTCCCAACACTGCTGCCAAGTGATTAATTTTTTAATCGTGATTAATCACGGGTTATTATTTGATTGCATGGATAAAATTTGCTGAAGAAAATACCCCAATATTTGGATACAAATGCAATTTGGTAGTGAGAATGTCATACAGGAACGTCTTGGGATTTGTTATATATTGTATATATTACATAAATGTATAACATAATATATCAGTATATATTATACGGTATATATAATATGTAAATGTGGAAGTTGCGTCCTCGCAGTCCCACTGTCAGACACGGCACAGGAGCCAAGTGTGCAGGTTTTAACAAGGTTTTAATAATATGTTTTCACAAAAGTTTTCTCTCCTGTAGGATGCGACTTTTCAGCCGCGTCCGTATCCTCTCTCCCCTCCTGCTCCCGGCCGCTTACTGTTAAAGACAACAGATGATTAGATTAACACGTACCACCTGTAAAATCTAATCACCTGCCAGCTGTGTCTCGCCGTCATCACTGCCATGCCCCCGTCTGATGGTGCTCTGTTCTCAGCACCATGGACAGAGGCGGTGACTTTTGCTCCTGCAGGCAGCGCTGGCCACATCTCCCTCCACAGTAAATATTACATATATGTTATATTTTATATTGCTACTTTGGTCAATTTTTAGTCTCTTTTGTTTTCGCCCTCTTTTTGTGCCCTTGTGTGCATTATCCTCTCCATCCTTACCCCTTCCATCCTAGCTGAGCTACTGTGTGGATCAATTTCCCTTGTGGATCAATAAAGTTTGTCGAAGTCTGTTCAATGTTTAACTGAACCGCAAATCATCGATTTGCGCAAAACTAGGTGCAAATAAGTATAGTAAAAAATTAAGTGCACATTTTGAAAGTCGTTGCAGTTTGCAATAATCTTGCAAACAAGGTACAGTCACTAATCGTTAATGTAGTAAGAACACTCAAACAACTTAACATAGCGCACCATTTACTCTACAGTTGTCGAAACAAGGTTGTTACCTTTTTCAGATGACAATGCTGATCTCTTTTTTTTTTTTT
This sequence comes from Entelurus aequoreus, assembly GCF_033978785.1. Classification (NCBI taxonomy): domain Eukaryota; kingdom Metazoa; phylum Chordata; class Actinopteri; order Syngnathiformes; family Syngnathidae; genus Entelurus; species Entelurus aequoreus. The sequence continues at coordinate 23,297,954 of NC_084757.1, forward strand.
TTGGTGCAATGCGACCCCAGCTCGTTGTGATTACTTACAGATGTCCAACGTTCTCCAGGAAGCAAAATAAATTCACATGTAGTCTGTAGTTGCAAGTTGATGCTCTTGTTTGTGTAGGACAGTTGGTTTATCCTTGCTGTAATTGTGCCTCTCCAAGGTACCACGGATCAGCTGTGGTGATATGAATGACATCTTCTTGCAGGATTTGGTCTTCACAGATGTTAGATGTCCTACATGCGGTGGCTGTCCGTTTAGTAAAGGCATATGTTTAACTTAACTGGGGTACTTTTGTTGACAATATTGAATCGGTAAACGTTGCCAGCGTAGCGTTCTCCTCTGCTTGTTGTCAATGTGTCGCTAGTACATGTTTTACAAAAAAAAGTCACCAGAGGATTGGCAACACTGTCAGTGTTTCGCTTTAGGATGGTATTTTAAACTTGATGTGCGCCGATGATTAAAACGCTTGTAGCTGCAATACCAACAAGTTACCTCAGTTTTATCCAAAGTTATGTTTGAAGTCAAATGGGCCGCCCCTCCTCCCAATCACAGACCGTGGAACAAATTTGCGCGTTTTCCAATGTAAACTTTAACCTGGAATTAAGCTTCATTCATTTTTGATACCAGGATCATTTATTTGTATTAATCACATGCGTTATTAATCCAGCGCTTGAATTCAACCACAGCAACTGCCGCTACCGCCCTCGCTATTTGCCGTCATGCCCTAAAGATTGACCAACATCTGCGGCACGAACATGCCGTGACCACCATTGACTTTTTACTTGTTAATGGACGAGGAATGTAACAGTAAATTGTATGATGATAATTTGCGATAAAATTCAAAAGTAAGTAACTAGTAAGTAATACCATCTATTTTTTAATTACCAAAAAAACTTCATTTATTCATGCATTTTAGGCACTTTAGGATCTGAGTTTTCCCCTCAGAGTTAAAAGTGCAGTTACATCTTATGGCCATCAGGTGCCATCTTTCAACATTTTATATATACATATATATACAGTGTATATATATATTTTTATATATATATATATATGTATATATATGTATATATATATATATATATATATATATATATATATATATATATATATATATATATATATATATGTGAGTGTGTGTATATATATATATATATATATATATATATATATATATATATATATATATATATATATATATATATATATATATATACATGTGTATATATGTTTATATATACATGTGTATATATGTTTATATATACATGTATATATAAACATATATATATATATATATATACATGTGTATATATGTTTATATATACATGTGTATATATGTTTATATATACATGTGTATATATGTGTGTATACAGTATGTTTATATATGTGTATATATATATATATGTGTATATTTATATATAAGTATATATATATATATATATATATTTATATATATATATGTGTGTGTATATATACATGTATATGTATATATACACATGTATATGTACATATATATACATGTATATGTGTATATATACAGTATATGTGTGTGTGTGTGTGTGTGTGTGTGTGTGTGTGTGTGTGTGTGTGTATATAAATATATATATATAGATGTATATATATATATATATATATATATATATATATATATATATATATATATATATATATATATATATATATATATACTACCGTTTCAAAAGTTTGGGGTCACATTGAAAAGTCCTTATTTTTGAAGGAAAAGCACTGTACTTTTCAATGAAGATAACTTTAAACTAGTCTTAACTTTAAGGAAATAGACTCTATACATCCCTCTCCCACCCACCCCTGTCATCTGTGGGCCTATCTGGGGACGTCTGGGATCCGTCCCTTGGGGGGGGCTATGAGTAGCTGTGCAGCTGGGGAGGCACAGCAACTCCTCACCCCAGTGGGTCTGCAAGAGATGGCGCCATCATCTCCGAGGGGTCTGCAACAGACGGCGCCATCCTCTCCGGTGGACCAGCAGACGCCACCATGCTCTCCGGTGGGCCAGCAGGGGTCTCCACCACCCTCTCCGGTGGGCCAGTAGGGGTCTCCACCACCCTCTCCGGTGGGCCAGCAGGGGTCTCCACCACCCTCTCCGGTGGACCAGCAGGGTTCTCCGCCACCCTCTCCTGTGGACCAGCAGGGGTCTCCGCCACCCTCTCCGGTGGACCAGCAGGGATCTCTGCCACCCACTCCGGTGGGCCAGCAGAGGACGCCGCCATCCTCCTTCCTGGTGGGCCAGCAGAGGGCGCCGCCAGCCTATTTCCCGGTGGGCCAGCAGAGGGCGCCGCCAGCCTCCTTCCCGGTGGGCCAGCAGAGGGCGCCGCCATCCTCCTTCCCGGTGGGCCAGCAGAGGGCGCCGCCATCCTCCTTCCCGGTGGGCCAGCAGAGGGCGCCGCCATCCTCCTTCCCGGTGGGCCAGCAGTGGGCGCCGCCATCATCCTCTCCGGTGGGCCAGCAGAGGGCGCCGCCACCATCGTCTCCGGTGGGTCCTCCCATGCCGGCGGTCGAGCCGCCTCGCCAATTGCGGCGGCGTTCAACACGCCGTCGTCACCTGACTCTTCCCCGCTGGTTGCGGGGACACTTGGCCTGGCGGCCCACCTCCTTGTCCTCCCTCCACCCTCCCTTGACTTTGGACTGGTTTTTTTTTTGGGTGGGGGGGATTTTTTAATACGTCTGGTATCCGTTATGGGAAGGGGGGCTACTGTCAGGGTTTCACCTGACAGTTTGGTTGCGTTTGTCTAGTTTCCTGTCTGTGCTTTTATTTTGTCTTCATTTCCTGATTGTCTCTCTGAGTGCTGTCCCCTCAGCTGTGGCTGATTGGCACCGGGCCACACCTGGTGCCAATCTGCCAGCTGCTATTTAAACCTGTCCTGCCCTCCAGTCACTGCTGGATTATTGTCACTTCTACCTGTAGCTTCTACCTGTCACTATTTGTCGTTGTAGCTCTGTCTACTTTTGTCCACTCCGCTCTAGTCATAGTCCCTTCGTGTCACAGTAAGTGTTTTTGTTTCTTGTCCACAGTTAGCCTTTGTGCTATTTTAGTTCATAGCCTAGTTTGTTCTCCGTCTTGTGCGCGCCTTTTGTTTGTACCCTTTTGTTTGTTTTTTGCTATAGTGTTTAATTAAATCATGTTTTCCCGTTCAATGCCTGCCACCATCTCTGCATCTTGGGGTTCGTCACCAACATACTCTGACAGAGTTTTCCTTATTCCGGAAATAACAGCCCGGGTCTTGGTGTAACTAATGTGGCGCTGTTTTATAAGCAGCCCAGCAAAGCAAGAAGAGAAACTTGCCTTCATGTCAAATACTTTTGACAGGCAGCCAGATGAGAAAGCGAGTGCGCGTGTTTGTGTGTGTGTGTATGTGTGTGCGCATTTGTGTGTGTTGTCCGTTAGGCACAATCTCATCACACCAGTCTGCCACGGTTGCACACACATGCAAGCACAACTGCTGATTTATTAGTTTCAACGATGCAGAAACAAAATAAGGGAGCGACTCAAGGCTTTGACGTCCTTTTCAGATGACAGCTTTGGCAACAAAGCAAAAAAATAGCGTTAAAGCTTCCTTTCATAAATCCGTTCGTTTATGTGCACAACAAAAATAAAGTCAGACCGTTTAGTTTGTCATCATACCGTTCCAGAAGATACACTGTCGTTCCATGTCATTAAACAAGCTCGAGCATCGTATGTATTTATGACCCTGTGGAGGGAGAGTGTGATCAGCGCGCCGCAGGAGAAAAGGTCACCGCCTCTGTCAATGGTGTTGAGGGCGGAGCACCATCGACTAGGGGCGGGACGGCGAGACACAGCTGGCAGGTGATTAGATTTCACAGGTGGTACGTGGTGATCTAATCATCTGTTGTGTTTAACAGCGAGCAGCCAGTGGAGGAGAGAGGTGGGAGAGACTGGAGAGAAAAACATCTGAAAAGATTGTTCTTGGAATTGCATGTTCATTAAAACTCTGTTAAAACGTCACGCCTGGCTCCTGTTACGTGGTATCTGTGGAACGGGTAGGGAACGACTTCCACAGACCTGCTATCAGCTTACACGCTCATCCGTTTTCTTATCAAACTTAAAAGGTTGCTGTAAAAATATCAGTCTAGCTTTAATTAACATTTCCCCAAACAAAGTAAAAAGGCTACATGTTTTTTGTCAGCTGGCAGAAAGTCTTTGTAGGCCTTGAAGCTACACATTCAGAATTTAAAAAGAAAAGCACTAATGAAGACAATAAGTCCAACAGGACTTTCTGACCGCCGCCTGACCTTTACATCATTAAACTGTACATGGAGGAGGACTAACATTTAAAATTCCCTGTGGTGGGGGGGAAAAAAAAACCTCTCATATGATAATACACCGAGTGAACGAGCACCACTTTGTGGAGCTCAGAGTGTTGCGGAGAGAATTTAGTAGGACATCTATCCAGTAGATCCTTGAAAGTACCAACAATGGTGGTCTAACTTGGGATTTGGCAAAAATCGCAACAAGAAGGCATTATTTTTATTTGTGTTGTTTCATATTGGGAAAAACAAGCATATTAAACGTCAAGCATCCTCCAGAAACTGCATATTTTGGTGGTACCAAAATTATTTCGATACTTTTCGGTACTTTTCTAAATAAAAGGGACCACAAAAAATTGCATAATTGGCTTTATTTTAATAAGAAAATCTTAGGGTACATTAAACATATGTTTTTTATTGCAAGTTTGTCCATAAATAAAATAGTGGACATACAAGACAACTTGTCTTTTAGTGTAAGTAAGCAAACAAAGGCTCCTAATTTAGTCTGCTGACATATGCAGTAACATATTGTGTCATTTTCCATTCTATTATTTTGTCAACATTATTAAGGACAAGTGGTAAAAAAAATATTATTAATCTACTTGTTCATGTACTGTTAATATATGCTTACTTTCTCTTTTAACATGTTCTATCTACACTTCTGTTAAAATGTAATAATCACTTATTCTTCTGTTGTTTGATACGTTATATTAGTTTTGGATGATGCCACAAATTTGGGTATCAATCCGATACCAAGTAGTTACAGGATCATACATTGGTCATATTCATCATCATCATCATCATCATTTTTATTTATCTCCTTCATTGATGTGCATCTTTGATAGACAATTATACCACAATTATTCAGTTACACCGTTACACACCAATGCCTGAGAAGGAGCAGGATGAAGAAAAATCTTATATTTTCCTGCCCCCTTCACATAATACATAGTCTTACTTAATGATATGTGAACCAACAATTACATCCAAATATAACGAAAACAAAACAAAACAAAACAAAACAAAAAAAACACAAGTGCAAAACTTCATGAAGTACAAACCGAACAAAAATACAAAAGAAGTAATATACAGGTACACCTCACAGGATGATACAAAACAGATACAAAACCAGGCAAAAAACAAGTAAATTAATAAATATAAAGCAAAATGTAAACACTTATGGCTGTCCATATGATTTTATTGTTCTGTCTTTATATATTTTTTTCAATTTGAATATATTTTTACAATCTTTTATCTCATTATAAAGAGAATTCCATAGTTTAACCCCCACCACTGATATACACATTTGTTTTAAAGTTGTCCTTGAATACTGATGTTGGAAATGACCTTTTCTTCTATGCTCTTCATTCTCAGAAGTGATGACAAACATTTTTTGTAAATTTGCTGGTAATGTTTTGCTTTTAGCCTTAAACATGACACATAATGTCTGTAACTTTACTAGCTCCTGTAATTTCAATAAACCTGAATTAATGAATAATATGTTAGTGTGTTCTAAGTAATCTACTTTATGAATAATCCTTATAGCTCTTTTCTGTAGTTGATACAATGCCTTTATGTTACTCTTATATGTGTTCCCCCACACTTCCACACAGTAGTTGATATATGGCAATATAAGTGCACAATACAATATACGCATTGCCCTATAATCTAACACATATTTTACCTTATTTAATATAAAAATACTCTTAGACATCTTTTTCCGCAGATGTGCAATATGAGATTTCCATGTCAGACCGTCATCCAGTATCACTCCTAAAAATCTAAGTTCAGAAACCCTTTCAATATCTATTCCATTTATTGACAATTTGATCGTTTCCTCCCTTTTCCTCTTACAAAAAATCATGAACTTTGTTTTTTCTACATTTAATGATAATTTATTGGCATCAAACCATCTCTTAAGTTTAATCATTTCCTGTTCAATAATTTTTGATAATGCTTTTAAGTCGTGTCCCGAACTATAAAAGTTGGTGTCGTCCGCAAATAATACAAATTTCAATAACTTTGATACCTCACATATATCATTAATATATAAAATAAACAATTTTGGTCCCAAAACCGAACCTTGTGGAATTCCACATTCAATCCTCATTTGTTCAGATGTATTACCCATAAAATCCACAAACTCTTGTCTATTATCTAAATAACTTCTTAGCCAGTCTAAAACTACTCCTCTCACACCAAATGAATACAACTTGGACAATAATATAGAATGATCTATAGTATCAAATGCTTTTTTAAGATCGATAAATACCCCTATAGTGTATTTCTTATTATCAGTTGCTGTTGCTATATCCTCAATTATATTCATTACAGCTGAAGCAGTGGATCTATTGGTCCGGAATCCATACTGGCTCTCACTCAACAGCATGTTCTTTTCAATAAAACTATCTAATTTTTTTACAAATATTTTTTCAATTATTTTAGAAAATTGTGACAGTAGTGACACTGGTCTGTAATTAGTGAATCTATGTTTATCTCCCGTTTTAAAGAGTGGAATTACCTTTGCTACCTTCATTTTATTTGGAAAGGTCCCTGTTTGAAAAGAAAGATTAAAAATATAACAAAGAGGTTTGATGATACAGTCAATAGTCTTTTTTACAATTATCATGTCTATACCATCACTGTCTGTTGATGTCTTATTTTTCAGTTTTGTTACCACCGATACAATTTCATTTTCACTAACATCTCCTAGAAGCATGGACTGTAGCACTTTGCTTCCCCCTCTCCATCCACTCTGTATATCTTTATGTTCTCCAATACTCTCTGCCAATTTGGGTCCAACATTCACAAAAAAAGAATTGAATCCGTTTGCCACTTCATTCATATTTGTTATCATCTTATTATCCTCATTGATAAAATGGCTTGGTGGGTTTGTAGGCCCAGATGTTTTTCCTATTACCTTGTTCAGAATATTCCAAGTTCCTTTGATATTGTTTTTATTTTTTTCTAGTAAATTATTATAATATTCTCTTTTTGCTTGTCTCATTATTGTTATCAATTTGTTTTTGTAAACTTTATATTTTGTTTCAGCATCCTTTGTTTTTACTTTTATGAAATCTCTATAAAGTTTGTTTTTCTTTTTACAAGCATTCTGTAGTCCCTTTATAATCCAAGGCTTTTTATTGTAGCTGTCTCTTTGTTTCCATACATTCGGACAATGCTTTTCATACAATGATAAATATATATTAAGAAAAGCCTCATATGCAGCATTTGCTTCTCCCCCATACACCTCATTCCAGTCTGTTTCAAATAAGTCCTTCCTAAACCTATTTATTGCCTCTTCAGTTCTTTTCCTTACATATCTATGAGTTTTTTCCTCCCTCTTTTTATCAATTGGACAGTCATAAGTAAGAAACACAGGTAAGTGGTCACTTATATCATTAATTACTAGTCCACTTTTTATATTATTTTTTATGTCATTTATAAAGATGTGATCAATTAACGTTGCACAATTTGTCGTTATTCTACTGGGTTTGGTGATCAATGGATAAAGCCCTCTACTATATACCACATCCAAGAAGTCTCTTGTTGATTTATTTCCGGGTGAGCTTAGCAGGTCTATGTTATAGTCGCCACACATGACAAATGTTTTATTTTCCTTCACCTTACACAATAATTCTTCCAAACTATCATTAAATGCTTCTACTTTAGACCCAGGTGTCCTATACATACACGTAACAATAACATTTCTCTTCTTTTCTATTTCTACCTCTACAGTTACACATTCAAATAAATCATCAATTACCACTGTCATACATTCCACAGGTCTACATTTCAATTCACAGTCAACAAACAGGGCCACACCTCCTCCCTTCTTGTTTCTTCTACTACAGTGATACAACTCATACCCGTCAATGGAGAAATCGATACCTCTGTCTTTATCGATCCATGTTTCAGAAAGTGCTATTATTTTGAATTTGCCATTTAGAGTCTTCAGGTATTCGTCAATCTTTGAGAAATTTGCATATAAGCTTCTACAGTTGAAATGTATTAAAGAAAATGTATTATCTAAACTAACATTGTCATTGAATTGTTCCTCTGTGTAGTAGTCACATGTAGCATTGATTGAGTTGAACAGATGGTTTTCTGGGTCAACATCATTTTCAAAGTCATACAGTTTATAGTCCATGTATTCAGCTCTTAGAAACTTTTGATTCTCAGTTGTCTCACCTTCTCGCTGCGTAGCCTTCCCCGTCTCCAGCCAAGGATGAGCCGTGTCAGTCATAAGTCTAGCAGGTCTCATCTATATTGATCCAAGTCGCGGAGCTCTCGGATCATGACAACTTTGGCTTCTTCATATGGTCCATTTAGCCGAATCATGATTTTGCAGTTCCGTGTCCATGTTGCTTGTATCTTGTTTTCTTTTCTGAGGATGCGTGCTTGTCTTGCAATGTCAGCGTTCTTCTTGGTAAGATGTTCATTGATGTAAACCCCAGTTCCCTTCAGCTTCCTTCCCTGCCGTAGTAACTCCGTCTTGTGTTTCCGATTTACAAACCGGATCACAATGGCTGGGTTGGTTCTGCTGTCCTTCCTGGGGATAGTATGGCACGCTGAAATGCTGCCACTTTGAAGAGTCATGTTCTTACTGGAAAAAAAGTTAATTACTTGCCGTTCAAGTGTCACAAGTTCGTCTGCCGGGGCTTCGGCGTCCTTGTCAGCGTCCCTGCTGCGAGTCCCGGCCACTCTTGCATATGTGCGATGTTTGGTTTCTATATTCAAAGTACTCATGTGTCCAGGGACATATTTCCTGAGTTTATAAACATAATACACATTTTTTAAAAACGAAAGATGTTGTGATGCTAAAAAATATCGACGTAATAATAGTAGTATCGACTACATACGCTCCTGTACTTGGTATCATTACAGTGGATGTCAGGTGTAGATCTACCTATGGCGTTTGTTTACATTTTGACGCCGGTGAGCTACGGTGTGTCGTGAAGCATGTTTAGCTATTCCTCGTCCTGCAGGGATGATACTTGTAAGAAACTCACTTTATTTGTCGACATGTAGGCGAGGATTAGTGATTTAGAAGTAGCTAAAACACTGCTGACTGGGGCTGGACTTTAGCCGCTAGCTAGCTAACCATGTCTTGAAGAACCTCTTCCTGAGGGCGTTTCAGTGTTATAACTTCACTTTTGTCGTTACTTTTTAAGACAAAATGCGTCCGTTCTCCATTTTCTGTCTACACACATTGTATGCTTGTAAGTACTCCGTGATTATGCGCTGCCGAACATGCTCGTAAACCAGCAATGACGCGACATGATGACGACGGGAGCGCAGGGGGGTGTGGCGGACCGGTACTTTTCAGAGGCGGTATAGTACCGAATATGATTCATTAGTATCGCGGTACTATACTAATACCGGTATACCGTACAACCCTACAAGAGTATTTTGGTTTTTAATAGTCCAAGGTAAATTTCCTGGTTGTATTAACCAGTCTTATTTAATTGTCGCACTTAATCAAAAACGGTACAAAGACTGAGTCACCAAGCTCACTGTATGTTTTGGTCATTGAATGTTCTTTTCATAAATGGAAATTTTAAATAAAAAAATGACTGGTTTATTATTTTGTTTTAAAATACAAAAAATAATATTGAAAAACAAAGCATTCTTTTTTTTTTTCCTTTTGTGTTTTTGGTGTTGAAAATGTGTCCGTTCTCCCTTTTCTATTTCGACCCTGTTTCTGCTTGTAAGTGCTATGTGCGTGTAAGTTGCCCCAATATGCTCGTCTGCCTGTTTTACCATCAATGTCACGATGGTAAAAATACCGGTATTTTTCACCAGCAGTATACTATAGACGGCAGCACGGTGGCAGAGGGGTTAGTGCGTCTGCCTCACAATACGAAGGTCCTGAGTAGTCGTGAGTTCAATCCCGGCCTCGGGATCTTTCTGTGTGGAGTTTGCATGTTCTCCCCGTGACTGCGTGGGTTCCCTCCGGGTACTCCGGCTTCCTCCCACCTCCAAAGACATGCACCTGGGGATAAGTTGATTGGCAACACTAAATTGGCCCTAGTGTGTGAATGTGAGTGTGAATGTTGTCTGTCTATCTGTGTTGGCCCTGCGATGAGGTGGCGGCTTGTCCAGGGTGTACCCCGCCTTCCGCCCGATTGTAGCTGAGATAGGCTCCAGCGCCCCCCGCGACCCCGAAGGGAATAAGCGGTAGAAAATGGATGGAGTATACTATAGTACCGTTTTTAATTCATTAGTACTGCGGTGCTTTATTAGTACCGGTATACCGTACAACTCTAACAGAAACACAAACATGGTTCAAAATAAAACTTGAAATGACTCGTATTGTTTCACATAATAATAATCATTATCATTACTGGAAAGGAGCAACAGGTGAACCTAAATAGACTTCATTAACCCATCGAAAACAGGTGCGCTGGCAGGAAACTAAGCAGAAAATGAAGTACAGGAAGTACTACTAAAACAAGAACACCAGGACTGGAAATTATACCAATTGAAGGAAATGAAAGAACCAAAATGTGGGATCATGACAGTTACCATATTAGGGCATGATTTTATTAAGACTGAAAGTGCTTAAAGACAAAATTTAAAGTTCAGCCAAACTTTCTCCAACTCAGCCCCCGGGCAATTATTTTGACTCGGGAGCCACATTTAGAGAAAAAAAATTGTCTGGGGGCCGGTATATCTATTTTTAGAAACACTAATACAAAACCTCACAATAATGTTTGATTGAATGCTAAAAACGTTATGACAGACCGCCTTTTTTATGAAGGATAAAACACTGAATATTGACAAAATATGAATGTCACACCCTTTTTCGATCGACATATTTTACAATCAACTGAAACGAAACAAATATGCAACAAACAGTGAAATATGAACTCAAAGGGTACAAAATAAACCCACCTACAATCTGATACATCACTAAGCTTTAGAACTTTGTTGTGAAAATCTCCTTCCGCGTCTGTGGAAACGCTTCCCGCCCACACTGCTTGGTGCCTCGTCTGAGCTGCTGTGACGTAGATTACCATAGTAACTAATTAGATTACCATACTAACTAGTATATCATCCATAAGCGCAGATTCCAACCATTGAAATACTTTGTATAGTTCAAGACTTATTGTAACTTGAAAACATCACTGCACATCATAATGGCAGCTACACATTCCATCTTAAAGATCTAAAAAAATTATTTGGGAATGTCCTGCGGGCCAGATTGAAAAGCTTAACGGGCCGCCTGTGGCCCCCGGGCCTTAATTTGTGCAGGTCTGCTCCAACTCATTGTCAACAATGTTCATTCTTCAACATCCCTTCTTTATACAATGCTATATTTCTCCTGATTATTTCTCGTCTTCCTGTTTCTGTATTATGAAAGGTATTGGTTGGTTGATAACTGACAGAAGGAGAAAGCAAATTGGATTAAAGCGGTAATTTGTTTTTTTGTATGATCCAATTTTTACCCAAAATTCTTGGCAACATTTTTGGTTTTCGGAAACCATGAAAAGGAAAACATTGTGCGCGGCAAACTAGTTTGTTTGCTAAATGGAAGTTCCAAACAATGAATTCTACACATTGTTGACACAATCTCTGTTATTTTTTATGACTTCAAAATAATTCACCATGGGGCCAAAGAAAGTTGCGAGTGCCACCACTCTTGACTGAAGAAAAGATGAGAAATTTCAAGAAACACACACTCTTCTCCTACTCAGCCTAGCCATCAATAAAAGCAAAAATGATGTTAAATGTTCATTTATCTATTTCACTCGTCATTTAAATTCATTATGTATTTATTTCTGCATGTAAACCCATAATTATTTTCCATAACAGAAGTTGTCAATTTTTTTTTTACCAAGTACCACCTCAGAAAAAACTGAAAGTGATGTAGTTTTGTGCATGCGTTGACCGTCTTTAAGTACCAACCATGTAGTGACACTCCCACCCTCCCCTAACTCCCCACTCCATCCACTCGCCATCAGCAACATTGAAACAATGTCAATTCATCCATCCATCCATCCATTTTCTACCCCTTATTCCCTCCGGGGTCGCGGGGGGCGCTGGAGCCTATCTCAGCTACAATCGGGCGGAAGGCGGGGTACACCCTGGACAAGTCGCCACCTCATCGCAGCAATGTCAATTCAATGGAGTGCATTTCAACATTCAAAAATCATCATCTCTTCAACATCGATTCAACATTTTGTCAATCATTGAAATAATACCTATACATAAACATTGAATTGACATTGATTTTTCAACCTCAAGCAAAAATAACCAAAAATCACACATCCGACCAAAATCCAACATTGAATCAATGTATTTTGCTATTTGGGTAATGACAAACATGCAGTAGCGTAGTAGGCCTAAGTATTAATCCATTTCTCAGTGCCATGCCATATTTTGTTTGGCTATTGTCAATAGTGTTCTTTGTGTGTTTGTGTATCTTTTTTTTTTTTTCCTATTCTTTCTTTTTTTTAATTTATTTGTGTACAGCACTTTGTGGTTGCTACTTGCCTGTGTATGAAAAGTGCTATTTAAATATACACTACCGTTCAAAAGTTTGGGGTCACATTGAAATGTCCTTATTTTTGAAGGAAAAGCACTGTACTTTTCAATGAAGATAACTTTAAACTAGTCTTAACTTTAAAGAAATACACTCTATACATTGCTAATGTGGTAAATGACTATTCTAGCTGCAAATGTCTGCTTTTTGGTGCAATATCTACATAGGTGTATAGAGGCCCATTTCCAGCAACTATCACTCCAGTGTTCTAATGGTACAATGTGTTTGCTCATTGGCTCAGAAGGCTAATTGATGATTAGAAAACCCTTGTGCAATCATGTTCACACATCTGAAAACAGTTTAGCTCGTTACAGAAGCTACAAAACTGACCTTCCTTTGAGCAAATTGAGTTTCTGGAGCATCACATTTGTGGGGTCAATTAAACGCTCAAAATGGCCAGAAAAAGAGAACTTTCATCTGAAACTCGACAGTCTATTCTTGTTCTTAGAAATGAAGGCTATTCCACAAAATTGTTTGGGGGACCCCAAACTTTTGGACGGTAGTGTAGTTTGGTTTGATTTAAGGCAAAGGTTTTATTTAACATGAATGTTTAGTCACGTTTGCCACTGCAACATTACACACAGTTTTAGCAGTAACACTGTGTTTGAATATTAGAAAATGAATCAATATTCAAGTGATTCTTTGGCATACTAACAGATAGAGCCAGCCTACCACTAGTGTGGAGGTCAGCAACCCACGGCTCTCGAGCCTCATGAGGCTCTTTATCGTCGCCTCGTGGCTCTCTGGAGCTTTTTCAAAAATGTATGAAAGTGGAAAAAGATGAAGGAGAAATATAATGTTTGTTTTACTATGGTTTCTGTAGGACAAACATGACACAAACCTTCCTAATTGTTAGAAATCCCACTGTTCATGTTAAGCATACTTCACGGATGAGAGTATTTGGTGAGCGCCGTTTTGTCCTATTTTTAGGGGTTTTTAAACTCACCGTAGTTTGTTTACATGTGCAACTTTCTCCGACATTGGCACAGAAAGACATGTTTTATGCCACTCCTTCTTTGTCTCATTTTGTCCACCAAACGTTTCATACTGTGCGTGAATGCACAAAAATGTGCGCTTTGTTGATGTTAGTGACTTGTTGGAGTGCTAATCGGGCATATTTGGTCACTACATGACTGCAAGCTAATCGATGCTAACTTGCTATTTAGGCTAGCTGTATGTACATATTGCATCATTATGCCTTGTTTGTAGCTATATTTGATCTCTTTTGATATCCTTTACGTATGTCCTCTTTGTATTTAATTAGAGACTTTCCGATAATGGCTTTTTTGCCAATATTCCGATATTGTCCAACTCTTAATTACCAATTCCGATATCAACCAATACCGATATATACAGTCGTGGAATTAACACAATATTATGCCTAATTTTGTTGTGATGCCCCGCTGGATGCATTAAACAATGTAAGAAGGTTTTCCAAAATAAATCAACTTAAGTTATGGAAAAAAATGCCAACATGCCATATTTATTATCGAAGTCACAAAGTGCATAATTTTTTTGAACATGCCTCAAAACAGCAGCTTGGAATGTGGGACATGCTCTCCCTGAGAGAGCATGAGGAGGTTTAGGTGGGCGGGGTTGAGATGTGGGAGGGTGGGGGGATTAGGGGGTAGCGGGGGGTGTATATTGTAGCGTCCCGGAAGAGTTAGTGCTGCAAGGGGTTCTGGTTATTTGTTCTGTTGTGTTTATGTTGTGTTACGGTGCGGATGTTCTCCCGAAATGTGTTTGTCATTCTTGTTTGGTGTGGGTTCACAGTGTGGCGCATATTTGTAACAGTGTTAAAGTTGTTTATACGGACACCCTCAGTGTGACCTGTATGGCTGTTGACCAAGTATGATTTGCATTCACTTGTGTGTGTGAAAAGCCGTAGATATTATGTGATTGGGCCGGCACGCAAAGGCAGTGCCTTTAAGGTTTATTGGCGCTCTGTACTTCTCCCTACGTCCATGTACCACTACGTAACGGCGTTTTAAAAAGTCAGAAATTTTACTTTTTGTAACCGATACCGATAATTTCCGATATTACATTTTAAAGGATTTATCGGCAGTCCGATATTATCGGACATCTCTATATTTCATTCATATTTGCATGTTTCTTGACACATTATCTGTATGAAATATTGGCTGTATTTCTGATAGTAGTTTGTGTGCCGTTATAGACCTCAGCGAACGTTACCCAGCTTGCAAAGATTGTAATAAATCCATTAGAAGAAGACAGCCCGCCGTTTCCTTTAAGTTGGACACACACATCAATACCTTTGGCCATTCTAAGCCAGTAATTTCTAGGAGTTATCTCACGCTCTGAGAAACCTCTGTTTTATGAATGTTTTCCAATGTTGTAAAAATGTTTAAAATAAATATTAACATTTCAAAATATCTGTAACGAGGATTTGCGTCAGCCTGCGAAACATAGGCATTTTGATAGTAGGCTATTATTGCTAATATAGACACTTACATCATGTATTGCCTTCATTAAATCACTTATATAAGACTTCTAATTTTTTTGCGGCTCCAGACAGATTTTTTCTTGTATTTTTGGTCTGATATGGCTCTTTTAACATTTTGGGTTGCCAACCTTTGCACTAGTGGTAGGCCAGCTTGAGAATCCTTGCTCTAAAAAAATGGTTTATTGTTAATATTTTCCGGAATATGTATTATGTGAAAAATGCTTTTAAATTGGACAAAATTGTTTTTATTTTTGGACCTTTTGGAGCCGATTAATAACAGCAACCTAGGTACACCTGTACATGTATTTATGTGTACTCAAAACTAACCACATTAATTTTGCGTTCAAGAATCATTACCATCATCAGCTTCTGTTTTGTGGTGAATTAGATCATTTTTATGAATCGATACTTCCCCTGGGAACATTTGGATGAAAAATGAGACCTTTCGTCACGCGGGACATAAAGGCCATTCAGGACAAATGTCATGGCTGTGATGCTGATTGTGGAGGCAAAGACAAAAGGAGGCCGCTCCCAGTCACAGCCTTACAACACTAATCTAATCAGGCTTGTAATTACATAATTGAAGGGAGCTGATTAAAGCGTATGTGCGAGGCCCGTGCGGTCGCTGTGAACGATGTGTGTGTAACTGGAGTCGGCCCAAAGGACACAGCTGGTTCACGAGTGGATTGGCGGTACAGTAAGTTGTTTGCTGGGGGCTCAGCTGCTGCAAATGTGGTGAGTAAACCGACTGGAAGGGCAGAAAGCCTCTGAGCGTGGAGTCGTTTTAGCTCCAGAATCTGTTATTTGCTTTGTAAACGATTGATACGTATTTTAGCACGTTGCAGAGCTGTGGAATGTTGAGGGCAAACCCTGCGGATTTTGCATTTTGTTTACTAGAGTAAAGGCTCTTTTAGGCCCCTTCTAAGGTTATCCAGGGTAAATCCCACCTAACCTTATCCTTGTCCACACACACACAATGTAGGGCTGCAACAACTAATCGATTAAATCGATTATTAAAATAGTTGCCGATTAATTTAGTCATCGATTCGTTGGATCTATGAGAGTTTTTTGTTTTTTTTTTAAATAAATTTTTTTTTTTTTTTAATAAACCTTTATTTATAAACTGCAACATTTACAAACAGCTGAGAAACAATAATCAAAATAAGTATGGTGCCAGTATGCTGTTTTTTTTAAATAAAATGCTGGATAGGATAGAAATGTAGTTTGTATCTTTTATCCGATTATTAATCAATTAATCGAAATAATAATCGACAGATTAATGGATTATCAAATTAATCGTTAGTTACAGCCCTAACACAATGGTCGTGTAACCTTGAGACCTCCGAATTCGGGAGATGGGGGGGTATATATTTTCAAGTATTTC
The DNA here is from genome assembly GCF_033978785.1 of Entelurus aequoreus. Taxonomy (NCBI): domain Eukaryota; kingdom Metazoa; phylum Chordata; class Actinopteri; order Syngnathiformes; family Syngnathidae; genus Entelurus; species Entelurus aequoreus. The sequence continues at coordinate 23,314,646 of NC_084757.1, forward strand.
TTTTATATATATATATATATATATATATATATATATATATATATATATATATATATATATATATATATATATATATATATATATATATATATAAATAATCCGTTCATGAATGAGTATATCCGTTCGGCCACCGTGTTCAATGGAGAAGTCTGATCTACAAAATGTGCAGGCAGCATACCCCTTCCCCTTCGAGCTGTCCTGGATGAACTGAAATTATTTTTTCCAATCATTTTGGAACTTGCAAGCGTACTTCTTCTTACTCGTCGTCGCCATGTCTCTTCTTCGTTCTTCTGCTTCGTCTCTGTTATGTTTTTGGACATTACTACTTGCCATAGTTTTGAAGCAATGCATGATGGGAATCCGGATGTTGTGCGTCAGTGTATTAACATGCCGGCTGGAATAAACACACACTGAGAAATAGCTCCGTGCCTGCCTACTTTATGGGTTATAGATAAACCTATGGATAACGGAGACATATACAATAGTCTCCTTTTCAGGTGAGAGAGGACGCTAAAGGCAGTGCCTTTAAGGCACGCCCCCAATATTGTTGTCCGTGTGGAAATCGGGATAAATTCAAGAGAATGGTTGCCCCTGGAGATTTTCGGGAGGGGCACTGAAATTCGGGAGTCTCCCGGGAAAATCGGGAGGGTTGGCAAGTATGCGGCGCACCGCGACCTAATACGCATGCGCGGAAAATGCACACATCATTGTCACCTCCAGTGTTGCTTTGTATGCAAGTTCTTAAAGGTAACTTATCTGAACAATATCCAGTGTTGGGTTTTTCAATTAACTGGAATCCAGTGTGCTGTGGGGCTCTATTGTAGTGAATCACACCTGAGCCATCATAAATTAATCAAATCTTTATTGGACACGAAAGTACACAATGTGATAAAGAACATTTGACAATCAATCTAGGGATCTAGATCACAAAAACTACAAAGAACTGCTGCATTTCTTGGGCTTAAGATCAATTCACAAAAAACAAAGGTCATGCGTATCAATAACAAGAACAATACACCAATAACAATGTACCATAATCAATTAGAGGAGGTTGTCAGTTTTACATACTTGGGGAGCATAATCAGTGTAGATGGAGGGGCAGATGAAGATGTCAAATCCAGAATAGGGAAAGCAAGAACATCATTCAACATACTAAACAAAATATGGAGAGCAAAAAACATTTCTCTCAAAACCAAACTGAAAATATTTAACTCCAATGTCAAATCCATCCTGCTGTACGGATCAGAAACATGGAAAACCACCAATAGCATACTCAATAAACTACAGACATTCATAAACCGTTGCCTCCGTCGGGTCCTAGGAGTCTACTGGCCAGACACCATCACCATTGCCAACCTGTGGGAACTCACTAAACAAGAACCAGTGGAACTGCAAATCAGGAGAAGGAAGTGGAGCTGGATAGGCCACACACTCAGAAAACCAAATAAATCAATCACCAAACAGGCACTAATGTGGAACCCACAGGGAAAAAGAAACAGAAGGAGACCAAGAACAACCTGGAGAAGAAGCACAGAACAGGAGATGAGGGCTGAGGGGCTGTCATGGCAACAACTCGACCGAAGGGCACAAGACCGAAATGGATGGAAGGCTTTCGTCGGCGGCCTATGTTCCTCAGGGAATACTGAGGCCTAAGTAAGTAAGTAAAAAATCTAGGGATCTAGATATCTGGTCAGGACACTCCTCACTTTTTTGCCTTCACCTTCATTGTCCATTCGTTTTTGGTGACTTTATATACTCTGGACCTAGATGTTGAGTCCGCGACATACATGGCGGACAGTAACTGACTTTGCCAGTCCAAAAGCATTCGCCGTTTCCGTAGTCTTCCCTCGACGGCCAGGTAATACAAAGCACACGCTACCGTTTTCTTATCACATCCACGGGAGCTCGAATTCTCGTTGTCTCTCCTTCGACAAATGGACAAAGTTTTCGGTAAGTAGAATCCCAGCTACTTGCCGTCTGAGAAGTGTTGTATACGAAATAGCTGCAATCGCTTTCTCTTAAGGTATTCATGTGTGATTTCCACAAGCGTCTGTACGTACAAGGGGAGAAACACGGGCATGTCTGGATGACTCGCCTTCATATTTTCAGTGGTTAGCTTCGAGTTACGAAACTGCTTTATTATGAATTTTGCTGTGGTGCGTTCTCTCTGACGTCACTTCCTTTCCGAACTCACTTTGTAAACGATCGATGAGTCCATACAAAGCTAAGAGGCGGAGATTCAAGAAATAGATGGCGCACTTACCCGTGTAAAAAATTATCCAAGGAGGGGAACCTTAAACGATGAATTAGTGTGACCGAAACGGGGCTTAGGTTAAATAATTATTCGTTTAAGGGGTTATCCGGCTTAGTGTAGATACATAGCCTTAGTTGCATTTGTCCTAATCAATATTCCACACTGCTGACAAGACCATACATGGTTTTTAACTGTAGCTTGGAAACTGATAGCTTTGTGTCTGCATAACAGTTTTATCTCAAGGAGGATCATGTTGCGCAAAGTGACTCTGAGTGGGACAAAGACAACAGCTTTGTTAGGAAGGGATTAGACGTTGCCTTTATGGGATGTGTGATTGCTGCTCTAAGGAAGACTACTTCAAGTGTGGAGCTGAGAGTGACGGGCGTCAGTAACAGTAAGATCCAGATGGCAACGCAAGCGGGGGAGACTTTGATTTCTGTTATGGTGGCCCCTCCACCAATAGAGAATGTTGTTTTTACGGCTGGTTAGTCGCAACGTTTCAATCTTTCACAGCAGCCTTGGAAGCACATAAAGTGGAGACGACAACAAGTGTATCAACTCACAGCATAACAGCACTAAAGTTGGACCAACCTTGAATTGTTTTACACTTAAAGGTCTTCCAAAAGCCATGTTTCCAGAAGGGCCCCCCATCTCACCCTGAAACCGACATTACACACACACTTATGTTTACATGCACTAAAAAACTAATTATTGCCTGGATTTAGTTGAAACCAGCTTTTTAAAACACTGGTACAACCTTAATTAGGTTTTTAATTTAAAATGCAGAATTAACATATCTAAACTAAACATTAGCTGAAAAATTTGTCTTTTTTTTTTTACAATAAATAATCATATATCCTGTCATTTTTCACTTAAATATGATCATAACTCTGTTAAGTTTTCTTTCACTTCCGATCGTAGAGATGAGCTGATACATCATCAGTAAGGGTGTAACGGTTCGTTTTAACAGCGATTCAATTCAATTTTGTGGTTATCGATACAATTCAGGGACGATATTTTTTTTTTTAGAACGATACAATCCAGTGTGTTGAAATGGATTAAGTAACTTTTCAGCAAACAAAATTCAAGCAGTGTGACTGTGAAATAAATACTGGATAGTGGACACTGCAGGTGAAGTTTCCTATATTCCTGTTATTTCTTGTAAGGGAATCAGATATAAATGAATTATGGATACAAACAAGCAGGTAAAGAAAAATGAATGGCCAATGCATTCACATCTTATTAGAATAAATGGCAATTAACACTTTAGGTTGAATCAACAAGAGGAAACATGTTCTGCTCACGTTTTAAACATTCCAGAAATGTTCAATAAAAGTACAGTAACTAACATATTAACAGTAGATCTACCTGCTAAATAAAGGTCCCTGACGCGGCCATAAACTACCTGTTCCGTGCCCTGGCATCGCAGATGGACAGCGTTCCAGGTGTGTGGAAGCATGTACAGTACAAGCCAAATGTTTGGACACACCTCATTTCAATGTGTTTTCTTTATTTTCATGACTATTTACATTGTAGATTGTCACTGAAGGCATCAAAACTATGACACCTGTGAAGTGAAAACCATTTCAGGTGACTACCTCCTGAAGTTCATCGAGAGAATGCCAAGAGTGTGCAAAAAAAGTAATCAGAGCAAAGGGTGGCTATTTTGAAGGAACGAGAGTAAAAAAACATGTTTTCAGTTATTTCACCTTTTTTTGTTAAGTACATAACTCAACATGTGTTCATTCATAGTTTTGATGCCTTCAGTGACAATCTACAATGTAAATAGTCATGAAAATAAAGAAAACCCATTGAAGTAGAATTTCTACTTGTCCCTGTTGATGGTGTTGGACCCTCGCTTCTAAATTTCCATATCCTCCTTCATCCATCTCTTGTATTTATTTGTCTCATAAAATTACTTTTCCTTGGCTGCCATGTTGTTGTCTCTGTCACTTCCATTCTGTTGGTCGCATCCTTTGTGGCTTAAAGTTGTGTTGTTTGTCTTTGTTGTGGCTTTTGCAATCGTGCTGTAACTCGAAGCTATTGTGTTAGAATTAATGATATTGTCTTGTGACGTTTGCATTTGTTATGACCTTTCTCGACCACCATAGCCCTTAGCCATTGTTGTTTTGATGATGTCACAGATGGGCAGACAGACTTAACATTAAACGTCCTTAACATCAAAAGTACTAAACTTTATATAAAGTCTGCCGTTCTTAAAGCCAATGTTTTTCTTTTTCTAGTATTAATAAAAATCAATCGATTCTCTTGTTAAACGATCTAGAATGATAACTACCTTCCGAAAGGTAAACTCGACGAGCACAAATCAATGTAGTTGAATCTAAGGAATATAAATCCAGTGTTTCCCACACATTCATTTATTTGTGGTGGCCCGCCACGAAAGAATTACGTCCGCCACAAATAAATAAAAAAATATTTTTATTTTTTTATTTTTTATTTTTCTTGGTCCTGTCCAGCTTCTCAGGCAAATCATATAGTTGATGTAGATGCCCATATAGGCTGTTCAAATTTACTTTACAAAAGAGAAGTGTAGCATACTTCTCTTGTTGCCTTATTTGTATTTGATCACTACTGTTTTCTGTTTATTTGTTACTGACTGTGGCAGGACACCTCTGCCTCTGTTTCACTTTATGTTGCTGGTAAATAATATGGTTGTAGTAGTAGGCTAAAGTTAAATTATTTAGTATGCACTAATTAAAGGGGCAGAGCTTTAAGAGACATTTTAGCTTTTATATTTTATAAGATATATTTTTTTGTAAGAACCACGATTAATAAATATATTTCAGTGAATAACTTATTGTTCAAATCTGTATATAAATATGTACACAAAGTGTTGTAATTATATTGTAAAATGGATGGCTGGATGGATGGATGGATGGATGGATGGATGGATGGACGTTTAAAACAAAACTGTTATTATTAATTAGTAAGTATACATTTTTTTAGCCTTTTTAGAGAAAATCATATCATTGTAGTGAATTTTGCAAATTACTCGATGATGTCATGGTGACCACGCCCATAGCCACGCCCCCACCGCCACAGTTTATGGGAAACACTGAAATCAATACATCGATTAATCGTTACACCCCTAATCATCAGTGGTTAATATGAATCATAATAATATAGCATTATTTTTATGATTATATTATTATTGCTCAAAAAGGTTCACTATGTCTTCTTTTTCATATACTTTTAAAAGTTTTCTTGTAATCCGACAATATATTTGGTATATTCGATGGAATCTTTACCTGACATGTTTCGACTGCCATCTGCAGTCTTCTGCAGTCGAAACATGTCAGGCAAAGATTCCACTGAATATACCGAATATATGGTCTGATTACAAAAACATTTGAAAATTATATATTATTAAATTTTTTAATTATGCATATGACAACTGAAACACTTTTTGATTGATTTTAATTTTAATTAATTCTTATTGTTTTTATGATTTTAATTTGAAATATATACATACATATATTTTTTTTAAATTCTATAAAGCCCTTTGAATTGCCTTGCGTACGAATTGTGCTCTACAAATAATTGTGCCTTGCCTTGCCCTTGCCAAGTGACCTCTGTTTGTAACTTTAAATCGAGGGTCCTTGAACGCACCAATCAATCAGATGCTAAAGTGAAACATGTACATACATTTCTCTTATGCTGCCACATATAGATTCATTATATTCTACCAACAAAATGTTGGTGCTGTGTGTGAATGCTTAAAGGTGAGATTTAATGACATAATGACATTTGTATTGAGTGAAGTGTTCAAAGCTTGGTTTTCCCACTATCAAGGTGGAACAAACCATTTTGCATATTTGATAGGGGGTGTCGGTAGTCTTAGACCAGGGGTGTCAAACGTACGGCCCGCGTGTCGGATCATGCCTGCGGGCCGGATCAGGCCCGCGAACAGGTTTTATTCAGCACGCGAGATGATTTTGGTAAGTACAAAAAATTTTGAATGAAAGAAACTGCTCTTCTAAATGTGTCCACTGGATGTCGCAATAGCAATTATTTTAATCCCCTACCGCAGGTGTGCGCATGACTTCAGAGGGGGCGGAGCTATGTTCCCGGTTAAGATAGAGGACTGGGGACACATTATCTGGGCGCACATAAATATGCTGAAATAACATGTATCCCCTTCTAACTTCATGTGTGATTCATGAAATGAGTCCAAATTCATAGGTTTCGTTGTCGGGCACGTAAAACGATGAAAGAGCCATATTGGACCAAAAATAAAAAAATAAAAATCTGTCTGGAGCCGCAAAAAATGTAAAGCCTTATATAAGTGTTAAAATGAAGGCAACACATGATGTAAGTGTAATGTTAGCTATATTACCCTACTATCAAAATGACTAAAAATTAAATAAATTGAAGGGCAAAAAAAATACAGATTTAGTCCTAATTTTTGCGCTGAACAAACTTCTCTCTGACTTTAATGGTCAGTACTGCCACAAGTGGTGGAAAGGTGTATTACAACTGAAGGGGCGGCGTGGCGAAGTTGGTAGAGTGGCCGTGCCAGCAATCGGAGGGTTGCTGGTTACTGGGGTTCAATCCCCACCTTCTACCTTCCTAGTCACGTCCGTTGTGTCCTTGGGCAAGACACTTCAGCCTTGCTCCTGATGGCTGCTGGTTAGCGCCTTGCATGGCAGCTCCCGCTATCAGTGTGTGTGAATGGGTAAATGTGGAAATACTGTCAAAGCGCTTTGAGTACCTTGAAGGTAGAAAAGCGCTATACAAGTATAACCCATTTATCATTTATCATTTAAGAGCGTTGCAAGCCAATACGGACCACAGCTGAGAAACCGATATTTTTTGGCAGCCTCTAAGGGGCTTTTGCAGTCCAACAATATCCCTATGATTAAGAAACACTGCTTTAGAACACTTTGTTTGTAGTACATTTTATTGTATTGTTTTTATACAATAGTTCTTATCTAAAAGTTATGTTTTTCCTTTTAAAAGGCATGTTAAAATTGTGCTGTATTAATTCTAATGAGTGACACTGATTTGAGATACAAGTGTGTTTAGTTAAGAACCACTTGAGCATGAACATTTAGGTACTACTGTAATAGACATAGTACCTGCTTTTGCCAGTGGAAACGTGTCATTACCAAATAGGTACAGTACGGTGGCAAAGGAGAATTATTTTATTATACAACTTTTTGACTATGGGATGGCATTTTGTATCAAACTGAACCATACTCCTTGGTGGTAATAGAACTTAAGAACATTATTGCCAGCCTGCAAACACCCATTAGGTGCTCCGCTCTCCATTTTATCAATTACATAACTCCTCAAATACCACTTTGAACGGAAGGAAGCATGAAATATGCATCGCATAACCAGTAGGACTCTCCTTATCCCTCCTCCCTTCATGCTGTCTCTGACCCACAGCTTCCTCTCGCCCGTCAAGCCAAGAAGCATCAACACCTGACACACTCCATCCGAACCTGACAGCCCGCTTAGAAACAGCCGCGAGGTGCAAAAAAGGCGGGACATTCGCTTCAAAACAGCCGTTAAGACCCGTGAACATGGCTGACGTGCATGTTTGTGCGCCACATCCGTTGATCAAAAACACGCCGTTTTGCTATGTATTATTCATGCAAGCTAAGATAGTTATGAATTATGTAATCTTGAGGCATGCATTGAATCATCGTCACAGAATTACAACACATTAAGGGGAAATCAACACATCACAGAGCTTTTAAAGACAATGGAATTAAATATAAGGCCAATAATAACAATGTACTGCACCAAACAGTCCACTAAGGGCTATTTTGTACATGTCATACAACTCTTATATTAGAATTATAGCAAATTAATTTTTTCAACTTCAATATTAAATGTGTAGTAAAAGACCCCCAACGCAAAAATTCTGCTATTATAAACCGAACGTTGTTAAGAAATTGAGGACTCAATTTTTCTAGATCAGCACCTTAATCCAGATCCTCACTAAAATGGAACCTGCACATCCTTTGGCCTCTATTATTATCACTGACAACTAGAGATGTCCGATAAATGCTTTAAAATGTAATATCGGAAATTATCGGTATCGGTTTTAAAAAAGTAAAATTTATGACTTTTTAAAACGCCGCTGTACGGAGTGGTACACGGACGTAGGGAAAAGTACAGAGCGCCAATAAACTTTAAAGGCACTGCCTTTACGTGCCGGCCCAATCACATAATATCTACGGCTTTTCACACACACATGTGAATGCAAGGCATTCTTGGTCAACACTGAGGGTGGACGTACAAACAACTTTAACACTGTTACAAATATGCGCCACACTGTAAACCCACACCAAACAAGAATGACAAACACATTTCGAGAGAACATCCGCACCGTAACACAACATAAACACAACAGAACAAATACCCAGAACCCCTTGCAATACTAACTCTTCCGGGACGCTACAATATATACCCCCCCGCCCCCTCAACCCCGCCCACCTCAACATCCTCATGCTCTCTTGTCCCAAATTCCAAGCTAATTTGAGGCATGTTAAAAAAAATAATGCACTTTGTGACTTCAATAATAAATATGGCAGTGCCATGTTGGCATTTTTTTCCATAACTTGAGTTGATTTTTTTTGGAAAAAACCTTGTTACATTGTTTAATGCATCCAGCGGGGCATCACAACAAAATTAGGCATAATAATGTGTTAATTCCACGACTGTATATGTCGGTATCGGTTGATATCGGAATTGGTAATAAAGAGTTGGACAATATCGGAATATCGGATATCGGCAAAAAAGCCATTATCAGACATCTCTACTGACAACCTAACTTTACAGTGCATCATAGCGAGAAGTGTTTTTTTTTTATAATTAGGTCACCATCTGGTGAGATATTGTAACCAAAATATTAGAAACATCTCTTAGCATGATGATTACAGATATTGCTAGATTGTGCATATAATGTTGTGGCCTGCGAGTGTACATCCTCAGAATCAGAATCAGAAATACATTAATAATCCCTGAGGAGAAATTAAGATTTTCAGAACAATCCCATTCAAGAGCAGACAATTATTACAGGGAGACAGAACAGGATCGCTTACAAATAAGGTGAGAAATAGGTAAACGCTGGGGAGGGGTGGCTGAGAGAAAAAATATTCAGTCTAAGCCTGGGCCCCTGGAGAGGGGGTGCAGACTGAGGCCAAAATCCTCTTGAATATTGTAATTTTCATATGCCAAACTTACTTTAGCAACTGTCAAGCTTTATGCTAAAGTCATGGATGATGTAAAATATGCAAAATACAAATGAATGTTGACAGGAATGCTGTGTTTGTAAGGAATCAAAATCACTGTATGGGTAATACATTAAGGGAGATTTAAAGTAATCCGTCAATTATACTTTTTGAGAAAATTCATCCATAAGATTGATCCATCGTGTGCTTTTTCTAACCTATTTGACAAAACTATTTGCCATTTATTGTATACATGCACGCTTCTTATTTTTTGAAATTGAATCACTTTAGTTTAGAAGTTTGCCGAGAAAGAATAATTCAATTGGAATTGAGAGAGCCAGCACGGACACAGAGCAGGAATGTCATTGTTTTGACTGCTCGAAGAAAAACAACATCTTAATCTACGATTTGACTCCCTCGAATGGCCTTGATGCTATCAGGAACAGGCTGTTCTGAAGAACTCCCTCGAGGACTCCACAAAGATGGACGCTTCTGACCTTCCTTTTTTCAAAAAGCACCTGGTGTCGAACTTTTGAGATCGGCCTCAGTCCACAAAGACTTTTCAACATCTCACCCAAGTTAATTGGGCATACATGCACGCACACGCCCCTCCCCAAATCAACGCCTTCACCACTGCTTAATTCCTCCGGGGTTTCGGGGGCTGAGTAGCGCTTTATAGCGGCAGCCGGCATCCAGAGTCCCAACTCCCCCCTCCTTTGTTGCGAGTTGTTGTGATTACATGTACCATGTTTATGTGTGCCATGCTATGTGAGGTTTTTTCCTCTGACTCAGTCTGGACCCCTCCTGAGGGTCCAGCTTTAGACTGATATTTTTTTTACTCTTCCCCCTTTCCCAATGTCACCTTTTTCCCACATTTTTAGGGAGCGCTGTAAGTGGCTGATCCGTTGGCGGTCCCGTCTTGTCCCCCTGTAACGTATGTCTGCTCTTAGTGGGATTGTGCCGAAAATGTAATTTCAGTTCTTATGTGTCTTGTACATGTTAAGAATGGACAATAATAAAGCTGCTGTCTGCTGTCTGTCTGTCTTTATTATTAAATAGCAATGGTTCTAGTAGGTATATTGGAAAAAAATGGGGAACATATTCACCGTTAATTAGGTGCTTATTAAAGTAACAAAGACTTAATTTAGAGTTATTTGGACATGAGGGGAACATATAAGGGTTAGTAACCCATAATATAGGGTTACTAATAAGCAATAATTCTGAGGTTATTGAGGGAAGACTCTTAGTTAATGGCTTACTGGTTGTATAATAAGGCCATGCAGAATAAGGCATTAATAAGTACTTAATAATGACTAATTAAGAGCCAATATGTGACTAATTTGCATGTTAATAAGCAACTAATTAATGGTGAATATGTGTTCCGCATACTAAAGTGTGACAAAAAATATGTATTTAGATATGATCAGGGGTGTCCAAATTCGATATTTATTTCGGCAAAAAACAAGTATTGGATGATACCGGCTTGCATTTAAAATTGCTGATGTAAGCGCTGATACAAGCAGTCCTGCAGCGTGTTTACTTCTGCAAAACTGGACAGTTAACATCTAAATGTCCTCCAATAAGCACTTGTATCTTAGTGAAGTCATTTCAAAAGGTAAATACTGTATGGTAAAAAAAAAAAAAAAAAAAGTAGGCTGCTAGGAGATAGCAGCTACACAGCAGTTAGGCACATAATAGCACACAAGCCAGACACACATAACATCCATCCATCCGTCTATCCATTTTCTACCGCTTGTCCCTTTCGGCTAGGGCCAATTTAGTGTGGCTAATCATCTTACCCCCGGGTGCATGTCAAGTGTGCTTAATTGAGCAATATTAAAACACAGCATTCGTCATTATAAATAAGTATCAACTAACTGTAGTTGCATATCACTAATAGATTCAAAGTCTCCAAGGCAGAAACGTTATAGATTGTACCCTGTAACAAACGTGTCCGCATTATTAAATGTCCCCACATCATAAGCGTAACTTAAGAAATTATTGTGACCAGTAGGTGTGGCCATAAAACTGATTAATCTCCCTCCACTTCAAAAGCATTAATCTTTAACAAGGTAAGAGTTTTTCCACCTACTCTCGTTCTCTGAGTAATTTCTCTTTATCAAGCCTTTTTTAACAGACCACACTACAAAATAATACCAAGCTGTACTATGATTTGTGCTGATATTATGTCGGACTAAAATCGGGATAGGCCAATATTCATGGCTCCAATATCGATTGATTATAATGTGAAATATATTCAAAACTTTATTACCTATGCAAAATATTATATCCACAAATGTTAATAGTCAAAGAGAACGCCTCAAATAAAATAATATGGACAGACCTTTTTTTTATCTGCTTGGCAAACTGGACACTAAAAAAGATATTACAACTTTAAAAATTACAGTTAAGGTTTTTCATTTTCCTTATTTTTTATATGTAATGTTTATTGTACTTTTTTGTAAATATAATTTGATTTCCAATAAAATAAAATTTTTAAAAAACAGCGCGCTTTGCAGTGGACATTTGTGTTTTGCATAACAAAGCTATTTATTTTCCAAAATGTACAGTAAAGGCCAAAAGTTTGGACCCACCTTCTCCTCGGTCAATGCGTTTTCTTTATTTTCATGACTATTTACATTGGAAATTGTCACTGAAGGCATCAAAACTATGAATGAACACATATAGAGTTATGTACTTAACAAAAAAGGTGAAATAACTGGAAACATGTTTTATATTGTAGTTTCTTCAAAATAGCCACCCTTTGCTCTGATTACTGCTTTGCACACTCTTGGCATTCTCTCAATGAGTTTCAAGCACACCTATACATATAAAACATGTTTTCAGTTATTTCACCTTTTTTTGTTAAGTACATAACTCCACGTGTTCATTCATAGTTTTGATGCCTTTGGTGACAATCTACAATATTCATGGAAATAAAGAAAACGCATTGAATGAGGAGAAGGTGTGTCCAAACTTTTGCTCTCTACTGTATAACAGAAGAAAGAGGTCAAAAAGAAATGTCCACTGCAGTCTAGGTCTGTTCTTAGGATAAGCTTACATAAGCATAGGCGCCGATCTACATTTTTGCCAGTGGGTGCTAGGTGTGTGTGTATTAGTGTTGTCCCGATACCAATATTTTGGTACCGGTACTGGTACCAAAAGTATTTTGGTACTTTTCTAAATAAAGGGGACCACAAAAATTGTAATTATTGGTTTTATTTTAACAAAAAAAATCATAAGGTACATTAAACATATGTTTCTTATTGCAATTTAGTCCTTAAATACAATAGTGAACATACAAGACAACTTGTCTTTTAGTAGTAAGTAAACAAACAAAGGCTCATAATTTAGTCTGCTGACATATGCAGTAACATATTGTGTCATTTTCCATTCTATTATTTTGTCAAAATTATTAAGGACAAGTGGTAGATCAATCCGATACCAAGTAGTTACAGGATCATACATTGGTCATATTCAAAGTCCAGGGACATATTTCCTGAGTTTATAAACATTATATAAAAATTTTTTTAAATAAAGAAGATTTAGTGATGTTAAACAATATCGATGTAATCATAGTAGTATCGACTACATACGCTATTGTACGTGGTATCATTACAGTGGATGTTAGGTGTAGATCCACCAATGGCGTTTGTTTATATTGTAGCATCCTGGAAGAGTTGGTGCTGCAGGGAATTCTGGGAATTTGTTCTGTAGTGTTTATGTTGTGTTGCGGTGCAAATATTCTTCCAAAATGTGTTTGTCATTGTTGTTTAGTGTGGTTTCACTATTTGGCGCATATTTATGACAGTGTTGGCGTTGTTCATACTGCCATCCTTAGTGTGACATGTATGGCTGTTGAGTAAGAATACCCTTCATTCACTCGTGTGGACTGTGTTCAAAGTCAAGATGACTGTCATTCGTTGATAATTATAGACTATTTGATTTGTGACTAATTTTTTTATGTAAAACGGACCAAACTCGCCAAAAAATCAACAACAACAAGATTGATTTTTCAAAAATAATTTTGAAGATTGAAAGTTGCCATCGATCCAACGTGGGTGCTCGGCATTGGATCTGCACCTATGTACAAAATAATCTAGTTTCTAGTTAGTTTCTAGAATCTAGTTAACCTACTCAGTGGCCTAGTGCAGTGTTTTTCAACTTTTTCTGAGTCAGGCACATTTTTTTCACTGAAAAAATTCTGAGGCACACAACCAACAGAAAACATAAAAAATTGAAACTCAGCAGCCGACATTGACAATAAAAAGTTGTTCTCGCAATTGTTGGATATGAATTCAAACCATAACCAAGCATGCATCACTATAACTTTTGTCTCAAAGTAGGTGTACTGTCACGACCTCTCACATCACGCCGTTACTTATTTTGGTTTGTTGGTGTTTTCCTGTGTGTAGTGTTTTAGTTCTTGTCTTGCGGTGGCTTTTCCTCTTTTGTTGGTATTTTTCTGTAGCAGTTTCACGTCTTCCTTGAACGCTGTTCCCCGCATCGGCTTTGTTTACGCAATCAAGACTGTTTAAGTTGTGCGGACGCTTTCCGTCTTTGTGGGGACATTGTTGATTGTCATGTCATGTACGGATGTACTTTGTGGACGCCGTCTGCTCCACACGCTGTAAGTCTTTGCTGTCGTCCAGCATTCTGTTTTTGTTTACTTTGCAGCCAGTTCAGTTTTAGTTTTGTTTTGCATAGCCATACCTACGCTACAATGCCTTTTCTAAGCAGCACTCGCCTTTTGTTTATTTTTGGTTTAAGTGTTAGATACTTTTTTTACCTGCACCCTGCCTCCCGCATATTGTGATCATGACAAACCATGTTCCCGGCATCTACAAAGCAATTAGCTACCTGCAGCTACCTACTGATATGGAAAAGTATTACACGGTTACTCTGCCGAGCTCTAGACAGCACCGACACTCAACAACGGCACATTATTTGCGGATTATAATTACTGGTTTGCAAAAAATATTTTTAACCCAGTTAGGTGAAATTACATAATCTCCCACGGCACACCAGACTGCATCTTGAAAAACACTGGCCTAGTGGTTAGAGTGTCCGCCCTGAGATCGGTAGGTTGTGAGTTCAAACCCCGGCCGAGTCATACCAAAGACTATAAAAATGGGACCCGTTACCTCCCTGCTTGGCACTCAGCATCAAGGGTTGGAATTGGGGGTTGAATCACCAAACATTATTCCCGGGCGCGGCCACCGCTGCTGCTCACTGCTCCCCTCACCTCCCAGGGAGGTGATCAAGAGTGATGGGTCAAATGCAGAGAATAATTTTGCCACACCTCGTGTGTGTGTGTGCGTGTGTGTGACAATAATTGGTACTTTAACTTTTAACTTAAACTTTAGTTTCAAAGCTCTACAGGGGAGCTTTTATAACAGAAAAATGACCTCTCATTATGCAAATTGTCTTAGTTTGGGGTGTATGCCATCACCTTTAGAAATGTTAGCATATAAAAGCTCCCGATGCACCCCATGCCCCTGAGCTCTGCATTTAGATTACAGCACCATCCAAACTGTTTAATGGCGCTACAGTGGCGTGCAGCCAGCTGGCCATCTTCTAACCTTGACCAAGGCCGCGCCAGCATGCGGCCATCTGACAGTCTCGCCTTGTTTCTTTGTGCAAGGCATCAATTGCCTCATCTTGCTGACTTCATGCTCGTTTTATGGCCGCCGTTAAGCAAAAAAAAACAATGCGGCGATATCGTTAAGCGGGCTTAACGACGGTCTGACAGCTTTATGTGGAGAAAAGTGGGGTGAAGAAATTGATTGTGGGAGGGGGGACAAGCGGTTCAACAACGCACTTCATGAAGGAGCTAATTGACCCGTCAGCAGACATTTCATTACTGGCATCATCAGGGCACTTTGCACTCCCAGCCTTGCGGTTGCATTCATCCCAATCCTGCACAGTGATGTTTACACCAAAGCAGCTCATGTGGCTCCTGACAAGCAGCAAGTGATCCATAATGTCAACACTGCAACAAAGCGACGCCGGTAATGACATGCCGAAGCTGTCTCGGACATCTTCGATCACAATAAAGAGCCAGGGATGGCTTTGTCAATAAGGACTTGGCTCAAAGGGGCTTTTGCCCGGAGAGAGAAAGGCTGAAGTTTAAAAAGGAGGCAAAAGACCCTCTTTAGAATTTAGGATTAAGTAAAGTCTTCCCTTTTTTGTTAGTTGCTGACCTACCCTCACACTGCTCATGCCAGGGATGTTCAACTAAACCAGGGGTGTCAAACGTAAGCCCAAGGGCCAGATCAGGCCCTCGATTGGATTTTATCCGGCCCGCGGGATGAGTTTGCTAAGTACAAAAAATTAACCTGAAATTTTTGAATGAAAGAAACAGCTGTTCTAAATGCCGATATTCTCCAACTCTTAATTACAGATTCCGATATCAACCGATACCGATATATACAGTCGTGGAATTAACACATTATTATGCCTAATTTTGTTGTGATGCCCCGCTGGATGCATTAAACAATGTAACAAAGTCTTCTAAAATAAATCAACTCAAGTTTAGGAAAAAAATGCCAACATGGCACTGCCATATTTTTATTATTGAAGTCACAAAGTGCATTATTTTTTTTAACATGCCTCAAAACAGCAGCTTAGAATTTGGGACATGCTCTCCTAGAGAGAGCATGAGGAGGTTGAGGTGGGCGGGGTTGGGGGGGGCGGGGTTGAGGGTAGCGGGTGGTGTATATTGTAGCGTCCCGGAAGAGTTAGTGCTGCAAGGGGTTCTGGGTATTTGTTCTGTTGTGTTTATGTTGTGTTACGGTGCGGATGTTCTCCCGAAATGTGTTTGTCATTCTTGTTTGGTGTGGGTTCACAGTGTGGCGCATATTTGTAACAGTGTTACATTTGTTTATACGGCCATCCTCAGTGTGACCTGTATGGCTGTTGACCAGGTATGCGTTGCATTCACTTGTGTGTGTGAAAAGCCGTACATATTATGTGATTGGGCCGGCATGCAAAGGCAGTGTTGCTTTAAGGTTTATTGACGCTCTGTACTTCTCTCTACGTCCGTGTACAACTCCGTACAGCGGCGTTTTAAAAAGTCATAAATTGTACTTTTTGAAACCGATACCGATAATTTCCGATATTACATTTTAAAGCATTTATCGTCCGATATTAACGGACATCTCTAGTTCTAAATAAATGGTAAATGGGTTATACTTGTATAGCGATTTTCTACCTTCAGGGTACTCAAAGCGCTTTGACACTATTTCCACATTCACCCATTCACACACACATTCACACACTGAGGGCGGGAGCTGCCATGCAAGGCACTAAGGCACAAGCCACAACGACATCCTCGGCTCAGATCCCACATCAGGGCGAGAAAAAACTCAACCCAATGGGAAACAATGAGAAACCTTGGAGGGGACCGCAGATGTGCCCCTGGGTGACCGGTGCAATGGACATGGAGTGGATCTAGCATAATAGTGTGAGAGTCCAGTCCATAGTGGATCTAGCATAATAGTGTGAGAGTCCAGTCCATAGTGCAGGGGTCCCCAAACTACCGCCCGCGGGCCGGATACGGCCCCCAAGCGTCCAAAATCTGGCCCGTGGGAAGTCCCAAGTTAAAAAAAAAAATATTATTTTTATTTATTTTTTTTTTTTTAATTTGTCCTTACTGGTCCTTTTTCTACCGTCTCCTAGCCACTCCGGCAAATCATATTGTCTAAAAATGCATTTTACCATCGATAACGTGACATGCAGCAAGTGCGCTCTTTAAGTCAATTAGTGCGCGAGGAATATATATGTATGAATACATACATGTACATATATATATAAATATACATAGACATATACATATATATACACACACATATATACACATTTACATATACATATACAGTACATATATACACACACACACATTTACATATAATATATATATATACACACACACACATACATATATATATATATATATATATATATATATATATATATATATATATATATATATATATATATATATATATATATATATATATATATATATATATATATATATATATATAAATGATAAATGGGTTGTACTTGTCCAGCGCTTTTCTACCTTCAAGGTACTCAAACCGCTTTGACAGTATTTCCACATTCACCCATTCACACACACATTCACACACTGATGGCGGGAGCTGCCATGCAAGGCGCTAACCAGCAGCCATCAGGAGCAAGGCTGAAGTGTCTTGCCCAAGGACACAACGGACGTGACTAGGAAGGTAGAAGGTGGGGATTGAACCCCAGTAACCAGCAACCCTCCGATTGCTGGCACGGCCACTCTACCAACTTCGCCACGCCGTCCCCAGTAGTGTACACTACCGTTCAAAAGTTTGGGGTCACCCAAACAATTTTGTGTTTGAGCCTTCATTTCTAAGAACAAGAATAGACTGTCGAGTTTCAGATGAAAGTTCTCTTTTTCTGGCCATTTTGAGCGTTTAATTGACCCCACAAATGTGATGCTCCAGAAACTCAATCTGCTCAAAGGAAGGTCAGTTTTGTAGCTTCTGTAACGAGCTAAACTGGTTTCAGATGTGTGAACATGATTGCACAAGGGTTTTCTAATCATCAATTAGCCTTCTGAGCCAATGAGCAAACACATTGTACCATTAGAACACTGGAGTGATAGTTGCTGGAAATGGGCCTCTATACACCTATGTAGATATTGCACCAAAAACCAGACATTTGCAGCTAGAATAGTCATTTACCACATTAGCAATGTATAGAGTGTATTTCTTTAAAGTTAAGACTAGTTTAAAGTTATCTTCATTGAAAAGTACAGTGCTTTTCCTTCAAAAATAAGGACATTTCAATGTGACCCCAAACTTTTGAACAGTAGTGTATATATATATATATATATATATATATATATATATATATATATATATATATATATACATATATATAGCGCGGCCCCCAGCCAAATTGTTTTACCCCAATGCGGCCCCGGAGTCAAAAAGTTTGGGGACCCCTGCCATAGTGGATCTAGCATAATAGTGTGAGAGTCCAGTCTATAGTGGATCTAGCATAATAGTGTGAGAGTCAAAATTTGAAAATATCAGATTCCAATCGGATACGGACTACATCCTGACGTGGCCTGAATCTGATGCGAAAAGATCAAAATGTAAGCACTTTGGAGCGTTTAGATTGGCAAAAAAAAAATCTGATCTGTGTCACTTGAGGGCAAAAAAATCAGATTTGGTGTGCAGCGTATAGATCCAGATACAGAAAATTATTTTCACAGCTTGGTCCAGACTGACTCGTGACTCTCTCTGTGCGTATCGCTCGATTCCTCTTTCTCTCTTTGTGTCTTAGTTGTTCTTCCATGTCCCTTGCTTTGCTTCGTTTCGCTTCCGTCTGTCTCTCTATTTAAAGTTGTCATGTTCTGTGCCTGGACTGCAAATATTTGATTAGTCGAGTAGTATCGAATGCAATTGATCAGTGTATTTCCTGATCTGATCAACGAGTACCGTAAAGTCTACGAAAGCTTTGTCGGTCAAAATAGAAGCACTGTGTCAAAACACTTGTTTGTGGTCTACATAACATGTAATGGTGGTTCTTTGGTCAAAATTGGACATTGATTGATTTACAGATCATCTTCAAGCCGCTTTCTGACAGTCTCTTTAGGATTTTATTTCTCTGCCGAAGCCTTCATCCAGGCCAAACCTCCTTTGACTGTGTCTTCTAGATTATAATTAGAACTACGGTATTTTCCGGCGCACCAGATTATAAAGCGGACTGCCGATGAATGGTCTATTTTTTATCTTTTTTCGTATATAAGGCGCACGGGATTATAGGGCACATTAAAGGAGCCATTTTTATTTTTATTTTTTTCTAAATTGAAAATACTTCCTTGTGGTCTACATAACATGTAATGCTGAGACGTTGGTCAAAATGTTGCATAGATTATGTTTTACGGATCATCTTCAAGCCGCTTTCTGACAGTCCCTTCAGGATGCGCCGTTTTCTTATTTATGTGGCTCACCTTCGGCAGCGTCTTCTCCCCGTCATCTTTGTTGTAGCGTGCAAGGATGGGAATGGAAGAAGTGTCAAAAGATGGAGCTAACTGTTTTGTTCTACAAAACCCAAAACCAGTGAACTTGGCACGTTGTGTAAATCGTAAATAAAAACAGAATGCAATGATTTGCAAATCCTTTTCAACCTATATTCAATTGAATACACTGCAAAGACAAGATACTTAACGTTCAAACTTTATTTTTTGCAAATAATAGCTCATTTGGAATTTGATGCCTGCAACATGTTTCAAAAAAGCTGGCACAAGTGGCAAAAAAGACTGAGAAAATTCAGAAATGCTCATCAAACACTTATTTGGAACATCCCACAGGTGAACAGGCTAATTGGGAACAGGTGGGTGCCATGATTGGGTATAAAAGCAGCCTCCATAAAATGCTCAGTCATTCACAAACAAGGATGGGGCAAGGGTCACCACTTTGTGAACAAATGCATGAGCAAATCGAACAGTTTAAGAACAACATTTCTCAACGAGTTATTGCAAGGAATTTAAGGATTTCACCATCTACAGTCCGTAATATCATCAAAAGGTTCAGAGAATCTGGAGAAATCACTGCATGTAAGCGATGATATTACGGACCTTCGATCCCTCAGGCGGTACTGTATCAAAAAGCGACATCAGTGTGTAAAGGATATCACCACATGGGCTCGGGAACACTTCAGAAAACAACTGTCAGTAACTACAGTTGGTCGCTACATCTGTAAGTGCAAGTTAAAACTCTACTATGCAAAGCGAAAGCTATTTATCAACAACACCCAGAAACGCCGCCGGCTTGGCTGGGCCCGAGCTCATCTAAGATGGACTGATGAAAAGTGTTCTGTGGTCTGACGAGTCCACATTTCAAATAGTTTTTGGAGACTGTGGACGTCGTGTCCTCCGGAACAAAGAGGAAAAGAACCATCCGGATTGTTATAGGCGCAAAATTCAAAAGCCAGCATGATGGTATGGGGGTGTATTAGTGCTAGTTACTAGTATCAGTTTGAACATTAAATATCTTGTCTTTGCAGTCTATTAAATTGCATATAAGTTGAAAAGGATTTGCAAATCATTGTATTCTGTTTTTATTTACAAATTACACGACGTATAATTTGGGTTTTGTACAATGTCTGTATATTTAAATGAAATAATAAGGGACATATTCTGGGAAAACAGGGGAGATAAGTGTATAAAATACTATATGAAAATTGTTTTCATATGAACAAAAAAGAAAAGTGATAGTTTCGTATTCAGTTATGTTGACAACCGCTATATATTCTAACAGATAAATTCTAACAAAACGGAAAATTTTGAGAAAACGGAAACTCTGATAATTGCTCCAGATAAAAAGATCCCCATAATCAAGAACTCCCTTGGTGCTCTGGATGCATCTGTTAAAGGCAGCCTCAGAAACTTTGGGGTTGTGTTTGATCAGTCATTGTCTTTGGAGGGTCACTGTCGTCAACTGACCAAAAACTGTTTTTATAATCTCAGAAATATTTCTAAAGTAAGACATTTGTTGTCAAAATTGGATCTCAAAATGATCATTCACACGTTCATTTCTTCTCGTGTTGACTATTGCAATTTTCTTTTCGCTCTTTTCAACAAGTCAACACTAAAGAGACTTCAGACTGTACAAAATGCGGCTGCCAGACTTTTGACCGGTCCACCCAGAACAGCCCATATCACCACCGTTTTATCCAGTCTTCATTGACTTCCAGTTAAATTCCGCATTGAGTTTAAAATTGTAGTCCTGACATTCCGTGCGTTGCATGGTGGGGTCCTCTCAGTACATCACTGACTTGCTATGCCCCTACTCTTCAGGGCGCAGCCTCCGGTCTTCAGGCCAGGGTCTTCTAAAGATCCCCAAACCTCATTTTAAAACCCGTGGAGACCTGGCATTCCAGGCAATAGCTTCTAGACTCTGGAACAATTTGCACCAGTCCCTCCGTGATCTTGACTGTGTTGAAACTTTTAAGAAATATTTGAAAACTTCTCTTTTTAGTTAATGCACCTTTTAACTATAAATTGTAATCCACTTTGTATCCTTTTTATGATGTTTTCCCTGTCTTAATTGAATTGTTGTTTTACTTCACCTGTGTTTTGTATAGCGCTTTGTGACTTTATCTGTGAAAAGCGCTTTATAAATAAAATGTAATTACTTACTTACTTGCTAACCTTGCATAAAACAACTTGCCAGAAACCAAAAGCCAGAACACCGACAAACCATCCCAACATTCCACAGCAGATGTATTGCTCAAGGGCACCTCTGCCTATGCTTATAGGGGAAATCGAACGTGAGGGCCTTTTAGCAACTTCAAAGAACTTGTACCAGTATATGTTGACTACACTGCTCATCTGTGAGTGTCAATCAGCTTAGCAGGGCATCAGTGCATCGACATTAGCCTCTCCAGGGGGTCTCGGGCACCGGACCCCATCAATCAAGACGACGCACATTGCTCATTTTTTAGGTGGGCCAGCCACTTTGTAATCTGTATTATAGTTTTCTTGTGTGAAAGGACACTGAAGTAAAGAAGTAAAGACTTTTTTTTTAAAAGCCTGAACACTGAACACCAACAGCTGTAGAGACCGATCAAAAAGTGTACTCCCCCCATTTCACACAGATCATTAGAGTGTGATTGAGAGCTGCTCAGAGAAGACGTACAGTGAGTGCTTGCAGAATCCAAGTGGATAAAAGCATGATGAGTGTTGTATTATTAGAGGTGTGAGTGAAGTGTGTGGAGGGAAGGAAATGGCAAAAGAGGCTCACCCAGGACGAGAACTTGACTGGTGCTCCTTCCACATCTGATGCTGTCTCAGCCTCTTCCCCAAGCAGCAGCACTGGAACACCTTCACTCTCAATCTTCTCCTCCCTAACACTGCTGTTGAATGATCTAGCAGCCACCCTCCTCTCCACCACGTCCGCTCCTCCTGGTGCTCTCCGAGCGAGCCGATCTACTCGCTGTGTGCCTCGGAGAGGCGGCGATGGGCTGAGACCGATGCTGCTCTCTTCGCTGGGGGGGTGTGTGTGTGTGTGTGTGTGTGTGTGTGTGTGTGTGGGAGGGTGTTTGAAACAGGACTCTGATGCTGTTCATTGGGGGCTCATCTGCTCTCTCTCTATCTCACTCTATCCCCCTTTACCATCGGTGGGTTTGTTCTGTGCTACATTCAAGTCCTAAAGGAGAAATGGAAAACAAGCTTTCTTCCTTAGATAGTCATTCCAATATTGCATCCTTTCTGTGTGTGTGTGTGTGTGTGTGTGCGTGTGTGTGTGTGTGTGTGTGTGTGTGTGTGTGTGTGTGTGTGTGTGTGTGTGTGTGTGTGTGTGTGTGTGTGTGTGTGTGTGTGTGTGTGTGTGTGTGTGTGTGTGTGTGTGTGTGTGTGTGTGTGCGTGTGTGTGTGTGCGTGCCGTCCATATGAGGGCCGGTGAACAAGTTAGGACCGAAATCATGGTCCCAATACGGAAAACCATTGCATCTAATAGAGAGCCAAATACTAGAGTCTGTGAACATTGCTCCAAAGTCAGGATTTTTTGTTGATTTAATGTGCATACAAAAGTGAACATTGACAGGTGCAAAGGCAACAGTATATGATAAAACAAGATGGCAGCTAAAGGACTTCCCTATTCATCCCCGAAAAAACCGCCAGGTGAACAGCTGACTTTTGTCATAATTTTGCCAAGTAAAATTCCGATTATTATCATAATATTGCCAAAATGTTAAAGTTTTCTTACAAAATTGTGACTTTTGTCATGTAAAATTATGACTCATTTCATAAAATTGCCAAAATTGTAAGCTTTTCTAGTAAAATTGTGACTGTTATTGAGTAAAATTCCAACTTTTATCATAATATTGGGGCATCACGGTGGAACAGGGGTTAGTGCATGTGCGTCACAATACGAAGGTCCTGAGTAGTCCTAGGGTTCAATCCCGGGCTCGGGATCTTTCTGTGTGGAGTTTACGTGTTCTCCCCGTGACTGTGTGGGTTCCCTCCGGGTACTCCGGCTTCCTCCCACCTCCAAAGACATGCACCTGGGGATAGGTTGATTGGCAACACTAAATTGGCCCTAGTGTGTGAATGTTGTCCCCAAAAGGGACAAGCGGTACAAAATGGATGGATGGATCATAATATTGCACAAATGTTCAGTTTTTCTTGTAAAATTTTGACTTGCGTTGAGTAAAATTATGACTTTTATCATAATACTAGAGGTAGACATTTTTGGAGGTCTCAAGAAGTGTGTGTGTGTGTGTGTGTGTGTGTGTGTGTGTGTGTGTGTGTGTGTGTGTGTGTGTGTGTGTGTGTGTGTGTGTGTGTGTGTGTGTGTGTGTGTGTGTGTGTGTGTGTGTGTGTGTGTGTGTGTGTGTGTGTTCTTGTACTGCTACCCTTCTTGAGACATCAACAAGGAAAAGTACCTTCCATATGAGGACGGGTGAACAAGTTAGGACCGAAATCATGGTCCCAATAAGGAAAACCATTGCATCTAATAGAGAATGTCTCATTTGCACCCCTGGTGGTGAAATCTATCAAAATTAGGGTGGTCCCAAAAAGGAGGGATTTTTTAAATTGACTGTGTGTGTCAATTTTAAAAGTGCTCCCCTTCAACATATGAAATAACAAGTGTGTGTAAAAATTTGAAGTGCACCCCCTCTGGCCAACATATGGAATAACAGGGGCGGTATGGCGTAGTGCAGGGGTCGGCAACCCGTGGCTCCGGAGCCGCATGCGGCTCCTTGACCACTCTGATGCGGCTCAGCTGCATACTTGCCGACCCCCCCGATTTTCCCAGGAGATTTATGGATCTCAGTGTCTCTCATAGATTACTCCCAGGGAAAATATAATCCTATTTACACTCTAATTACTAAATTAAGGGCGTGCCCTAATTGCACCGCAGTAATTGTCCTCTATAGCATTTACATACAGCGTGCCAGTCTGGCCACATGTTGCATGTTGTTATTACTTGCACACACAGGAGACAGCAAAGCATACTTACTCATCAGCCACACAGCTTACACTGACGGTAGCCGTATCAAACAACTTTAACATTGTTACGTTACAAATATGCGCCACACTATGAACCCACACCAAAAAAGAATGAAAAACACATTTCTGGAGAACATCCCACCGTAACACAACATAAACACAACATAACCATTACCCAGAATCCCATGCAGCCCTAACTCTTCCGGTCTACATTATACACCCCCGCTACCACCAAATCCCCCCACACATCAACCCCCCCCCCCCCCCCCCCCCTCTCCGTGCGTTGGTTGAGCGGAAGAGTTAGGGCTGCATGGGATTCTGGGTATTGGTACCGTCAGTGTAAGATGTGTGGCTGCTGAGCTAGTACGCCTTGCTGTCACTTACGTGAGCAAGCTGAAACTGCATTCTACGTGTGGTCGAGCAGGTACACTGTTAGGGCAGACTGTAGAGGGCGCCAAATGCAGTGTCATCACGCTCTGATATTCGGGAGTCTCCCGGGAAAATGAGAAGGTTGGCAAGTATGACGCTATCAAGCGCCATTCATTCAAAACTCGCGGGCTGCACTAACATCAAATTTCCACATTAAAGCGCGTGCGTGTGTCGGAGACCCCTGGTTAACATAGCACAAAGCATTTAAGCTTTGTATGCGGTGTTTTTCATTTTAAATTTAAATTGTTTTTTTGTGGCTCCCATTACTTTCTTTAATTTGTGAAACTTGCCAAAATGGCTCTTTGAGTGGTAAAGGTTGCCGACCCCTGGCGTAGTGGGCAGAGCGGCCGTGCCAGAAACCTGAGGGTTGAAGGTTCGCTCCCCGCCTCTTGACATCCAAATCGCTGCCGTTGTATCCTTGGGCAGGACACTTCACCCTTGTCCCCGGTGCCGCTCACACTGGTGAATGAATGATGAATGAATGATAGGTGGTTGTCGGAGGGGCCGTAGGCGCAAATTGGCAGCCTCGCTTCCGTCAGTTTACCCCAGGGCAGCTGTGGCTACAAATGTAGCTTACCACCACCAGGTGTGAATGAATGATGGGTTCCCACTTCTCTGTGAGCGCTTTGAGTATCTAATATAAAAAAAAATGCGATATAAAATCTAATCCATTGTTATTTATTATTATTAACAAGTGTGTGTAAGAAATTGAAATGTGCCCGCTTTTGGCCAAAATTAATTTTTAAAAAATTAAATAAATATGTATATAGAGACATACTGTAATAACTTGAAATAAATAATGAAGATTAAAAACAAATTACAAACAAAACATTTAAATAAAAAAATTTAACTAAAAGCAGTCTTATTACCACAATGCGTCATCTTTTTTCTTATAAAAGTGACCAATTTATCATATTTCTGTTTCTGTAATATTGCAATATTTTCTCGTAAAATTATTACTTTTTTATGTAGAAGTACTACTTTTTAATGCAAAATGGCAACATTTTTCATTTAAAAATCTGACTTTTATCACAATATTGCCAACTTTTTTATTGTTCTTGTAAAATAGTGACGTTTTTTGAGTAATTAAATTGAAAAATTATAACTTTTGTCATAATTTTTGCAGAGTAAAATTCAGATTATTATTATAATATTGCCCTAATTTTTTGTTTTTCTTATAAAATTGTTACTTTTGTCGAGTAAAATTACGACTAATTTCATAAACTTGCCTTCTTGTAAAATTCCGCCTGCTGTTGAGTAAAATTCCAACTTTTATCATATTGCACAAATGTTCAGTTTTTCTTGTAAAATGTTTAATTGCGTTGAGTAAAATTACAACTTTTATTATAATACTGCCAAAATTAAAAAATTTTTTGTGAAATTGTGACCTTTTTCTTGTGAAATTCCAACTCATTTTTCACAACAAGCTGTTTTATATATTTACATAGTATGTATATATTATTAATGTTGTAAATACAAATCTTTATATATCTAGAAAGGGTCGTCCTAAAGAGGTAGGCATTTTTCAGAGGTCTCAAGAAGGTAACAAATACAAGAAGGTGTGTGTGTGTGTGTGTGTGTGTGTGTGTGTGTGTGTGTGTGTGTGTGTGTGTGTGTGTGTGTGTGTGTGTGTGTGTGTGTGTGTGTGTCTGTGTGTGTGTGTGTGTGTGTGTGTGTTCTTGTACTGCTACCCTTCTTGAGACATCAACAAGGAAAAGTACCTTCCATATGAGAACGGGTGAACAAGTTAGGACCGAAATCATGGTCCCATCCATCCATCCATTTTCTACCCCTTGTCCCTTTTGGGGTCGCGGGGGGTGCTGGAGCCTATCTCAGCTGCATTCGAGCGGAAGGCGGTGTACACCCTGTCCAATACGAAAAAATCATTGCATCTAATAGAGAATGTCTCATTTGCACCCCTGGTGGTAAAATCTATCAAAATTAGGGTAGTCCCAAAAAGGAGGGATTTTTGAAATTGACTGCGTGTCGGTTTTAAAAGTGCTCCCCCTCTGGTCAACATATGAAATAGCAAGTGTGTTTAAGAAATCGAAATGCGCCCCCTTTGGCCAAAATTCATTTAAAAAATAAAATAAATATGTATAAAGAGACCTACTGTAATAACTTGAAATAATCCCTTACAAACAAAAAATTCCAAAAAAAAATACATTAAAAGCTTACCTTTCTTATATTTGCATAGTATGTATATATTATTAATGATGTAAATACAAATATTTATATATATGGTCCTCAAGAGGTAGGCGTTTTTCGGAGGTCTCAAGAAGGTAACAAATATGAGAATGTGTGTGTGTGTGTGTGTGTGTGTGCGTGTGTGTGTGTGTGTGCGTGTGTCTGGAGAGAGGGATGGGGGAGAGGGAGCCAACACAGAATCAATACCATCTTATGAATATAAAACACATAATAAAATGAAATGGGCTTATGAATAAATATATTTCAAAAATTCCATTACATGAATAAACTATAGAATAACTGTGATACAGTACTGTTTTTTTTTGTTTTTTTTACATTATTTTATACCAACTTAATTGTTTATTTTATCTTATTATTACTTTTACTGTCACAGCTCTTGCAGCTCACAAGTCTACAGTGCATACACCCACTGGGCAATTTATGTGCAGCCCTTTGAGACACTTGTGATTTAGGACTATATAAATAAACATTGATTGATTGATTAATTGATTATCAAGTACACCTGTGCAATTCAATGAGATACAATGTCAGATTTTTTAAAATCTAAATTGAATGTAAAATTGTATTAGATTAATAGTCCATCCATCCATCCATCCATCTTCTTCCGCTTATCCGAGGTCGGGTCGCGGGGGCAGCAGCCTAAGCAGGGAAGCCCAGACTTTCCTCTCCCCAGCCACTTCGTCCAGCTCCTGCCAGGGGATCCCGAGGCGTTCCCAGGCCAGCCGGGAGAGATAGTCTTCCCAACGTGTCCTGGGTCTTCCCCGTGGCCTCCTACCAGTCGGACGTGCCCGAAACACCTCACTTGGTTAAACACCTCCCTAGTATAATAGTATTTTATATTATTCATATATTTAAATCATATATATATAAAATATATAATGTGTGTGCTTGTGCATATATACAGTACATTCCCAAAACCAGTGAAGTTGGCACGTTGTGTTGTTGTTGGCATCCGTAAGTCTCGGAAGACAATGGATTGGCCCTTGGATATGATTTAGTTGGTCATGCAGCGTCTGCTGTGGCTGTAGAGACCCACACGGGAGTGACAGTCTCTGTTGCACTTGGTGCATTTGTAGGTTGAGTCAGCTACAGGATGTAGTTGCTCGCTCTTTCTCTGAGCTCGCTTCTCATCTGCAAGCTGGCGCAGTTTTGCTTCGCCAGTGTTCGGTCCAGTGTTCACGGTGTGTCTCCAGCTGGATCTGTCCTGAGCAAGCTCTTCCCAGGTGTTCAGGTCACGCTTGCAGACATCCTTGAAGCGGAGATGTGGCCGTCCCGTTGTCCTCTTGCCAGAGGCAAGCTCTGCGTAGAGGATGTCTTTGGGGATCCGGCCATCGTCCATTCGACGCACATAGCCCAGCCATCGAAGGCGACGCTGACGGAGCAGAGTGACCATGCTGGGAATCTTGGCTTGCATCAGCACCTCGTTGTTTGTCACACGATCGCTCCATATAATCCCCATCCATCCATCCATCTATTTTCTACCGCTTATTCCCTTCTGGGTCGCGGGGGGCGCTGGAGCCTATCTCAGCTACTATCGGGCAGAAGGCGAGGTACACCCTGGACAAGTCGCCACCTCATCGCAAGGCCAACACAGATAGAAAGACAACATTCACACTCACATTCCCACACTAGGGTCAATTTAGTGTTGCCAATCAACCTATCCCCAGGTGCATGTCTTTGGAGGTGGGAGGAAGCGGGATACAATGATTTGCAAATCCTTTTCAACCTATATTCAATTGAATAGACTGCAAAGACAAGATACTTAACATTCGAACTGGAAAACTTAATTGTTTTGCAAATATTAGCTCATTTGGAATTTGATGCCTGCAACATGTTTCAAAAAAGCTGGCAGAAGTGGCAAAAGAGTGTGGGTACTAGACTGGCCTGCCTATAGTCCTATAGTCCAGACCTGTCTCCCATTGAAAATGTGTGGCGCATTATGAAGCCTAAAATACCACATCGGAGACCCCGGACTGTTGAACAATTTAAGCTGTAACTGCTGTTTTGCTCCCCCACCCTAACAGACGATGGCGTGCAACACAGCAGAGGCCACCACAGTCAATATGTTTTGTTTTTGTTTTTTTGTTGTTTTACTTTTGTAGCTGTATGTAGAAATGGCTGATTGCATCAGCTCTGCTCATTTAATGGCCTTAATGCCCTTTGTGTTCTTTGATGTTTGATATTTCCCTCTTACACACATGCTTATGTGTGCTATGGCTATGAGGTTTTTTTTCTTGGCCTCAGTCTGGACCCCTTCCCAGGGGCCCAGGCTTAGACTCTCACCTTTTTTGTAAGGGGCGCCGGAAGTTGGCAGACCCATCAGCGATCCTGTTCTGTCTCCCTGTAATGTTTGTCTGCTCCTGGAGGGGATTGTGATGAAAATCTTAATTTCCCCTCGGGAATTAATGAAGTATTTCTGATTCTGATTCTGATTCTGTACATCAAGCAAGAATGGGAAAGAATTCCACGTGAAAAGCTTCAAAAAAATGGTCTCCTCAGTTCCCAAACGTTTACTGAGTGTTGTTAAAAGGAAAGGCCATGTAACACAGTGGTAAAAATGCCCCTGTGCCAACTTTTTTGCAATGTATTGCTGCCATTAAATTCTAAGTTAATGATTATTTGCTAAAGAAAATTAAGTTTCTCAGTTCGAACTTTAAGTATCTTGTCTTTGCAGTCTATTCAATTGAATATAAGTTGAAAAGGATTTGTAAATCATTGTATTCTGTTTTTATTTACGATTTACACAACGTGCCAACTTCACTGGTTTTGGGTTTTGTATATATGTTGTATATGTTTATTTATATATATTTTTTTAGATCAATGTTTTTAACTGATGAATGGATTTACAATCGGAACAAAAAAACGATTTGATTGTGGATCAGTTTTTTGGAGCAACCCCAAAAAAGAGCCGCTCTATAAGGAGATGCATATATATCAGACTGCATTCCAATTAACATAGATGCGTGCGGTTTAAATGTTCAATAACTCAATGGTAGGGATTGCACATGTGCTTTATTCTTAATTTAATTTTATACATTACTAAGAATATTTCTTCATTGTTTCATTTGCTTTAATAGACTTTGTTTGTATACATTTGTTAGCGATTAATCCATTTCTTAACTTTATTAATGCAGCACACACAGTATGTGTTTCGTAATAGCAGTGTGTCATAAATAAATGCACCCCGACAGTGTCAATCAAAACTAAGCATTATTAATCATGGTTGTAAAGGCAGAATATGTTGGATGAAACTTTTCTCCTGGATATCATGAAAGTGTACTAGTGAATGGCATATTAAACACTATGACAAAATTTAAGCAGATGTTTGGTTCCTGTGAAGGTTTACAAATTGGTGCCCATCCAAATTGGGATCGCTCAGCCTTGGCTGGGTTCTGCGCTCTACTGAGTGCCATTCTAGTTTAATCTGCTTTTTTGGTGTTGCGTGGTACAGGAGATATGCTGCCATGTTTCAGCTGGCGTCAATGTTATCAGCACGCAGCACACACACAGAACATTACAAAGGCTGAAGACATTTCCAATAGGAAAAATATAAATAATCAGTTGCTGGGTCAAACTGTCACCATTTTGAACCGTTTTTTTTTTTTTTTTTTTACAGTTGTGCTCATAAGTTTACAGATCCTGGCAGAGCTTTTGGTATGTTGGCCATTTTTCAGAAAATATGAATGATTCTACAAAAGCCTTTCTGTCACTCATAGTTAGGTGTTGGGTGAAGCCATTTATTATCAAACATGTGTGTTTGCTTTGTTTAATATTTTCGCATCATACAGTGAAACCCCTCTTTTTAAAATTTACAAACTATTTACTACTACTTGCTGGTATTGAAGAGATTGACGAAGCAGGCTTTCGTACCACAGGTTTTAATTGTGATGAGAACAGACTTTTCGGTGAAAAAATGCCCAATTGGACTTATAACCCAGCGGAGGAGCAGACACTACCTCTTGTTTAGTAGCAT
This sequence comes from Entelurus aequoreus, assembly GCF_033978785.1. Taxonomy (NCBI): domain Eukaryota; kingdom Metazoa; phylum Chordata; class Actinopteri; order Syngnathiformes; family Syngnathidae; genus Entelurus; species Entelurus aequoreus. The sequence goes on from NC_084757.1 coordinate 23,345,731, forward strand.
CTTTTCCAAGAGCACACACACACACACACACACATACACACGGCCTCACCTTCCTCCCCCCTCCCTTCTCCCCTTCCGGCTCCTACCAGCTGCTAATTTACCATCGACAATGTAGAGTGGATTTGACTTTTTTAAATGTTTATTATTGTAGAAATATGGTTAAGTTTAAGGATGTTTGTGATTTCTGATCATTGGTGAGGGCACCACACTTCTGTGTCAGAACTGTATAGCACTTTATATTGTGTTCAAAGTGTACAAACATTCACTTAAACTGGAACCCATTATTCATATTTACATTGTTTCTTACGGGGAAATTTGCTTCACGATAAAAACTTTTTCTATTTACGGTGAAGGTAGAACATGTTAAAACAGAAAGTAAGCACATATTAACAGTAAATGAACAAGTAGATTAATAATAACATTTCTACAGCGTGTCCCTCATAATTCTGATAAAATAATAGAATAGGAAATGACACAATATGTTACTGCATACTTCAGCAGCCAAATTGGGAGCCTTTGTAACCCGTTGGCTTATTTACTACGAAAAGAGAAGTTGTCTAGTTTTTTCACTATCTTATTTAATGCCAAAATTGTTATTTGATTGCAATAAGAAACATATGTTTAATATATCAAAATTATTTTTAGTTAAAATGTCCTCAATGTTGATTTGGGGTCGGCTGTAGGCTCCCTTAGGGGGCGGCTGGTACAGTACCTCCCTCTTCCTCAGGCTGATGGTGAGGCCAAAGGCCTTGGCAAAATGGTCGACGATGTATTGCAGGGCATCCTGGGTGTGGACGAGAAGGGCACAGTCGTCCGCAATCTGCAGCTCTGCGATCAGCTCCTCCATGGTCTTGGTTTGGGCAAGCAGATGGCGCAGATTGAAGACGCTGCCATCTGTTCTGAAGTGGATGAAGATGCCGTCTGCCATGTCTTCCTTCGCCTCCCTCAGCATCATGCTGAAGAAGATGGAGAACAGAGGACATCCCTGCTTTACACCGTTCGCAATAGGGCAGGTGTTTGAGAAGGCGCCGTTGTGCTTTACCTGGCCCACCTGACCTTCGTGAGGAACTTTGGAGGGCAGTATCTTCCATAGACCCTCTCTGCTTACTGTATCAAAGGCATTGGTCAGGTCGATGAAAGCTGCGAATAGGCCCATGTTTTGCTCCCGGCACTTCTAATAATAAAAATAATAATAATAACTGGGATTTATATAGCGCTTTTCTAAGTACCCAAAGTCGCTTTACATGTTAAAAACCCATCATTCATTCACTATTCCTGGATCTGGCGAAGCACGAAGATTTCTCTCCTTTGTTCTTGTAGAGATAGACTATGATGGCATCTCGGAGATCCTTAAGCACTGAGCCTTGCTCCCAGCACTTGGTCAAGAGGTCATGGAGACAGTCCGTAACCTTTTCGTCGCCGTGCCGGTAAACCTTCGGTGGTATGCCGTCGATTTCTGGGGACTTTCCCAGATTCATCTGTTGGGCCACTTTCTTCACCTCCTTTATCGTCGGCAGATCGTCAAGCTCTGTCTTCACTTCTGCTTGGGGGATCTTCAGCAAGGAGAACTCTTGCACTTGCCGTTCGTCGCTGAAGAGGCTGCTAAAGTGCTCGGACCAGCGGTGATGCCATTCTTGTCCGTTAAAAGGGTTGCGCCGTCGGGAGAACGAGAGGGGTCTGGATCTGGTGAGAGGGTCCGTGCACAGCCTTGAGGGTCTCATAGAAGGAACGTGTGTCCCCAAGGTCAGCATACTTCTGCGTTCTCTTGGCGAGATCTGTCCACCAGTCGTTTTTCATTGCGCGTAATCTGTTTTGCAAGGTGTTGCAAGCAGTTCTGTATGTGGCCTTCAAGCTGTTGTTATCAGGGTTTGCCAGGAGGCGTTGATGGCAGTTTAATTTCTTCTTGAGTAACTCCTGGATTTCTGTATCTGACTCATCAAACCAGTCTTTGTGTTTTCTGGTTGAGAAACCCACTATTTCTGCAGTAGTCACTTAGAGGACCTTCTTCAGTTGTGTCCACTGTTGGTCCATGTCAGCGTCAGGGGTCAACTTCTTTTTCAAGTCTCTCCTCGAGTCAAGCTTGGAAAATCTCCTGGTAGAGCTGTTTCCCGAGTCTCTGAGCATTAAGTCTCTTTGTCTGGAGGCCTTTCTTTTTTGGTAGAGGTTAGAAGGTGAAGGCCACTTTCCGCCGGACAGGTCTGTGGTCAGTGTAGCAGACTCTTGTGTGCTGCACATGCCAAAGGCTGGAAATAATAAAGCACTTTTTGGCCAAATGTATTTGTTCTTTCAATTTTGATGGAAAAAATGTAATCTGTTAAGATGTTCTAAGTGTTTTTGTTTTTTTTGTTATGAAAAAAAATACTTTAATCTACTTCTTACTTTGATTTAAAAGTCATTAATCTGTTAGTGAACAAGACCCCAAGATACTTAAGCTCCTCCACCTGGGACAGAGTCTTGTTCTCTACCTGGACTGTACAAACCATCGGTTTCCTGCTGAGAACCATGGCCTCAAATTTGGAGATGCTGATCTTCATTGCAGCCGCTGAACACTCTGCTGCGAACCGATCCACCGAAACGAGAGCTGAGCCAGAAGGCAAAGCTCTCGGTTTACCGAGCTATCTACATTCCTACTCTCACCTATGGTCATGAAGTGTGGGTCATGACCGAAGGAATAAGATCGCAGATACAAGCAACCAAAATGAGTTTCCTCAGAAGGGTGGCTGGCATCTCCCTTAGAGATAGGGTGAGAAGTTTAGTCACCCGAGAGAGACTCGGAGTAGAGCCGCTGCTCCTTCGCTTGGAAAGGAGCCAGCTTAGGTGGTTCGGGCATCTCGTGCGATGCCTCATGAGCGTCTCCCTGGGGACGTCCTCGTTGCACGTCCCACTGGGAGACGACCCAGGCCAAGGACCAGATGGGAGGGATTACATCTCCTCTCTGGCCTGGGAACGCTTCGAGATCCCCTAAGAGGAAGTTGCTAATGTTGCTCTGGAGAGGGAAGTCTGGGGGTGTCTGCTGGAGCTGTTGTCCCCGCGACCCGATTCCGCATAAGCGGTTGAAGATGGATGGATGTTTAATTTGTTAGTAAAACATATAATAATCCCAATAAATTGTTTATACAAATTGTATAACAATTATATTATACGTTAATTGTCACGGCTGGTTACACCAGTGCCCTATTTTGAGATTGTTAGTGTTTTTCCAAGTTAATGTTGAGTTCCGGTTCTACACACTTATTCTGTAGTTCCACTTCCTTTTTGAGTCTCCTGCAGCAGCTTTATTTTGTCTTCCAAAGCACTTTTTTTGAGTTTAGTCGTCGCTGTTTAAATCCAGCTGGTGCTGCGGTCTTTGTTGGGAGATTATATTCTGTATGGATGCTGTTGAACGCTGAACCCTCTTCTGAGGTTTCCAAGTAAGTTTGTTTCTTCATAGTCCTAAGTTTTTGTGCATTCCCTAATGCATTAGTGTTTGTTTGGCTCGCACCTCACTGCACATGTTCCTTAGTGTTTTTGTCTTTGTTTATTAAATATCTTATACCTGCATGCTGTCTCCTGCTACCTTCTGCATCTTAAATCACAATCTTCGCTATCATGCGACCCAAGCCTCACAGTTATGTATATTCACTCTGAGGGCAGCCCTTAATAAAAAAATTTAAAAAAAGTTGGACACCCCTGGTTTGAGGAATACACATTTAAATGAACATTTAGAATGATTTTCCTTGTAAACCGCCCATGGATATTTGTACAATGTCAGCGTGCATAACTGCAGCAAAGCGGGGGATGTTGCAGTTGCAGAACCAATCAATGCAACATTAGCATAGAGCGCTGGTTCTCTCTTCCTATGTTTGTTCATTAACACACCGTGCCCTTTTTGTCCCTCTTTACATTGAAATCAGTTCTGGTATTGACTGTTACAGGCGCTCCAAGCCGAAAAAAGAAGAACGTCACTCTTCCTGCAGGCATCCCCACACACAACAGATCATAAGTCAGCGCCCGAGGCAGTGCAGGAGTGTCATATCCAGGTGAAAATGGAGGCTGCGCCATGTTTCACCTTGTCTACACTTGACATAAATGTACCTTTTGTCCTCTTCTCTCATCCCTGCGGTGTCACACTTTGTACGTAAAAAATGAATGAGCATTATTCTTTTTTTACAACCCGAAGAGGTGCACTACTTCTATGTGGTGTGCTGACCTTCATGAATGTCCTCAGCTCTTTCCCCACTGGAGGCTCCCCCCTTAAAGCACAGTAATAATCCTTTCATGCACCCCCACACCCCCACACTCCCATGCCCAATCCTTCCAGGAGCTTCTCTCTGGCTGAATATTGCCCTGTGGGGTTCTGCAGTGAATTATTGAGCGAGCGAATGTTGATAAATAGGTAATACATAAAACATGAAGGCAATGCACCTAGCTAACTGCGCAGGTTGAAAAGGCGGTATGTCAACTCTGGACTGTAAAGTCATTTGTCAATTTCAAAGTGCCCTTATTACTTCCCCTGCGCCGCATATAGCGGGGGAAGTGAATAGTTACAATAAGGGGACACAGTTTGCCGCATTTTTATAGCAAAATTACCTTACTATGGATATTGTTACGCCTCACCACTAGAATAATTTCATCATGAACATCGCACATTGCATTCGGAAAGTAGTCACAGCGTTTATTTTCTCCACAGTTGTTATGTAACAGCCTTATTTCAAAATGTAATACCTTCATCAAAATCCTACAGACAATGCCCAATAATGACAATGTGAATAATTTTTTTGAAAATGTAATAACAATAAAAAAATACAGATCACAAGAAATCAGAAATCTCAGGTACATTAAAGGCCTACTGAAATGAAATGTTCTTATTTAAACGGGGATAGCTGATCCATTCTATGTGTCATACTTGATTATTTTGCGATATTGCCATATTTTTGCTGAAAGGATTTAGTAGAGAACATCGACGATAAAGTTCGCAACTTTTGGTCGCTGATAAAAAAAAGCCTTGCCTGTACCAGAAGTAGCGTGACGTCACAGGTTGTGGAGCTCCTCACATCTGCACATTGTTTTCAATCATGGCCACAAGCAGCGAGAGCGATTCGGACCGAGAAAGCAACGATTACCCCATTAATTTGAGCGAGGATGAAAGATTCGTGGATGAGGAAAGTGAGAGTGAAGGATTAGAGGGCAGTGGAAGCGATTCAGATAGGGAAGATGCTGTGAGAGGCGGGTGGGACCTGATATTCAGCTGGGAATGACAAAAACAGTAAATAAACACAAGACATATATATACTCTATTAGCCACAACACAACCAGGCTTATGTTTAATATGCCACAAATTAATCGCGCATAACAAACACCTCCCCCTTCCCGTCCATATAACCCACCAATACAACTCAAACACCCGCACAACACACTCAATCCCACAGCCCAAAGTACCGTTCACCTCCCCAAAGTTCATACAGCACATATATTTCCCCAAAGTTACGTACGTGACATGCACATAGCGGCACGCACGTACGGGCAAGCGATCAAATGTTGCAGCTCATGCGTACTCACGGTAGCGCGTCTGCTATCCAACTCAAAGTCCTCCTGGTTGTGTTGCTGCAGGCAGCCGCTAATACAGCGATCCCACCTACAGCTTTCTTCTTTGCTGTCTTCATTGTTCATTAAACAAATTGCAAAAGATTCACCAACACAGATGTCCAGAATACTGTGAAATTTTACGATGAAAACAGACGACTTAATAGCTGGCCACAATGGTGTCCCAATATGTCCGCACAATCCGTGACATCACGTGCAAACGTCATCATACCGAGACGTTTTCAGCAGATTATTTCGCGGGAAATTTAAAATTGCACTTTACTAATCTAACCCGGCCGTATTGGCATGTGTTGCAATGTTAAGATTTCATCATTGATATATAAACTATCAGACTGCGTGGTCGGTAGTAGTGGCTTTCAGTAGGCCTTTGGCGTCCCAAAGTCACCAGCCTTGGCGTCACTATAGACAGCGATTTTAAATTTGACAAAAAAGTCAATGGCGTTTTAAAATCGTGTTGTTATCATCTTTGTCTTTTAGCAAAGGTAAAACCATTTTTATCTTTTAACCTTTTTGAACAAGTCGTGCATGCTTTTATTTCAAGTCGCCTGGACTACTGCAATGCACTTTATGCTGGCATTAGCCAAAAAGCTCTCTCCCGGTTGCAGTTAGTCCAGAACGCGGCAGCACGACTTTTAACAGGGGCCAGGAAACGTGAGCATATTACCCCAATTCTTCGGAGTTTGCACTGGCTCCCTGTTCATTTTAGAATTGATTTTAAATCCTTGCTGTTTGTTTTTAAAGCTTTAGATGGACTGGCACCTCAGTATATCTCGAAACCTCATCCAAATTTACACACCTGCGCGCGCTCTGAGGTCCGAGAGCCAGCTCCAGCTCGTGGTGCCCAGGACGAGACTTAAAACCAGGGGAGACAGGGCCTTCTCTGTGGTCGGCCCTAAACTCTGGAACACTCTGCCCCTCCATGTTCAAACTGCTTCCACAGTGGAGTGTTTTAAGTCTCGTCTTAAGACCCACTTTTATTCTTTGGCTTTTAACACTACGTGAGTTGTGTGGTCTTCTGTCCTCTGTTGTCCTGTGTGTTTTTTTTAATAAATTTGGATGTCTATTTTACTGTTTTAATTGGTTTTACCCTTTAAAAATCGCTTTTAATCATATTTATTTTTTATATTGTCTCTGTATTGGTTTTCTATTCATTTATTCTTTGTTTTTATTCAGTCATTGGTGTAGCATAATATTGTTTTTAATATTGTTTTTAATATTGTTTTTAACATGGCTGTGCAGCACTTTGGAAACATTCTTGTTGTGTAAATGTGCTATATAAATAAAGTGGATTGGATTGGATTGGATTTAATATCCACAGCCTTTGCTCAATACTTTGTTGATGCACCTTTGGCAGCAATTACAGCAAATGTTTTTGAATATGATGCCACAAGCTTGGCACACTTACCTTTGGGCCGTTTCACCCATTCATCTCTCAAATTCCATCAGATTGAATGGAAGTGTTGGTTTTAATCCAGGATGTCTCTGTACTTTGCTGCATTCATCTTAGTCTAGTCAGGGAGGTGACCAAGAAACCGATGGTCACTCTGTCAGAGCTACAGCATTCCTCTCTGGAGAGAGGAGAACCTTCCAGAAGGACAACCATCTCTGTAGCAAACCACCAGTCAGTACAATAGATTGGCCAGACGGAAGCCATTTCTTTGTAAAAACTTTGCCAAAATGCACCTAAAAGACTCTCAGACCATGAGAAACAAAATTCTCTGGTCTGATGAGACAAAAATTGAACTATTTGGCGTGAATGCCAGACATCATCTTTGGAGGAAGCCAGGCACCGCTCACCACCAGGCCAATAACATCCCTACAGTGAAGCATGGTGGTGGCAGCATCATGCTGTGGGGATGGTTTTCAGCAGCAGAAACCAGTAGACTGGTCAGGATAGAGGGAAAGATGAATGCAGCAATGTACGGAGACATCCTGAATGAAAACCAATGTGTCCGTCCAATCTGATGGAGCTTGAGAGGTGCTGCAAAGAGGAATGGGTGAAACTGCCCAAAGATAGGTGTGCAAAGCTTGTGGCATAATATTCAAAAATACTTGAGGCTGTAATTTCTGCCAAGGGTGCCTCAACAAAGTATTGAACAAAGGCTATCACCTATCATTCATCATTCATTTCACCGGTGTGAGCGGCACCGGGGGCAAAGGGTGAAGTGTCCTGCCCAAGGACACAACGGCAGCGATTTTTGGATGGTAAGAGGCGCGGAGCGAACCTGCAAACATCAGGTTTCTGGCACGGTTGCTCTACCCACTACGCCACACCGTCACAAGCTCGGAGGTCTGTGGGCAGGTGTGAGGTCAAGGGCAGGAGCGAGGCATCAGAGTCCGTGTCCAGGCGGTAGGCCGAGATCCAGGAAGGCAGCCAGGGAACCAGAGGGAATACGGGGAGACGAGACACACAGCTCGTGTGGGCACTAATACACCCCCATGCCATCACAGATGCTGGCTTTTCAACTTAGCGCCTAATCCGGATGGTTGTTTTCCTCTTTGGAATGACGTCCACAATTTCCAAAAACAATTTGAAATGTGGACTCGTCAGACCACAGAACACTTTTCACTTTGTATCAGTCCATCTTAGATGAGCTCAGGCCCAGCGAAGCCGACAGCGTTTCTGGGTGTTGTTGATAGACGGTTTTCGCCTTCCATAGGAGAGTTTTAACTTGCATTCACAGATGTAGCGACCAACTGTAGTTACTGACAGTGGGTTTCTGAAGTGTTCCTGAGCCCATGTGGTGATATCCTTTACACACTGAGGTCGCTTGTTGATGCAGTACAGCCTGAGGGATCGAAGGTCACGGGCTTAGCTGCCTACGTGCAGTGACTTCTCCAGATTCTCTGAACCCTTTGATGATATTACGGAGCGTAGATGGTGAAATCCCTAAATTCCTTGCAATAGCTGGTTGAAAAAGGTTTTTCTTAAACTGTTCAACAATTTGCTCACGCATTTGTTGACAAAGTGGTGACCCTCGCCCCATCCTTGTTTGTGAATGACGGAGCATTTCATGGAATCTACTTTTATACCCAATCATGGCACCCACCTGTTCCCAATTTTCCTGGTCACCTGTGGGATGTTCCAAATAAGTGTTTGATGAGCATTCCTCAACTTAATCAGTATTTATTGCCACCTTTCCCAACTTCTTTGTCACGTGTTGCTGGCATCAAATTCTAAAGTTAAAGGCCTACTGAAACCCACTACTACCGACCACGCAGTCTGATAGTTTATATATCAATGATGAAATCTTAACATTGCAACACATGCCAATACGGCCGGGTTAACTTATAAAGTGACATTTTAAAATTCCCGGGAAATATCCGGCTGAAACATCGCGGTATGATGACGTATGCGCGTGACGAAGTCCGAGTAACGGAAGTTATGGTACCCCGTAGAATCCTATACAAAAAGCTCTGTTTTCATTTCATAATTCCACAGTATTCTGGACATCTTTTGCAATTTTTTTAATGAACAATGAAGGCTGCAAAGAAGACAGTTGTAGGTGGGATCAGTGTATTAGCAGCGGACTACAGCAACACAACCAGGAGGACTTTGTTGGAGCGCTAGCCGCGCTAGCCGCCGACTTCACCTTGACTTCCTACGTCTCCGGGCCGCCAAACGCATCGGGTGAAGTCCTTCGTCCTTCTGCCGATCGCTGGAACGCAGGTGAGCACGGGTGTTGATGAGCAAATGAGGGCTGGCTGCCGTAGGTGGAGAGCTAATGTTTTTAGCATAGCTCTGTACAGTCCGGTTGCTAAGTTAGCTTCAATGGCGTCGTTAGCACAGCATTGTTAACCTTCGCCAGCCTGGAAAGCATTAACCGTGTATTTACATGTCCACGGTTTAATAGTATTGTTGATTTTCTATCTATACTTCCAGTCAGGGGTTTATTTTTTTTGTTTCTATATGCAGTTAAAGCAAGATGCTATCACGTTAGCTCATAGCTAAAGCATTTCGCCGATGTATTGTCGTGGAGATAAAAGGCACTGAATGTCCATTTCGCGTTCTCGACTCTCATTTTCAAGAGGATATAGTATCCGAGGTGGTTTAAAATACAAATCTGTGATCTACAATAGAAAAAGGAGAGTGTGGAATCCAATGAGCCAGCTTGTACCTAAGTTACGGTCAGAGCGAAAAAAGATACGTCCATCGCTGCCTCTCAAGTCATTCACTGTAACGTTCCTCATCTACGAATCTTTCATCCTCGCTCAAATTAATGGGGTAATCATCACTTTCTCGGTCCGAATCTCTCCCGCTCCATTGTAAACAACGGGGAATTGTGAGGAATCATAGCTCCTGTGATGTCACGCTACTTCCGGTACAGGCAAGGCTTTTTTTTATCAGCGAGCAAAAGTTGCGAACTTTATCGTCGATTTTCTCTACTAAATCCTTTCAGCAAAAATATGGCAATATCGCGAAATGATCAAGTATGACACAGAATGGATCTGCTATTCCCGTTTAAATTTTAAAAAATCATTTCAGTAGGCCTTTAATGATTATTTGCAAAAAAAAATGTGTATCAGTTTGAACATCAAATATGTTGTCTTTGTAGCATATTCAACTGAATGTGGGTTGAAAATGATTTGCAAATCATTGTATTCCGTTTATATTTACATCTAACACAATTTCCCAACTCATATGGAAACGGGGTTTGTAATTAGTTACACATCCTTCTGACAAAAAGTCCTCTCATTAATGGAATGTCCTTGGACTCGCCTCCACTCTTGTGAACACTCGTTGACCATGGACTCTATGACCCATTGGACTTGTCTGCTCTTTTACTATGAAGAGAGTCTTCAGGGCTCATTTTTGCAGGAGCTTGCTTTTCAAGGCGCCCACTTGCGGTGCTTACGTACGCAATCAACAATGTTTTTTTGCGGGAGTGAGACCAACGCTGTATTATTTACCTGTGACCTGGTTTAATAAATCTTTGTAAAAACTTCCAGAAGACCCTTCTTTTGACTGTTGAACAAAAGAAAGTGGGTAGAGTCTAACACTGGAAATTGTAAATTGGCTGCCGGGCTGTTGCTTCGACCACTTAGCTCGGGCAGGAAGACTCCCTCACTGCTTGTTATGGGGATCAGGGGTGTCAAAAGAGCTAGCTCGTTTGTTATTGGCCTGCAAAACATTCAACTGACAAAATAAACACAAATGGGAATTGCAAAAATGTTTACGATTACAATTTAGATCTGTACTGATTTTCTTGTCAATTCTCATTTGGGGGAAAAAAAGGATAACAGGTTGATTAGCATCAACTTTGCTGAGTTTAGAAGAAATATCAGTGTGCAAACCCAACAGTGAGACCTTAAGAGACCCACTGTCACGGCTTGTCACACCATGCCTTGCCTTATTTTGACTTTATTGGTGATTTTCTGGGTGTTTGATTGATTGAGACTTGTATTAGTAGATTGCACAGCACAGTACATATTCCGTACAATTGACCACTAAATGGTAACACCCGAATAAGTTTTTCAACTTATTTAATTCGGGGTCCACGTTAATCAATTCATGGTAGATGTAGTTTTAGTTACTGTCTTGCGCTCTTATTTTGTGGTTGTTCACTTTCTGTTTTCCCCTTTCCTGCAGCAGCTTTACACATGCTTTCGAGCACTTTTCCCCTCACCTGTTTTCTGTTTGTAATTAGCACTATTTAAGTTGAGCTTGCGATACCAGTGGTTTGTCGGGACATTATTCACTATTCACTGGTCACTATTGATGATTCCTTCCTTGCCGAGCTCAAGTGCGCACGTACTTTGTGGACACTGTCTGCTCTACCTTACTTTTTTTGCTGTGTTCCTGCATTTTGTTTTGTTTTCCTCATCCTTTCAGAGCACTTCCCTGTTGCTCTTGCTTTTTGTTTTGTTTGTTTAATCAATAAATGCCCTTTTTACTGCACGTTGCCACCTCGTTAGTCTGCATTTTAAAATCACTGCAGCCTCCGTCGTCTTCCACGACGCACCGCTGGACACCCACAGCCTCCATGCGGTGCCACGGTCAGGGTCAGTGGGTTTTGAAAAATAACTAAATTCATAATAAATACTCTATACAAAAAATATTGTATTGCAATTACACAAGAATGTTTAGTTTAAAAAAACAAATATATATATATATATATATATATATATATATATATATATATATATATATATATATATATATATATGTATATATATGTATATATATGTATATATATGTATATATATATACATATATATACATATATATATACTTATATATATATTTTAATATATATACATTTGTGGTCAAAAGTTTACATACAGTACACTTGTGATGGACATAATGTCATGGTTGTCTTGAGTTTCCAATAATTTCTACAACTTGGAGCACATACTTGTTTGTCACAAAAAATATTCATGAAGTTTGGTTCTTTTATGAATTTATTATGGGTCTATTGAAAATGTGACCAAATCTGCTGGTTCAAAAAGTATACATACAGCAACATACATTATACTTCTCTGAGCCCATTTAAATAGGGCTCATGTGATGCAGTCATTAGATTCGGTTAGAAACGCGACAATGGGAAAGTCAAAGGAACTCAGCACAGATCTTAAAAAACGAATCATTGACTTGAACAAGTCAGGAAAGTCACTTGGAGCCATTTCAAAGCAGCTTAAGGTCCCAAGAACAACTGTGCAGACAATTGTTCGTAAGTACAAAGTGCATGGCACAGTTTTGTCACTGCCACGATCAGTAAGAAAACGCAAGCTATCACCTGCTGCTGAAAGAAAATCGCAAGCGTTTGTGGCGCTTTGGAATCGATAAGGAAATCAATCAATCAATCAATCAATGTTTATTTATATAGCCCTAAATCACAAGTGTCTCAAAGGGCTGTACAAGTCACAACGACATCCTCGGTACAGAGCCCACATACGGGCAAGGAAAAACTCACCCCAGTGGGACGTCGGTGAATGACTATGAGAAACCTTGGAGAGGACCGCATATGTGGGTAACCCCCCCCCCCCCCCCCCCCCCCCTCTAGGGGAGACCGAAAGCAATGGATGTCGAGTGGGTCTGACATAACATTGTGAAAGTCCAGTCCACAGTGGATCCAACACATCAGCGAGAGTCCAGTCCACAGCGGGGCCAACAGGAAACCATCCCGAGCGGAGACGGGTCAGCAGCGCAGAGATGTCCCCAACCGATGCACAGGCTAGTGGTCTACCCGAGGTCCCGACTCTGGACAGCCAACACTTCATCCATGGCCTATGCAACTCCCCCTCGCAAGGGACAGGGGAGAAGAGGAGAGAAGAAAAGAAACGGCAGATCAACTGGTCTAAAAAAGGGGGGTCTATTTAAAGGCTAGATTATACAAATGAGTTTTAAGATGGGACTTAAATGCTTCTACTGAGGTAGCATCTCTAACTGTTACCGGGAGGGCATTCCAGAGTACTGGAGCCCGAATAGAAAACGCTCTTAGCCCGCAGACTTTTTTTTGGCTCTGGGAATCACTAATAAGCCGGAGTTCTTTGAACGCAGATTTCTTGTCGGTACATATGGTACAATACAATCGGCGAGATAGGCTGGAGCTAAACCGTGTAGTATTTTATACGTAAGTAGTAAAACCTTAAAGTCGCATCTTAAGTGCACAGGAAACCAGTGCAGGTGAGCCAGTATAGGCGTAATATGATCAAACTTTCTTGTTTTTGTCAAAAGCCTTGCAGCCGCATTTTGTACCAACTGTAATCTTTTAATGCTAGACATAGGGAGACCCGAAAATAATACGTTACAGTAAAAGAGACGAGACGTAACGAACGCATGAATAATGATCTCAGCGTCACTAGTGGACAAGATGGAACGAATTTTAGCGATATTACGGAGATGAAAGAAGGCCGTTTTAGTAACACTCTTAATGTGTGACTCAAACGAGAGAGTTGGGTCGAAGATAATACCCAGATTCTTTACCGAGTCGCCTTGTTTAATTGTTTGGTTGTCAAATGTTAAGGTGGTATTATTAAATAGATGTTGGTGTCTAGCAGGACCGATAATCAGCATTTCCGTTTTCTTAGCGTTGAGTTGCAAAAAGTTAGCGGACATCCATTGTTTAATTTCATTAAGACACGCCTCCAGCTGACTACAATCCGGCGTGTTGGTCAGCTTTAGGGGCATGTAGAGTTGGGTGTCATCAGCATAACAGTGAAAGCTAACACCGTACTTGCGTATGATGTCACCTAGCGGCAGCATATAAATACTAAAGAGTGCAGGGCCAAGAACCGAACCCTGGGGAACTCCGCACGTTACCTTGACATAGTCCGAGGTCACATTATTATGGGAGACGCACTGCATCCTGTCAGTAAGATAAGAGTTAAACCAAGACAAGGCTAAGTCTGACATACCAATACGTGTTTTGATACGCTCTAATAAAATATTATGATCGACGGTATCGAAAGCGGCGCTAAGATCAAGAAGCAGCAACATAGATGAAGCATCAGAATCCATCGTTAGCAATAGATCATTAGTCATTTTTGCGAGGGCTGTCTCCGTAGAGTGATTTGCCCTGAAACCGGATTGAAAAGGTTCACAGAGATTGTTAGTCACCAAGTGTTCATTTAGCTGCTGTGCAACAATTTTTTCGAGAATTTTGGAAATAAACGGAAGGTGGGAGACCGGCCGGTAGTTCACCATGAGGTCAGGATCGAGGTTAGGTCTTTTGAGTAGAGGATGAATAACCGCTTTTTTGAATGCTAGGGGAACAGTGCCGGAGGAAAGTGATAAGTTTATAATATTTAACACTGATGGACCTAATAATACAAACAGTTCCTTGATAAGTTTCCCAGGAAGTGGGTCAAGTAAACATGTTGTTTGTTTTATCCCACTTACACGCTGTAATAATTCCTCTAATGTTATTTCATCAAAAATAGAGAGACTATTTTGGAGGGCAGTGTCCGTCGTATATACAGTCGTATTTGTGTTAATAGAACCCAGTTGTAGCTGGGATGCGTTCTCTTTAATCTCCTTTCTAATGAGTTCAATTTTCTTATTAAGGAAATTCATAAAATCATCTGCCGAGTGGGTGGAGCTAATGGGAAGAGTCCCTTGTTGGGTTAGCGATGCTACTGTACTAAACAGAAATTTAGGATCGTTTTTGTTGAGGCGGATGAGATTTGAGTAGTATTTAGCTTTAGCTAAGGTAAGCATGCGTTTATAAGTTATTAAACTATCACTCCATGCTTGCTGGAAAACCTCAAGTTTAGTCGCGCGCCATTTGCGTTCCAGTTTTCTACATGATCATTTATGAGCTCTAATTTCTTCTGTAAACCATGGGGTACGCCTTTTAGGGGCCCTTTTTTGCTTTAGCGGTTCTATACTATCAATAATTTCGCGCAAGGCATCGTCAAAGTTGTTAGTGAGGTTATCAATAGAGCCGACATAATTTGGGAATGGTGCCATTACCGAAGGCAGTAGGTCAGCAAGAGTCATCGTTGTGGCAGCATTAATGTTGCGGCCGCTATAGCAGTTATTATTATTATTAGCTTGTTGACAAAGAGTCAAAACTTCAAATTTTATAAGGTAATGATCGGACATTTTTTTAGTATATGGAAGTATCATAACTTTGGAGGTGGTGACACCCCTGACAAGCACTAGATCTATTGTATTACCGTTGCGATGCGTGGGTTCATGTATTATTTGTGTAAGACCACAGCTATCAATTATGGTTTGGAGCGCCACGCACTGAGGGTCCGATGGGGTATTCATATGGATATTAAAGTCCCCCATTATGATTATATTGTCGGCGTGCGTCACTAGATCAGCAACGAACTCTGAGAATTCACTGATAAAGTCCGAATAGGGCCCAGGGGGGCGGTAGATAACAGCCAGGTCGAGAGGTAGCGGTGTGACAGACCTCATAGTAAGCACCTCAAACGATTTATATTTATTATTTAGGTTAGGGGTAAGGTTGAAATTTTCATTGTATATTAGTACGACACCCCCTCCCCTTTTAAGAGGACGGGCAACATGCGCATTCATATAGTTAGGAGGAGATGCCTCATTGAGCGCAAAAAATTCGTCTGGTTTGAGCCAGGTTTCGCTAAGACCAATGACGTTAAGATTGTTGTCTCTAATGACCTCATTAACTAATAACGCCTTGGGAGACAATTATCTTATGTTTAAAAAGCCCATATTATAGGTATTGGGCTGTTTTGATGAGTTTTTGTTAAGATTATCCGTAGTGGCAATATTAACAATGTTGCGTTTATTATGCGTAGTGCACTTTAAATAGTTTCGACCATATCTAGGAATTGATATGACGGGAATTTTCCGATTGTTTGCTTGGTGCTGCAATAGACTGGACATATCATAATTTGCCACCTCAGTAGAATGCATGTCCACCTCTGACACAGACACAACAGAAAAAACATTATGTGAATTGTGTATTATTCTAAGAGAATTGCTATGCGTACATGGATTATCCAGCCTGGCGCTGGCTAGTTCTAGCTTAACTGACTCCTCACCCGGACTAACAGACATTGTAATTGCCTGTGACCGGGCTTGCTCTAGTGTAGTCAGTCAAGTGAGACTTAAATAGTAGTCTATGTTTCTAGACAGGATGATGGCGCCTTCCTGGTTAGGGTGAAGGCCGTCTCTCATCAGCAAGCCTGGTTTGCCCCAGAAAGAGGGCCAGTTATCAATAAACGTTAGTCCCTGTTGCCTACAGAAGATAGCCAGCCACTTGTTAAGCGAGACTAATCTGCTATATCTCTCATCATTGCCTCTCGCAGACAGGGGGCCAGAGACAATTACTCAATGCCTGGACATCTTTCTGACGAGATCACAAGTCCTGGCTATGTTTCTCTTTGTAATCTCTGACTGTCTCATTCTAGTGTCATTGGAGCCAACGTGTACAACTATATTCGCATAATTAGTGGTGCGATTAGCCTGTCGTATGTGTTTACTAGGCCTGTTGCGAGTTAGCTTCCTAAGATTAGCTTCAATGTCAGGTGCTCTGGCCCCGGGGATACACTTTACTGTGGCTGGTTTGCTAAGCTTTATGTTTCGGGTGATGGAGTCCCCTATGACTAAGGTGTGGTGCCCGGTAGACTGGGGTGTAGGACTAGCTAAAGAGCTAAATCTATTATGCGTCTCAACCGGTACACCGTAGCTTGTAGGCCGCTTAGGACTGCTACAAGCTGGGCTAGTTAGCTCGCTACAGCTAACGCTAGCAGATGTGTCCGCAACATCTAAAGTTACGACATTACTCTGCTCTAACTGGCGGACACGGCCCTCTAGCAGAGCCAACCTCTCCGTGAGTATGGTGCAAGACGCGCAGGAAGCCATTACTCACAGTGTTTTCTGTCACCGAGTGAAGTTCCTGCTGTCCTCAGGGAAGTGGTCGCGGTCTGCGGGAGTAGCTTCCTACTTACCTTCTGACCGGCGCTGCCTTTCTCCGCGCTAGCTTAGCAGCTAGCTAGCTGAGGAAAGGGTGGTGGGACAGAGATCGGGTGATTTGCAAGTTAAATAGTACCACTAAATATGTTTGAGAAGTGATAAAGAAAGCTGTAGAACAATTAAAAGCACACAGATAGAGCGATACTTAGCCTTTTTCACAACAGCGAACAGACGGCGAGCAGTCACGCACGGTGAACAAAACTCGCAAATGAGTCCCAGGAATCATAACACTGTGAGCCAGTTCTTAACAATGATTCCTATCCCTAGTCCCAGATTAGAATATTGCATACAAAAAATAATAAAAAAAACGGAACTGGCCCCAAATCTCCAAAAAAGTAAGATTTTGAGTGTGCTAAAGCCCTCAAAAAGGTTTTAATTAGCAGAATAATTACAATATTGAAAAATAATCTAAATAATAAAAAGTCATTATATATCCCTAGGAGGGTATATTAACTAGTTTGCTTTGTTATCAACAGTATAACACAAAGCTAAGATGTGGAGTTTTTGTTTAGATGGAACATTTATTGTTTAGTATTTTAGTGACAAAATGTATTAAAGTGGTGTACACATCCTTTAATTGTTCTGTATTATTTCTTGAATGAAAAATGTTAAGACGCCCCTGCTCTTTGTAATCCAGTTTGTCTTCTTTGCGTGTAGTTTATTTGTTTATCTGATTGTTTTAGCTTATTCCCAAACCACACACTCTGACCAAAAAGTCATCTTATCTGTAAAACTCCAGCTTTGGCAGACAACAACAAGCTACTTGGCTTTAGGCAGAGTGACGCTGTTACACCCATTAGCAGACTCCCCCTCCTCCATCAAAATAAAACAAAACAGAGAGAAAATATGAAATAAAAAATGTTCAAGAGACAAAATATGAGATGTGCAAGAGGCGGACGCCCACGCAACAGCTCCGCTTGATGCGTCTGCCGGAAATGCCATGTTTGTTTGCAAAGTCAGAGTTCTCATTGCAGGCATGGATACATGCATCCATATTGGAGGAAATAATTGGAATGATTAAAGTTTGTTTTGTGTAATTTGTCTCACAAATGTGAATATACCTGTCACATAGTTTAGCACTCATTTGTATTTATTCAAGAGACAATGCTATAGACTACAGGTGTCAAACTCTCACCCCTGGGAGGCATTTCATCTCAGTATTCAATCCCGAGACCGTTTGAAAATCAATATGTATTTTGACATAGTGGATTTCAGAAAATTACCTTCAGCATCTTTACCCCATCCATTTGCATATAATCACTAGTTATATAAAATTCAATATACCAACCCCAAAACCAATGAAGTTGGCACGTTGTGTAAATCGTAAATAAAAACAAAATACAATGATTTGCAAATCCTTTTCAACCTATATTCAATTGAATAGACTGCAAAGACAAGATATTTAACATTCGTACTGGAAAACTTTGTTATTTTTTGCAAATATTAGCTCATTTGGAATTTGATGCCTGCAACATGTTTCAAAAAGCTGGCACAAGTGGCAAAAAAGACTGAGAAAGTTGAGGAATGCTCATTAAACACTTATTTGGAACATCCCACAGGTGAACGGGCTAATTGGAAACAGGTGGGTGCCGTGATTGTGTATAAAAACAGCTTCCATGATATGCTCAGTCATTCACAAACAAGGATGGGGCGAGGGTCACCACTTTGTGAACAAATGCCTGAGCAAATTGTTTAAGAATAACATTTCTCAACCAGCTATTGCAAGGAATTTAGGGATTTCACCATCTACGGTCCGTGATATCATCAAAAGGTTCAGAGAATCTGGAGAAATCACTGCACGTAAGCAGCAAGGCTGAAAACCAATATTGAATGCCCGTGACCTTCGATCCCTCAGGCGGTACTGCATCAATAAACAAACATCAGTGTGTAAAGGATATCACCACATGGGCTGATGAACACTTCAAAAAAACACTGTCAGTAACTATAGTTGATCGCTACATCTGTAAGTGCAAAACTCTACTATGCAAAGTGAAAGCCATTTATCAACCACCCAGAAACACCGCCGGCTTCACTGGGCCCGAGCTCATCTAAGATGGACTGATGCAAAGTGGAAAAGTGTTCTGTGGTCTGACGAGTCCACATTTCAAATTGTTTTTGGAAACAGTGGAAGTCGTGTCCTCCGGAACAAAGAGGAAAAGAACCATCCGGATTGTTATAGGCGCAAAGTTGAAAAGCCAGCATCTGTAATGGTATGGGGGTGTATTAGTGCCCAAGGCATGGGTAACTTACACATCTGTGAAGGCACCATTAATGTTGAAAGGTACATACAGGTTTTGGAGCAACATATGTTGCCATCTAAGCAACGTTACCATGGACGCCCCTGCTTATTTCAGCAAGACAATGCCAAGCCACGTGTTACAACAGCGTGGCTTCATCGTAAAAGAGTGCAGGTACTAGACTGGCCTGCCTGTAGTCCAGACCTGTCTCTCATTGAAAATGTGTTGTGCAATATGAAGCCTAAAATACCACAACGGAGACCCCGGACTGTTGAACAACTTAAGCTGTACATCAAGCAAGAATGAGAAATAATTCCACCTGAAAAGCTTCAAAAATTGGTCTCCTCAGTTCCGGAAAGTTTACTGAGTGTTGTTAAAAGGAAAGGCCATGTAACACAGTGGTAAAAATGCCCCTGTGCCAACTTTTTTGCCATGTGTTGCTGCCATTAAATTCTAAGTTAATGATTATTTGAAGAAAAAAAAATTTGTTTCTCAGTTCGAACATTATATATCTTGTCTTTGCAGTCTTTTCAATTGAATATAAGTTAAAAAGGATTTGTAAATCATTGTATTCTGTATTTATTTAAGAATTACACAACATGCCAACTTCACTGGTTTTGGGTTTTGTAGCTTAGATTAGTCAGTGTGCAGCTTGTATAGCAGTATTGATTACTAGCCACTAAAGTAAGTCAACATACAGCCATTATTGTGTATACATTTGTAAACACAAGTGAGTACCAAGATAACTGTGCTTTGCCTGGTGGTGGTGGTGGTGGTAGCATCATGGTCTGGGGCTGCGGTTCATTGAGGGAAAATCCAACATATACTCTGACCTTCGGATGCAGAAACTGGGCCGCATGGCAGTTTTCCAACATGATATGGGGCCAAAACACAGCTTCCTGTGACAAGAATAAAAATGGTTCCTGAAAAACTGCATCTGCTCCAAAGTTACCGAACTACATTCTTTTGTGTAGCACAGGCTGCAGCTGGGAATGACAACAAAGAAACCTTGACCTTAAGTGAGCAAACATAAATTGTGTGTGTGTGTGTGTGTTTGTGTAGTGTATCAACTTTCAATTGCTATCCAGTATCAGCCAACATTGCGATCACTTGCTGGCTAAAAACAGACCCCGGCGAAGAAGTCTCACTGAGCGTGCATACTGAGCATCACAGGAAGTCTGTGGATTGTGCACGAGACACACTAGGTTAGGTACGCGTGAGGTATTTTGGAGTATTCACGTGCTTTGAATGCACACCAGCATATATGTGTGTGTGTGTGTGTGTGTGCGCGCGCGACCCTGCGCCGTGCGGTGCCCATCTGGCCGTTGGGCTTGCGAGCCCCAGCTTCATGTGTGATGGCGCACTGCAAAGAAAGAGCAAACACAGTACCCACTCTCTTATGTCCACGAGAAAACTGCTGCGTGAGTAATCTGCTCGCCACTGCGCTCGTCAGCCTGAGGGCGAGGACGAGCGGAGCTCAGAGGTGGCGCATGAACTTCACAAAGACTGCAGACGTCGTCCTCGCTGACCGCATTCGTCACACCAGCGCCACCACACACACACACACACGGTGCCAAGCATGTGTGCCATCATGGACGGATATAAGATGTTAATGGCGCATGCTGAACACAACACGCCACCGCATGAGCCATCTTTAAAAAGGGCTTATGTCTGTACAAACATACATATACACATACATGTACATACCTGTATACATTCACTGTACAAACATACATATACACATACTGTACATATACATTCACTGTACAAACATACATATACTACCGTTCAAAAGTTTGGGGTCACATTGAAATGTCCTTATTTTTGAAGGAAAAGCACTGTACTTTTCAATGAAGATAACTTTAAACTAGTCTTAACTTTAAAGAAATACACTCTATACATTGCTAATGTGGTAAATGACTATTCTAGCTGCAAATGTCTGGTTTTTGGTGCAATATCTACATAAGTGTTTAGAGGCCCATTTCCAGCAACTATCACTCCAGTGTTCTAATGGTACAATGTGTTTGCTCATTGCCTCAGAAGGCTAATTGATGATTAGAAAACCCTTGTGCAATCATGTTCACCCATCTGAAAACAGTTTAGCTCGTTACAGAAGCTACAAAACTGACCTTCCTTTGAGCAGATTGAGTTTCTGGAGCATCACATTTGTGGGGTCAATTAAACGCTCAAAATGGCCAGAAAAAGAGAACTTTCATCTGAAACTCGACAGTCTACTCTTGTTCTTAGAAATGAAGGCTATACCACAAAATTGTTTGGGTGACCCCAAACTTTTGAACAGTAGTGTATACACATACTGTACAGATACATTCACTGTATAAACATACATAGACACATACATGTACATATACAAACATGCATATAATCACGTTTCATCAAACATAAATTAACGTTGTTGCCCTAGGGTAAACTGGGTAACACACGGCACACTGACAAAGCTTAACCTATTGTTACTATAACAATCTACAAGGTTAATATAGCTGGCTTCTCTTTCTTCCCCTTCATTTTTCTGCTTTCTTTTGTATTTCAAGTTATCATTACATATATGTATTGTTGCATTTGAACAACTGTATTGTTGATAATAGAGGTAATTATTGGTATTGTTCATTATCAATAGCGCTATTTCTATTGGTATTGGTATTTTTGGTATTTGTATTGCTCCATTTTTGGTGTAATAATGCTCATTGTTATTTCTGTGTTATTTATTTCACTAACTGCTTCTTTGCTATCCCTTTTACCATCATATTTGTACATATCCTATTTGCTGATGTTGCTCTATTGTTGTTATTGTTGTGTTTGCTGTTGTTGTTGTGGTCTCTCTGTCTAATCCCCCTCTTGTCCCCACAATTCCCCCCTCTGTCTTCCTTTTTTCTCTCTTTCTATCCCCTCCTGCTCCTGCCCGGCTGCACCAAATAATTATATAAATACATTTAATAAATTCAAATACAAATAAGGCAACAAGAGAAGTATCCCACACTTCTCTTTTGTAAAGTAAGTTTGTAAAGCCGATATGGGCATCTACATCAACTATATGATTTGCCTAAGAAGCTGGACAGGACAAAATATACAAAATAAAATAGAGGGCTTATGTATGTGTTTATCCACATGCAAATACTTTGAACTGTCAGATACAGAAACTGTACCTACACTTCTCATGCCAATGACTACGTTTACACTGCAGGCCCAAATCAGATTTTTTCGAAAACTGATTTTTTTCCATCTAAATATACTCCAGTAAAAACGTGCACAGGGCCCCCGAATTGTGGCATGCGAGTCGCTACTACTACTACTACAAAATAAAATAAAAGTCGCCACCATGAATATGGTCGCCACACCTTAAAAATGAATGCTGTTTTACATGAAAATAAATAAAAGTAATATATTGTAAGCGTGGATATACAGTACAGGCCAAAAGTTTGAACACACCTTCTCCTCATTCAATGCGTTTTCTTTATTTTCATGACTATTTACATTGTAGATTGTCACTGAAGGCATCAAAACTATGAATGAACACATGTGGAGTTATGTACTTAACAAAAAAAAAGGTGAAATAACTGAAAACATGTTTTATATTCTAGTTTCTTCAAAATAGCCACCCTCTGCTCTGATTACTGTTTTGCACACTCTTGGCATTCTCTCGATGAGCTTCAAGAGGTAGTCACCTGAAATGGTTTTCACTTCACAGGCGTGCTTGAAGCTCATCGAGAGAATGCCAAGAGTGCGCAAAACAGTAATCAGTAAAATTGGAAAATTGAGTAACTACTACTATATATATGTGTGTGTATATATATATATATATATATATATATATATATATATATATATGTATATATGTATATATATATATATATATATATATATATATATATATATATATATATATGTTAGATCAGGAAAAAAGCACAGAGACTATTTCATCCCTACAAGCCTGTTTCGCCGGTTTCCCTGCTCTTCAGGGGATGACGTAACGTATATTCCGCTCTACCCTGGTTTTGAGCATTGTATAACGGATAAACCACAGAAACTTCGACTATATATATATATATATATGTATATATATATATATATATATATATATATATATATATATATATATATATATATATATATATATATATATAGTCAATGTTTCTGTATATATATATATATATATATATATATATATATATATATATATATATATATATATATATATATATATATATATATATACATACATATATACAGAAACATTGACTATATATATATATACATTTATATATATATATATATTTATATATATATATATGTATCTATATAGCCGCAGTTTCTGTATATATATATATATATATATATATATATATATATATATATATATATATATATATATATATATATATATATATATATAATCGAAGTTTCTGTGGTTTATCCGTCATACAATGCTCAATACTGGGGTAGTGCGGAATATACGTTTATATGTATATATCAGTGACGTGCTGTGAGGTTCATGACTGGTGAGGCACGGACTTCATCACAGTCAGATTTACAAACATATGAACCCTAAAGAGTATCTTATTCACCATTTGATTGGCAGCAGTTAACGGGTTATGTTTAAAAGCTCATACCAGCATTCTTCCCTGCTTGGCACTCAGCATCAAGGGTTGGAATTGGGGGTTAAATCACCAAAAATTATTCCAGGCATGGCGCCGCTGCTGCCCACTGCTCCCCTCACCTCCCAGGGGGTGAACAAGGGGATGGGTCAAATGCAGAGGACAAATTTCACCACACCTAGTGTGTGTGTGACAATCATTGGTACTTTAACTTAACTTTAACTTTACACATAGAAACTGTAGCACACAAAAAAGCACATTTAATAAAAAAAATGTTATTATGGTCTTACCTTTACTTATAAGTGCGGGAACAGTGGTGGTCGTGTTGGAGGAGTTGTAAATGAATGAAATATGAAATCTGTGCTGCAGTCTGCAGGTGTACCTAATGTTGTGTCCCTGCGGTCGTTCGCAGCTCCTCCGGCGCGAGCATTGTTGTTTTTGCACTTTTTGGCTTCTTGTTAAGTGACTTTTTTTGGGGTGGATTCGGTCTTGCACGTGGAGGGTTTGGGTGTGGGCTTTGGTTGGTGTGGCGCTCCCGTCGGGCGGTGCATTCTGCGGCGGAGGTGCTTGGCACCAGGAGGCGGGGTTATGAGGCGAGCCTCTCACAGTGCGTCTTCGCAGCAGTTTTATGATCGCTCAGCACAATAAATACGTTACACACATACAGTTGTTGACAAAATACACTGTACATTATATACCTCAGCTAACTAAACTATGGAAATGTATAATATAATTCATATAGCAATACGGTCTCACTGCACAGCAGGCCAGCAGTTAGCCAAATCATTGCGCACAATCCATGGTGAGGCACAACTGAGTGACGTGCCTCAACTGGCTGCTGATCACCGCACCGTCTCTTCTCAGTATTTATATAACGGCAAATGTGAAAATAAAAATAATCTAAAACTGGTGAAGTTAAATGGAAAATAACTTTAGTATAATCACTGGATACATATAACAATTTAGTTAATTTTTTTCTCTTTTTACATTTTTTTTCTTTCCATGATGGCAGGTGAGGCCGTGCCTCCCCTGCCTCTAGTGACGGCACGTCACTGGTATATATATATATATACTGTATATATAGATATATATATATATATATGACAACGGGCCAGTTTTTTGAACGGCTCCTCAAGATCGGACTCCTTTCATAGAGCCATGATTCCCATCTCCACCAGCAACTAATTATAGCTGACATTAACCCGGTTTGCTCCTCTTTGCACCTTTCCTCCATGGTCTTACAAGACTTGAAGAGAACATTTGCATGCAGAAGCCTGATGACTAATAGCCCGGTGCTGTTGTGTGTTTGTGTGACACGATTGCGTGTGTTTCTCCGTAGGTTGCACAGTCTCCACGCCTACTGGCCCTGGACAGGGGTTAGTGAGTCACCAAAGATCAGCCCAAGCAGGAACAAAAACAAAGACACAGAGAGTGCATGGGAGTGGATTAGGCTATGGCTATGGAGAAGAGAGGAGAGAAAGAAGGTAGGGAAAAAAAAGCCTTGGGGAGATGTGTGGGCATGCAGGAGGAATAAAGGAGAACAGTCAACGTCCTCCTGATGGAGAAAAGAAGACGGCAGAGTGAGAAAGTATGCTCACACCATAATATTTCATGTCAACGGATGGATTCTTACACTCTGTGTGTATGTGATGGGGCAGACAGACAGATGTGACAACAACTGTTTGTACAGTTTGGTTTTCAAACAAAAACAAATGAACGTATTGACATTACGGTCATGTACACAATAACAAACAAGCACTTTTCAAAATGTGTCAAAAAGTTAGTGTTTACTTTTGATAATTACCGTATTTTACAGAAATAAACTGCACCGGCATATACAAAATCCAAAACCAATGAAGTTGGCACGTTGTGTGTTAGGTTCAAACACTGATGATATCTATTAAACAAGACAAAAGGCAAGGAATCAAACAGAGACAGAATTAAATTTGGACTCAATATTGAGGAGAGACATGGCCACTGTACTTTCTGTACAGTCCTGCACCACGCTCTGACGAAGAAGGTTTTCGTCCTCTCTTTTATTTAGATGTTCAATGTTTACGCAACAACACCTGTCTCAACAGGAATGGGTAGTATGTAAACAGTCCTTGTTTTCGGTCACATTAGAAGACAAAAGAAGAAGATCCCTCGGGCTTGGGCTTGTCGTGGATTCAGCTTTGGCAGGTTTTGGAGGACAATGGATGACCCCTCCCGTCTGATTCCATCGTACACAGCGGAATCTTCCGAGCGTTTGGCTTGGTGCCACAAAGACAGCTTCTTGTCTGTTCAATGGAAACTCACAATGGAACGTTTTTTGATCATTTAAATACAATTTTTCTGACATTGTGTAATTCGTAAATAAAAACAAAATACAATGATTTGCAAATCCTTTTCCACTTATATTCAATTGAATAGACTGCAAAGACAAGATATTTAATGTTTGAACTGAGAAACTTCATTTTTGGGGGGCAAATAATCATAACTTACAATTTAATGGCAGCAACACATTGCAATAAAGTTGGCACAGTTGCATTTTTACCACTGTATTACATGGTCTTTCCTTTTAACAACACTCAGTAAACGTTTGGGAACTGAGGAGACCAATTTTTTAAGCTTTTCAGGAGGAATTATTTCCCATTCTTGCTTGATGTACAGCTGTTGTGGTATTTTAGGCTTCATAATGCGCCACACATTTTCAATGGGAGACAGGTCTGGACTACAGGCAGGCCAGTCTAGTACCTGCACTCTTTTACTATGAAGCCACGCCGTTGTAACACGTGGCTTGGCATTGTCTTGCTGAAATAAGCAGGGGCGTCCATGGTAACGTTGCTTGGATGGCAACATATGTTGCTCCAAAACCTGTATGTACCTTTCAGCATTAATGGTGCCTTCACAGATGTGTAAGTTACCCATGCCTTGGGCACTAATACACCCCCATACCATCACAGATGCTGGCTTTTGAACTTTGCGCGTATAACAATCCGGGTGGTTCTTTTCCTCTTTGGTCCGGAGGACACGACGTCCGCAGTTTCCAAAAACAATTTGAAATGTAAACTCGTCAGACCACAGAACACTTTTCCACTTTGCATCAGTCCATCTTAGATGAGCTCGGGCCCAGCAAAGTTTTAACTTGCACTTACAGATGTAGCGACGAACTGTAGTTACTGACAGTGGTTTTCTGAAGTGAGCCCGTGTGGTGATATCCTTTACACACTGATGTCGCTTTGATACAGTACCACCTGAGGGATCGAAGGTCCATTGTATCATCGCTTACGTGCACTGATTTCTCCAGATTCTCTGAACCTTTTGATGATATTACAGACCGTAGATGGTGAAATCCCTAAATTGATTAATACATTTTAACAGAAGTGTAGATTGAACATGTTAAAAGAGAAAGTAAGCAGATATTGACAGTAAATGAACAAGTAGATTAATAATCCATGTTCTACAACTTGTCCTTAATAATGTTGACAAAATAAAAGAATGGAAAATGACACAATATGTTACTGCATATGTCAGCAGCTAAATTAGGAGCCTTTGTTTGCTTACTTACTACTAAAAGACAAGTTGTCTATTTTATTTAAGGACAAACTTGCAATAAGAAACATATGTTTAACGTACCCTAAGATTTTTTGTTAAAATAAAGCCAATAATGCCATTTTTTTGTGGTACCCTTTATTTAGAAAAGTATCGAAAAGTACTGAAAATGATCGAAACGTATCGGGACAACACTAGTACACGCAAAACTTTAGTAAATCACGCCCTTAGTTTGATTAGTAGCTCACATGTATAAACATATAGGAAGCTACATCCAGTGTAAATACTGTACAGTTGTGTGCATCACCAAACCCAGGGGTGTCCAAACTTTTTCCACTGAGGGCCGCACACGGAAAAATTCAAGCATGTGGGGGACATTTTGATATTTTTCGTTTTCAAACCATAACAAAATATATGCATTTTTTATTTATTTTACCTTTAGGGGTCCCGTGGACCTTTAAGGGTCTCTGTCATTAAAATGTTAAAAATAAGTCAGATTATTATTTTTTTTAAATTATTTAACGCTTACAGTAAATCTCTATATCAACTTCAAGTTGATATAAAGTAATACAAATTAAAAAAAATGTTTTATGGCTTTTCTGTCAAAAACAACTTAGTTTTTTTTATAGTAAAACTGAAATATGCAGTATTTAGTCATTAGAGCCCTAAAAGATCAATAATGCAAGACACCATTGATTTTAATTATTTCATATTTTTGAGTAATCACAGTGAAAAGATAAATAAAAAATCACTAAATATATTTGGGATCCAAAAGCTGCCCCACTCATAAAGTGATACATTTTTATTAGGTTTTTCTTTTACTTTCAACACTTAAGTTGGGAGTAAGGGACGGTATAGCTCGGTTGGTAGAGCGGCCGTGCCAGCAACTTGAGGGTTGCAGGTTCGATCCCCGCTTCCGCCATCCTAGTCACTGCCGTTGTGTCCTTGGGCAAGACACTTTACCCACCTGCTCCCAGTGCCACCCACACTGGTTTAAATGTAACTTAGATATTGGGTTTCACAATGTAAAGCGCTTTGAGTCACTTGAGAAAAAGAGCTATATAAAATGTAATTCACTTCACTTAAGTTACGAGATCAACTTCAGATATATCTGTCGATTTTATGATGGAACTATTATTTTGTTTGTTTTATGCGCTTTTGTCAAAGAAAACTTTTATGTTTTCATATGGCTGCTACACAATATATGCAATATTTACCACATAAAACATTTTAAAGTGAAATATTTGAAGTAATTGGAGCTCTGAAAATAATTCATTATAACATGGATTTTTTGTCATTATTTTATTTTTTTCAGCAATGGCAAAAAAAAAAAAATGAAGAAAGACAAAAGAAAAAAAAACAGCCTACATGGCAGCTTTTGTGTCAACATTGCAACTTTTTCTCTTTAGATTTCACCTCATTCCATTTTTTTTAATGTTCTTTTTTATTTTTACAATAGTATTTCCAGAATGTGTGGCGGGCCGGTAAACAATTAGCTGCGGGCCGCGAATGGCCCCCGGGCCGCACTTTGGACACCCCTGACCAAACCCAACAAACCAAAGGCCATTTTTGTTCTGTAGATGTTCCCCACGTCGACTTGTCACATCTGCCAGCTTGCTGGAGCAGCGCAATAAGCAACGCTGTGGGATGAAAAATGACCCACACATTGTTCTTCCACCACAAAGGAGAGGAACACAAGTGACTGCGTGCGGCACGTTTCTGGGTCAGCGCCAGTTCTGAGACGCTCGAAAGAGAGAAAGACTTCCCCTCGGCCGCCGGAGCCTCAACAGCGGGTCAGCATGAACAATGTCAGAAACACACACACACACACACAAACAGAGGACAATAACCCAGAACATGTTAGTGACACATCCGCCATTAAGAAAGACAAATGTGACATTTACCGCCTAAATATAGTTGACAGCATGCTGGTGACGTGAGCTTGATGGATGGTGCAGGTCTTCAATGAAATGATTAATAATTGATAGTTGCCATGCACACTAGAACTGAGCAGCAGGTTTGCATGTAAGTAATATGCCTGGTCGTGAGAGGAAGTTTTATATTGCTTTTGTTGCATTGTTATGTTTAGATATGAATAAGTCTCCACCTTCTTTAATTGCACTGTATCTATAGACACAGCTTTAGGTAGACCTGCACAATCTGTTTGCACTGCAGTACAGTACAGTAGTACCGTCGGTGCACAAAACTACCAAACCCAAAACCAGTGAAGTTGGCACGTTGTGTAAATCGTAAATAAAAAAAAGAATACAATGATTTGCAAATCCTTTTCAACCTATATTCAATTGAATAGACTGCAAAGACAAGATACTTAACCTTTCGAACTGGAAAACCTTGTTATTTTTTGTAAATCTTAGCTCATTTGGATTTTGATACCTGCAACATGTTTAAAAAAAGCTGGCACAAGTGGGAAAAAAGACTGAGAACGTTGAGGAATGCTCATCCAACACTTATTTGGAGCATCCCACAGGTGAACAGGCTAATTGGGAACAGGTGGTTGGGTATAAAAGCAGCTTCCATGAAATGTTCAGTCATTCACAAACAAGGATGGGGCAATTTGTGAACAAATGCATGAGCGAATTGTCCCAACAGTTTAAGAAGAACATTTCTCAATGAGCTATTGCAAGCAATTTAGGGATTTCACCATCTACGGTCCGTAATATAATCAAAGGGTTCAGAGAATCTGGGGAAATCACTGCGTGTAAGCGGCATGCCCGTGACCTTCGAGCCCTCAGGCGATACTGCATCAACAAGCGACATCAGTGTGTAAAGGATATCACCACATGGGCTCAGGAACACTTCAGAAAACCACTGTCAGTAACTACAGTTTGTCGCTACATCTGTATGTGCAAGTTAAAACTCGAACGCCACTTTTCAACAACACCCAGAATTGTCGCCGGCTTCGCTGGGCCCGAGCTCATCTAAGATGGACTGATGCAAAGTGGAAAAGTGTTCTGTGGTCTGACGAGTCCACATTTCAAATAGTTTTTGGAAACTGCCGGAACAAAGAGGAAAAGAACCATCCGGATTGTTATAGGCGCAAAGTTCAAAAGCCAGCATCTGTGATGGTATGGGGGTGTATTAGTGCCCAAGGCATGGGTAACTTACACATCTGTGAAGGCACCATTAATGCTGAAAGGTACATACAGGTTTTGGAGCAACATATGTTGCAATGTTATAATGGACGCCCCTGCTTATTTCAGCAAGACAATGCCAAGCCACGTGTTACAACAACGTGGCTTCATAGTAAAAGAGTGCGGGTACTAGACTGGCCTGCATATAATCCAGACCTGTCTCCCATTGAAAATGTGTGGCGCAATATGAAGCCTAAAATACGACAACGGAGACCCCGGACTGTTGAACAACTTAAGCTTTACATCAGCATTGTCTTGCTGAAATAAGCAGGGGCGTCCATGATAACATTGCTTGGATGGCAACATATGTTGCTCCAAAATCTGTATGTACCTTTCAGCATTAATGGTGCCTTCACAGATGTGTAAGTTACCCATGTCTTGGGCACTAATACACCCCCATACCATCACAGATGCTGGCTTTTCAACTTTCCGCCTATAACAATCCAGACGGTTCTTTTCCTCTTTGGTCCGGAGGACACGACGTCCACAGTTTCCAAAAACAATTTGAAATGTGGACTCGTCAGACCACAGAACACTTTTCCACTTTGCATCAGTCCATCTTAGATGAGCTCGGAGTGTTACGGTCCCCGGCCGTTATGTTTGTGTTTGATGTGTGGGCATTACTTTTTGTTCAGAGTGTGACTTCTTGACTCTGCAAGGATCTTTCCCCCTCTCCAGGACCCGCCTCCGGCCACCACCCATCCGCCCAGCGCACCTGCATCTGATTGGACTGATGATCACATCCCTTCTAAGAGGCCTTTGCTTCAGCCGCTCGGGAGAGTTAAAGGTAAGTTAAGTTAAAGTTAAAGTACCAATGATTGTCACACACACACTAGGTGTGGTGAAATTTGTCCTTTGCATTTGACCCATCCCCTTGTTTACCCCCTGGGAGGTGAGGGGAGCAGTGAGCAGCAGCGATGCCACGCCCGGCAATCATTTTTTGGTGATTTAACCCCCAATTCCAACCCTTGATGCTGAGTGCCAAGCAGAGAGGTAATGGCTCCCATTTTTATAGTCTTTGGTATGACTCGGCCGGGGTTTGAACTCACGACCTACCGATCTCAGGGCGGACACTCTAACCACTAGGCCACTGAGTAGGTTCTGATACTGAGCAGTGTGTCTTCTCTCGCTTTCTCTCGTGTAGAACTCTGTGTTCGAGACCTTGGACCCTAACTTGTTATCCGTCTGATAGCTGTGTGTTCTTGCTGTGTTACGGCATTATTTTGCATTTTGTTCACTTTTCTTTTCGTAATTAGAAGTCACCTTAGAAGGAGCAGTAGGGGTAAACTGCCATTTTCTTTTACAACTTTTTCTCCTGTTTTTCTGTCAGGTAGTGAGTTTAGAAGCTTGTATTTTTGTTTGTTATTTTCCCTCCCAGAGCAGGGACTGGTTGAGTGGCAGGTTGTTTTGTTTGTTATTTTGGGTTTAGCTTACCCTGAAGTTCAGCTCACCCATGTGACTGTGGTTTTTGTGTTTGTGTTTATGGCCTGTGTGCCTTCTCTGTTATGTAAAAAATAAACACGTGTTTATTTTTAATTGACAGTTTTTGTCTTTTATGTTGTGCCTCGGTTCCCCTAGACCGGGTCATAACTCCCAGCGAAACTGGCAGCGTTTCTGGGTGTTGTTGATAAATGGCTTTCGCTTTGCATAGTAGAGTTTTAACTTGCACTTACAGATGTAGCGACAAACTGTAGTTACTGACAGTGGTTTTCTAAAGTGTTCCTGAGCCCATGTGGTGATATCCTTTACACACTGATGTCGCTTTTTGATGCAGTACCATCTGAGGGATAGAAAGTCCGTAATATCATCGCTTACGTGCAGTGATTTCTCCAGATTCTATGAACCTTTTGATGATATTACGGACTGTAGATGATGAAATCCATAAATTCCTTGCAATAGCTCGTTGACAAATGTTGTTCTTAAACTGTTCGACAATTTGCTCATGCATTTGTTCACAAAGTGGTGACCCTCGCCCCATCCTTGTTTGTGAATGACTGAGCATTTCATGGAAGCTGCTTTTATACCCAATCATGGCACCCACCTGTTCCCAATTAGCCTGTTCACCTGTGGGATGTTCCAAATAAGTGTTTGATGAGCATTCCTCAACTTTCTGAGTCTTCTTTGCCACTTGTGCCAGCTTTTTTGAAACATGTTGCCGGCATCAAATTCCAAATGAGCTAATAGTTGCAAAAATTAACAATGTTTTCCAGTTCGAACATTAAATATCTTGTCTTTGCAGTCTATTCAATTGAATATAGGTTGAAAAGGATTTGCAAATAATTGTATTCTGTTTTTATTTACGATTTACACAACGTGCCAACTTCACTGGTTTTGGGTTTTGTACTTTTAAGATGTATATTAAAGGTAATCTTTTCAACAATAAAAGCAAAAAGCATGGTCATTGACGACCACATCGTATCCCACTCGGCATTCTCCAATGTCTTTATATTGTAAATGTGTCGTAAAAGTTATTAAGAAATCGATCAGTAAAAAAAGTTAAAACCAATCAAACTGAGATCAATTATTTTTGGTTTGCATTGAGATGTCCAACACGGATACAAACAAAAAATACAACATTGTAGAAGAAATCATGTAAAAGAATGTTTTTGTTTTTGCAGCCACACTTTTATGAGCATTTATGGCGGACACATTGGAGCGAGAGAAAGCAGCAGGAAAAGAAATGACCTGACAAAAGTAAGGGTGGCGTGTGGGTGGCGTGAATATAAATGAAATGGATCGCGCATCATGGTCGCCGCCGAAGAAAAACAGCCAACAGCTGAGGTCATCCATCAGCACGAGTGTTCGGGCCCCAAACCAGCTGAGGCAGCGAAGGGAGAGGGAGGTGAAAGATCAATCATGGCAGAGGAGGAAGTGAGCGAGGGCGAAGATTCATATGCTTGACAGAATAGCCCGTTTGTGGAAAATTATTTTTAAAAAATGCAGCCCTCATCGTGTTTTATGGACTCTTCTCACAACAACTCAGTAGGATTGTATAAGTGCTCAATTTATGATTTACGTTGGGGCATATTTCAAGCTTTGTTAGTTCGTATAAAACTATAAATGCATAGTCGCAGACAGTGATGTCACTGATGTCACCCTAATATGACCTAATATGATGCAGTGATATCACCCTAATATGACCACATGTAATCTAACGTGTGACTGGTGTTGTCCCGATACCAGGCCCGGCCCTAACCAATCTGGCGCCCTAGGCAAGATTTTAGGTGGCGCCCCCCCCACATCGGCAATGAAGTGTATATACTCACAAGAAACCGAATAGCTTTGTCTTTGACCTTTTTTTTTTACTTAAAGAAAGCAAATTAACAATCAGAATAGTTAACAAGATTTTAAAAAATATGGATAAATAAATGAATATAAAAAATGAATAAATGAAATACAATATTTTTTACATACATGAACACAAAATAAAACATGTCAACAAGTTGCATAAAATAAATTAAAAATACAATATAAATAAGGCACTGCACAAAACAAGATATCAAACCAGTAGGACTTTAACAACTATATTACAAAAAAAGGGGATCCTACAGAGTTCTCTATTTGTGCTTTTTAATATTGCATTAACTAGAATGACTTACAAATTACTGTACACCAGGGAGTACTGCAATTACCTAACGTTACATTATTATTTTCCATAACAATTTAGCCCCCTCCACAATATTAACCCGACGTTAAAACAGAACTAGCTATTTATTGATTAGCAATTACCGAATCATGTAACATTAGCTTAATGCTAAAAAGCCAGGTTACTATCACATTCTGTAACAGACAAATCATTTCATGTAGGCTAACGTTACCTACCTGCTACCCCTGTCTTTTTCTCGTTTCTCCTCTTCTTTTCTCTTTTTTCTTCCCTGGGCACCTGACAGTTTTGGCCGTTTTGACATCTTGTGTTGATTTTTTTATGTGGTGACGTCCAAAAAGAGTCATGATACGGGAAGGGAGGGGGCGCACCGTGCCGGGGGAGTGGGGGCGTAATATTGTAACAAACTTGCACATACAGATGTAGCGACAAACTGTAGTTACTGACAGTGGTTTTCTGAAGTGTTCCTGAGCCCATGTGGTGATATCCTTTACACACTGATGTCGCTTGTTGATGCAGTACAGCCTGAGGGATCGAAGGTCACGGGCTTAGCTACTTACGTGCAGTGATTTCTCCAGATTCTCTGAACCCTTTGATGATATTACGGACCGTAGATGGTGAAATCCCTAAATTCCTTGCAATAGCTGGTTTTCTTAAACTGTTCAACAATTTTGCTCACGCATTTGTTGACAAAGTGGTGACCCTCGCCCCATCCTTGTTTGTGAATGACTGAGCATTTCATGGAATCTACTTTTATACCCAATCATGGCACCCACCTGTTCCCAATTTGCCTGTTCACCTGTGGGATGTTCCAAATAAGTGTTTGATGAGCATTCCTCAACTTTATCAGTATTTATTGCCACCTTTCCCAACTTCTTTGTCACGTGTTGCTGCCATCAAATTCTAAAGTTAATGATTATTTGCAACAACAAAAAAATGTTTATCAGTTTGAACATCAAATATGTTGTCTTTGTAGCATATTCAACTGAATATGGGTTGAAAATGATTTGCAAATCATTGTATTCCGTTTATATGTACATCTAACACAATTTCCCAACTCATATGGAAACGGGGTTTGTATATGACTTGATATCCGCCAGCTACATGTTTACTTCCTTACAATGGAAATCAGATGGGGGAAGCCTCCGTCTCTAATCTCGGGACACAAACATGGTTGCATCACACGGACGCTTGTTCTCCTCAGGGGTGAAAGACAACCCGATGCTGAATGGAATTAAATCAGCGTTGCCATTAAAAGCGTGCTTTCCCTTCACTTGACATGCACATTTTTCAGCGAATGCAACATGATGCAATGACTTCCTTT
The DNA here is from genome assembly GCF_033978785.1 of Entelurus aequoreus. Classification (NCBI taxonomy): domain Eukaryota; kingdom Metazoa; phylum Chordata; class Actinopteri; order Syngnathiformes; family Syngnathidae; genus Entelurus; species Entelurus aequoreus. The sequence goes on from NC_084757.1 coordinate 23,381,185, forward strand.
TTTTTTTTTGGCCCCAGGGCTGCACAGACTGCAGCCATGTTTTAACAGCATGCATCTTTATCGGTTGAGATACTGGCTTTTTCTGCAAAAATATGTTTGTATTTTGTTTTGCCTTTCAGCACTCTTGCTCCGTCCCCAACCACCGGGCCGCGACCCGATACCGGTCCGTGGAGCTATTGGTACCGGGCCGCACAAGAAATAAAAAAATAAAAATAAAATAAAAATGTTATTTATTTTTTTATTAAATCAACATAAAAAACACAATATATACATTATATATCAATATAGATCAATACAGTCTGCAGGGATACACCCCCTGCCAACCACTCATCTCTATATTGCTATTTGCCATCTGCTCTTGCCCATGTACTAAACATACAGGCTTTCCGTAGGGATTCACACTCCGCCTCCGCCGGCCAATGCATACTATAATTACACTGCACACCCCCTGAAGACTTGGTGTCTACAGCGGCGTCCATCAAAAAGAGGTCTCAAAATCAGACACAACAAGAAGGATGAAAGTGAGGATGAGGATCCGTGGCTCACGAGTGCAAAAAAAAACAACGTCGGAAATGTGTCCCGCTAAAAAAAAGTCAGACCAAAACTCTCAAATAACTAAAGTTCTGTGGGTGAATTACATTTTGTATGTAAACCCACTATACCAGGAGTTTTTAGCGCTTTAAAAGCGAGTCTACTGCATACTTGCCAACCTTGAGACCGCCGAATTCGGGAGATGGGGGGTGTTGGGGGCGGGGTTGAGGTGCAGGCAGCATACCCCTTCCCCTTAGAGCTTTTCTGGATGAAATGAAATTATTTTTTCCAATCATTTTGGAACTTGCAAGCGTATTTCTTCTTCTTACTCGTCGTCGCCATGTCTCTTCTCCGTTCTTCTGCTTCGTCTCCTTCTTGTTGTGTGTGCAGTTGTGCACTGAGCTCCAAAAGCCGCAGATGTTATTGTAGCGTCCCGGAAGAGTTAGTGCCGCAAGGGATTCTGGGTGTTTGTTCTGTTGTGTTACGGTGCGGATGTTCTCCCGAAATGTGTTTGTCATTCTTGTTTGCTGTGGGTTCACAGTGTGACGCATATTTGTAACAGTGTTAAAGGCCTACTGAAATGAAATTTTCTTATTTAAACGGGGATAGCAGATCCATTCTATGTGTCATACTTGATCATTTCGTGATATTGCCATATTTTTGCTGAAAGGATTTAGTATAGAACATCGACGATAAAGTTTTGGTCGCTGATAAAAAAGCCTTGCCTGTACCGGAAGTAGCGTGACGTCACAGGTTGAACATTTGCACATTGTTTACACCAGCAGCGAGAGCAATTCGGACCGAGAAAGCGACGATTACCCCATTAATTTGAGCCAGGATGAAAGATTCGTGGATGAGGAACGTGAGAGTGAAGGATTAGAGTGCAGTGCAGGACGTATCTTTTTTCGCTCTGACCGTAACTTAGGTACACGGATCATTGGATTCCACACTTTCTCCTTTTTCTATTGTGGATCACGGATTTGTATTTTAAACCACCTCGGATACTATATCCTCTTGAAAATGAGAGTCAAGAACGTGAAATGGACATTCACAGTGACTTTTATCTCCACGACAATACATCGGCGAAACACTTTAGCTACGGAGCTAACGTGATAGCATCGTGCTTAACTGCATATAGAAACAGACTAAATAAGCCCCTGACTGGAAGGATAGACAGAAGATCAACAATACTACCAAACTCTGGACCTGTAACTACACGGTTAATGCTGTACCGCCTGGCAAAGCCTAGCAATGCTGTTGCTAACAACGCCATTGAAGCTAACTTAGCTACTGGACCTCGACAGAGCTATGCTAAAAAAATTAGCTCTCCACCTACGCCAGCTCTCATCTGCTCATCACCACCCGTGCTCACCTGCGTTCCAGCGATCGACGGCACGACGAAGGACTTTCTTCTTTGCAGTCTCCATTGTTAATTGAACAAATTGCAAAAGATTCACCAACACAGATGTCCAGAATACTGTGGAATTTAGCAATGAAAACAGACGACTTAAGCTGGCTACCGTGCTATTCCAAAATGTCTGGTTCAACCAGTGACGTCACGCGCAAACGTCATCATACAGAGACGTTTTCAGCCGGAAGTTTCCCGGGAAATTTAAAATTGCACTTTATAAGTTAACCCGGCCGTATTGGCATGTGGTGCAATGTCAAGATTTCATCATTGATATATAAACTATCAGACTGCGTGGTCGGTAGTAGTGGCTTTCAGTAGGCCTTTAAAGTTGTTTATACGGTCACCCTCAGTGTGACATGTATGGCTGTTGACCAAGTATGCCTTGCGTTATCATTAAACCAGGTAAAACATCATACAGCGTGTCAGCATTGCTTGACATCTTCGAGTAAAGACCATTCTTAAACCCGTCTAACGCTGCATTATTATGTGAATGTGCCGGTACGCTGTTTATATGGAGGAAAAGCGGACGCCTGGACAGCATGCGGCTGTTAAGGGGTGAAGGTTTCAGGTGAGAGAGGACGCTAAAGGCGGTGTCTTTAAGGCACGCCCCGGGTGGAAATCGGGAGAAATTCGGGAGAATGGTTGCCCCGGGACATTTTCAGGAGGGGCACTGAAATTCGGGAGTCTCCCGGGAAAATCGGGAGGATTGGCAAGTACGGTCTACTGACAGAAGTTAGAACTTTACGCTACTTTATATTGGAAATGGCAAACTTGAATGTCCCATAACAAGAAGATAGAGAAAAAGACGAAGCTACGGACTTCAATGGCGGACGCGCGCAAATTTTCAGGACTTACGCAGATCCCATACACATATATTGAACTACAAATCCAAATTGGTAAGGTTGTGTTCCCTTGGTTCCTGGTTCATGTGACCAGAAAGTGTTGTGTCAGAATACGGTTATGCAAATATGGCGCTCCACTGTTAAATCTTTTGTTAATAAATCCTGTTACTTTTCTCTCAAGGACACTGACAAGGACCAAGGAAGTGCTTAGTGTGCTCGCCTTAACGTCCATTCGGGGGCCTTCTCGCCAAAATCCTCTCTGCTCAAGGTTGCATGTGCTATTGGGCCAGCTAATGAGCGTTTGCTCGCGCAGCCAAGCGCTGCTGGATGTTCTGCCCACAGCGCGAGTGTAGAGCCAGAGCGGGCACGCACCCAAGACTGGAAGATGACGACAACAACAACAGCGCTGCCTGACCGGCTGTGCGCCACGACTGCTGCAGGATTCAGGCGGGCTTTGCGTTATCCCTTGGAGAATGTGCTGGGCACATGTGTGTGTTGAAGCAGTGTGTGTTTGGAATGAAGCGGAGGTATATTTAACCACTGCATTTACCAAAGGAGTGTTGATTTTATTTTTGGCTCATTTTTTTTAGGTTTAAGTCAGTGTGACCTTTAAAATGTGTTTGTGTGAGTCTGAAGGGGTTGTGAGTGTGCATGTGTGAATCCATCTGTTCCTCTCTGTACACTTCTTCTTGCTTCCAACCCTGAAGGCACGCATGTGTGCTTCTGCAAACTTAACTTACTTGCAAACATGTCAGCCTGTTCACAGGCAACGCCGAAGAACTCCAAGACGTATCATGAAGATTATGTTTAAGAGTTATTTTTCATTCTCATGACTTTTTTTTGTAAAATGTTATTTTTTTCTTAATATATTAATCAATAATTTAATATATTATTAGATTTTCTTTTTCAGAAATGACAGCATTACACATACTGTATATACTCGCATACACACAATTATTCATACATACAGTATATACATACATACGCCTCACCTTTTCTCCTCCAAGCATATTGCTGGGTATTGTGGCCAAACAGCAAAATTTTTGTTTCATCTGACAACAGAACTTTCCTCCAGAAGGTCTTATCTTTGTCCATGTGATGTCAAAAACCAGAAGCTTCTGGTTTCTGGTTCCTGGCCTTTAATCCCAGGAACACCATTCCTACCGTCAAGCATGGTGGTGGCAGTATTATGCTCTGGGCCTGTTTTGCTGCCAATGGAACTGGTGTTTTACAGAGAGTAAATGGGACAATGAAAAAGGAGGATTACCTCCAAATTCCCGTGGCTCTAGAGCTGCATGCGGCTCAAGCGCCGCCCTAGTGGCTCTCTGGAGCTTTTTCAAAAATGTATGAAAAATGGAAAAAGATGAGGGGGGGGAAAAAAAAGTTTTTTTTTTTTATATGGTTTCCGTAGGAGGACAAACATGACACAAACCTCCCTAATTGTTATAAAGCACACTGTTTATATTAAACATGCTGCACTGATTCGAGTATTTGGCGAGCGCCGTTTTGTCCTACTAATTTTGGCGGTCCTTGAACTCACCGTAGTTTGTTTACATGTATAACTTTCTCCGACTTTCTAGGACGTGTTCTATGTCACTTCTTTTTCTGTCTCATTTTGTCCACCAAACTTTTAACGTTGTGCATGAATGCACAAAGGTGAGTTTTGTTGATGTTATTGACTTGTGTGGAGTGCTAATCAGACATATTTGGTCACTGCATGACTGCAAGCTAATCGATGCTAACAGGCTATTTAGGCTAGCTATATGTACATATTGCATCATTATGCCTAATTTGTAGGTATATTTGAGGTAATTCAATTTCCTTTAAGTCATCTTAATTCAATTTATATCTCGTGACACACTATCTGTATGTAATATGGCTTTTAATTTTTTGCGGCTCCAGACAGATTTGTTTTTGTATTTTTGGTCCAATATGGCTCTTTCAACATTTTGGGTTGCCGACCCCTGCCCTAGGGGAAACTGGGTAACACACGGCACACTGACAAAGCTTATACTATTTTTACTATAACAATCTAAAAGGTTAATACAGTTCGCTTCTCTTTCTTCCCCTCCATTTACCTGCTTTCTTTTGTATTTCAAAGTTATCATTACATATATGTATTCTTGCATTTGAAACAATTGTATTGTTGATAATGGAGGTAATTATTGCTATTATTCATTATCAATAGTACTATTTCTATTGGTATTTGTATTGCTCCATTTGTAGTGTAATAATGCTCATTGTCATTTCTGTGTTATTAATATTTTCTTCACTAACTGCTTCTTTGCTATCACTTTTACTGTCATGTCTGTTGATCATGTTTTTGTTTGGCCACGTGCTGTTTGGGTTTTGGACACTTAGTTCCTGCTTTTTCACTCCCTTCTTTTGTCACCATGACGACCGATTAGTTGCACCTGTTTTCACGTTCGGACTCACACACCTGTCATCAATCATGTCACTAGTATTTAAGCCTGTCCTTTTCAGTTAGTCTGTCTGGCGACATTACCTCTGTCATTTTCATGCCCTGCTTATTCCATCGTTTATGCTTCTTGCCATGCCACATAAGTCTTTGTTCTGCTCGTGTCACAGTAAGTGTTTTTTTGTTTCACGTCCATAGTTTTTGCCCAAGTGCTCGTTTTGTTTCATTAGTCAAGTTTTTTCTCCGCCTTTGTGTGCGCCTTTAGTTTTGTACCTTTTGTTAGTGTTAAAATAAAATCATGTATTTACCTTCAAGCCATGTCCGATCCAACTTTACTTGCATCTCGGGAAAACAAACACCCCATAGTCCACGCCCTGACATTTACCATCCTATGTGTACATATCCTATTTGCTGATGCTGTTCTGTTGTTTTTGTGCTTGGTGTTGTTGTCTCTTTGTCTTATTTCCTACTGTCCCCGCAATTTTCCCCTCTGTCTTCCTTTTTTTCTCTTTCTATCCCCTCCTGCTCCGGTCCGGCTGCACCAAATAATAACATAAATCCATTTAATAAAGTCAAATACAAATAAGGCAACAAGAGAAGTATCACACACTTCTCTTTTGTAAAAGGAAATCTGTACAGCAATTATGGGCATCTACATCAACAATGTGATTTGCCTGAGTAGCTAGACAAGAAAAAATTATTAATAAATAATAAAAAAGAAATGACAACGTTATTCTCAAAATATTAGCACAAATGTGGCTTCTCTTGGTATTTTTTGTTGGTCTTTTACTGGAAACTTGAAGGGGGACAAAGGACTAAGTATCGATCCAGCAGACCTTAGTAGGAAATAGCCAAGTTGTCTGTTGTCACACAGCAGTGGCTTTGATTAATCCACCTCTTGCGCTAATCCAATCTCAAACTCGTTCTCTCGCCCTCTCGGTGCCCACCTCCCGATTTATCAAATGGATTGTCCGCCCCGGCGAGGAAACACAGTAGAGGCATCAAGTAAACAAAGCAAATGTCAGGGTCAACTATTGATGACTCCCTGGAGGCATCTAGAGGCAGGCTGAGGTGGGGGGACGGGGGGGGGAATAACCCTCACTTGACTGGCAAGGCCAGTGAGCTCGAAAAAAGTGAGTGCTCGACTGAAGAACGGTGTGGAAAATGTGATCACGGTCTCAATTCGAAGCCGCCAGTGGTAAATAAAGAGTATGTGACTGCGAGGCATGGAGGGCAGGATTACTGAGCTCTGCTGCTGCTGCTGCGGCTAATTTCTGCCTCTGTGGAACAAAACATTCCAAAAAAAACGAGTGACTTTAAACTGCTTAATGTTAGCAGTTGGACGGCTAAGCCTGCAAATAGTCACATAAACTTACTGGACACTTCAGTCGGCACAGCTGTGCAAGCTTATGAAACTTTTTTTCTCATCTCACAGAATGAATAAGTAATAGAAATAGTCTGTTCCAGTGTCTAACTGTCACCGTTTCATGAGTGCATTTCCACAGCCTTATTGCGAAGAAAGCCCTCTGCAAGAACAAAAGCAGCTGAATTTTTTTTCCAGTGGTATGTCATTTTTCCAAAAATATAGAAGAGCTGTGACTCCCAAAATTGACTGCTGTACAAGTTTTATGGGCACAAGAGATAAGCACGTGTTAATATAGCCTTTACTGTAAAATGTAACATAAAAAATATGTTAAAGGCCTACTGAAACCCACTACTACCGACCACGCAGTCTGATAGTTTATATATCAATGATGAAATCTTAACATTGCAACACATGCCAATACGGCCGGGTTAACTTATAAAGTGCAATTTTAAATTTCCCAGGAAATATCCGGCTGAAAATGTCTCGGTATGATGACGTTTGCGCGTGACGTCACGGAGTGTGCGGAAGTATTGGGACACCTTTGTGTCCCAATACAAACAGCTCTGTTTTCATCGCAAAATTCCACAGTATTCTGGACATCTGTGTTGGTGAATCTTTTGCAATTTGTTTAATGAACAATGAAGACAGCAAAGAAGAAAGCTGTAGGTGGGAAGCGGTGTATTAGCGGCCGGCTGCAGCAACACAATCAGGAGGACTTTGAGTTGCATAGCAGACGCGCTACCGTGAGTACGCAGCTTTGGCTTCCAAACATTTGATCGCTTGCCCGTACGTGCGTGCCGCTATGTGCATGTCACGTACGTAACTTTGGGGAAATATATGTGCTGTATGAACTTTACGGAAGTGAACGATACTTTGGGCTGTGGGATTGAGTGTGTTGTGCGGGTGTTTGAGTTGTATTGGTGGGTTATATGGACGGGAGGGGGAAGGTGTTTGTTATGCGCGATTAATTTGTGGCATATTAAATATAAGCCTGGTTGTGTTGTGGCTAATAGAGTATATATATGTCTTGTGTTTATTTACTGTTTTGGTCATTCCCAGCTGAATATCAGGTCCCACCCGCCTCTCACAGCATCTTCCCTATCTGAATCGCTTCCACTGCCCTCTAATCCTTCACTTTGACTTTCCTCATCCACAAATCTTTCATCCTCGCTCAAATTAATGGGGTAATCGTCGCTTTCTCGGTCCGAATCGCTCACGCTGCTGGCGTCCACGATTGTAAACAATGTGCAGATGTGAGGAGCTCTTCAACCTGTGACGTCACGCTACTTCCGGTACAGGCAAGGCTTTTTTTATCAGCGACCAAAAGTTGCGAACTTTATCGTCGATGTTCTCTACTAAATCCTTTCACCAGAAAAAATATGGCAATATCGCGAAATGATCAAGTATGACACATAGAATGGATCTGCTATCCCCGTTTAAATAAGAAAATCTCATTTCAGTGGGCCTTTAAGCTAGAGGCTTTACATTGTAAGTAACTTGTTCGATAATACTCATCAAAATAGTGGACAAGATGATAGCTAGATATGACTGTCCACTGCAAAGGATGCTGCATATAGTCAAATAAACTAGGAAAAATGTTGACCTACAAAAACTATCGTGGCATATTACTTTCACCTAGGACAATTATTGGATACAAAAATATACAAAAACTATTTTTACAAAAAAATGTTGTTTCATCTGACATCACATGGACAAAGATAAGAACTTCTGGGGGATAGTTCTGTGGTCAGATGAAACAAAAATTTAGCTGTTTGGCCACAATACCCAGCAATATGTTTGTGAGGCCTTCAATCTCAGGAACACCACTCCTGCCGTCAAGCATGGTGGTGGTAGTATTATGCTCTGGGCCTGTTTTGCTGCCAATGGAACTGGTGCTTTACAGAGAGTAAATGGGACAATGAAAAAGGAGGATTACCTCCAAATTCTTCAGGACAACCTAAAATCATCAGCCCTGAGGTTGGGTCTTGGGCGCAGTTGGGTGTTCCAACAGGACAATGACCCCCAAACACACGTCGAAAGTGTTTAAAGGAATGGCTAAATCAGGCTAGAATTAAGGTTTTAGAATGGCCTTCCCAAAGTCCTGACTTAAACGTGTGGACAATGCTGAAGAAACAAGTCCATGTCAGAAAACCAACAAATTTAGCTGAACTGCACCAATTTTGTCAAGAGGAGTGGCCAAAAATTCAACCAGAAGTTTGTGGATGGCTACCAAAAGCGCCTTATTGCAGTGAAACTTGCAAAGGGACATGTAACCAAATATTAACATTGCTGTATGTATACTTTTGACCCAGCAGATTTGGTCATATTTTCAGTAGGCTCATAATAAATTCATAAAAGAACCAAACTTCATGAATGTTTTTTTGTGACAAACAAGTATGTGCTCCAATCACTCTGTCACAAAAAAATACGAGTTGTAGAAATTATTGGAAACTCAAGACAGCCGTGACATCATGTTCTTTACAAGTGTATGTAAACTTTTAATCACGACTATATTATACATGTATATTAGGGCTGTCAAAGTTAACGCGATAATAACACGTTAACTATACATTTTCAATAATGGCACAACATTTTTTAACGGCCGGATATCGCACATTCGTCCATTTTGACCCTCAGGCCGTACCGTAGCGGGAGTATTTTGGCTGCAGTTCACTTGCTACTGATGAGCCACAAGAGAGCAGAAATGGACAAAGGAAAGTCTACCTAATGGAAATATCAGGTCCGAAGCTATGGTAAGTTGTTCTCCCGACAAGAAAGGACTATTTTTAGCCGTGAGACGAGGCGACATCCGTTCAGCAAACGCCTGCTGCTCGCGTCGTTCCGAGTTGGGTGGTGCTTCACTTCCGTGTTTAGGTCACAGTTAAGGTGCAGTGATAACATAACATGTACTGTAGAGTGTTACTGTGACTACTTCAATAAGTAATATGACATAAAAGCTCAATAGAATTGAAAGACGGTTGGCAGGAAGTCGAAAGGATATATTTTTATTGCAAACAGTCAAAACTGGATGTGGTTTATATAAATAATTATGCCATTTCCTAAAGTGTTTTCACACGTTCCTATTCCAGTTAATTGCGACGACGTCACCATCCACAATTTCCTAATCCAGGGCGAAAATGACTCAAAAAAAATATGCAGCCTTTGGAACGTGTTGGCGGGAATTAGGAATTATGTGAGGGTTCAACGACGGAAGGAAAGTGAAAGAAGAAAATTATTTCCCTGTCACAAAATGTACACAGTTTTATTTTGGTGCTTAGCTCCATTTGGAGCGGGTGAGGTCAGGCACATACACACATACACACACACGCATGCATATACACACACAATTGGATGTTCATTTGCACGCTTGCATGCAAAAACGCAGACGGAGACTGCAAACTGCTCGTCGTGACTCCTGAGTGAAAGAAGCCAAGTGGAATAAAAGCTTGGAGGAAAATATGACCTCCAAAATAAAAGCCATTATGTGACTGATCTACTAATATCCAAATACCACGCGCAAAACAGTGTGTGCAAACAATAAAATTGCACGTGGTAGGGTTGTCCCGATACCAATAATTTGGTGCTGGTACCAAAATGTATTTCGATACTTTTTCAAAATAAAAGGGACCACAAAAAAAAACATTCTTATAAATAAATAAATGATAAATGGGTTATACTTGTATAGCGCTTTTCTACCTTCAAGGTACTCAAAGCGCTTTGACAGTATTTCCACATTCACACACTGATGGCGGGAGCTGCCATGCAAGGCGCTAACCAGCAGCCATCAGGAGCAAGGGTGAAGTGTCTTGCCCAAGGACACAATGGACGTGACTAGGATGGTAGAAGGTGGGGATTGAACCCCACTAACCAGCAACCCTCCGATTGCTGGCCCGGCCACTCTACCAACTTCGCCACGCCGCCCCTTCATTTTTTACAAAAAATCTCACGATACATTAAACATATGTTTCTTATTGCCTACTGAAACCCACTACTACCGACCACACAGTCTGATAGTTTATATATCAATGATGAAATATTAACATTGCAACACATGCCAATACGGCCGGGTTAACTTATAAAGTGCAATTTTAAATTTCCCGGCAAACTTCCGGCTGAAAACGTTTCGATATGATGACGTTTGCGCGTGACATCAACGGTTGAAGCGGAAGTATTCGGAGCCCATTGAATCCTATACAAAAAGCTCTGTTTTCATCTCAAAATTCTACAGTATTCTGGACATCTGTGTTGGTGAATCTTTTGCAATTTGTTTAATGAACAATGGAGATTGCAAAGAAGAAAGTTGTAGGTGGGATCAGTGTATTAGCGGCGGACTACAGCAACACAACCAGGAGGACTTTGAGGATAGCAGACGCGCTAGCCGAACGACCTCACCTTGACTTCCTCCGTCTCCGGGCCGCCAACCACATCGGTGATCGGGTGAAGTCCTTCGTCGTACCGTCGATCGCTGGAACGCAGGTGAGCACGGGTCGTGATGAGCAGATGAGAGCTGGCGTAGGTGCAGAGCTAATGTTTTTAGCATAGCTCTGTCGAGGTTCCGTAGCTAAGTTAACTTCAATGGCGTCGTTAGCAACAGCATTGCTAAGCTTCGCCAAGCTGGAAAGCATTAACCGTGTATTTACATGTCCAGACTTTGGTAGTATTGTTGATCTTCTGTCTATCCTTCCAGTCAGGGACTTATTTGTTTTGTTTCTATATGCAGTAAATCCCGATGCTATCACGTTAGCTCAGTAACTAAAGTGCTTCACTGAAGTATTGTCGTGGAGATAAAAGTCACTGTGAATGTCCATTTCGCGTTCTCGACTCTCATTTTCAAGAGGATATTGTATCCGAGGTGGTTTAAAATACAAATCCGTGATCCACAATAGAAAAAGGAGAGAGTGTGGAATCCAATGAGCCCTTGTACCTAAGTTACGGTCAGAGCGAAAAAAGATACGTCCTGCACTGCATGCTCGTCCTTCACTTTCACGTTCCTCATCCACAAATCTTTCATCCTCGCTCAAATTAATGGGGTAATTGTCGCTTTCTCGGTCCGAATCTCTCTCGCTGCTGGTGTAAACAATAGGAAAATGTGAGCAGCCCTTCCTCCGGTGTCGTCACGCTACTTCCGGTAGGGGCAAGGCTTTTTTTTATCAGAGACCAAAAGTTGCGAACTTTATCGTCGTTGTTCTATACTAAATCCTTTCAGCAAAAATATGGCAATATCGCGAAATGATCAAGTATGACACATGGAATGGATCTGCTATCCTCGTTTAAATTTAAAAAATTCATTTCAGTAGGCCTTTAAAGAACAATTTTAGAAGATTAACATAAAAATTCAAAGGCATTAAACAAATTGGGCTTTTCTTCTTGCATTTAAAGAACAATTTACAATTAGTTGTAGCCTACCATAATGTAAGATTAGGTTAGAATAGAATAGAAAGCTCTATTGACATTGTATTGAATGCTTCATGATTTAATGTTGCCACTCTTAGACTGTGCTTTAAGACACATACCATTATTAGGAAATGCTAAAAACAATACAATGGCTAAAAGTACACAGGTATGTACACAGGTAAGACATGTACCAGGTAAAACACACATTAAAGCTAAAAAAATTATAGGATTTTTTTTTACAAAATTCAATCATTTCACTTGCATTAGTTTGCTCTGTGTGGGCGGTTTTAAAGCCAAACAGCAGTGTGGGGGCGTCTACGTATCTGCATGTGCACAACAGAGGAGCTGAAACTCATTTGGCAGGTCTGGATTATTGTTATTTAAATGTTTACCCAAGTATGAAGTGCATGTGGTAATACTGTGCTGTGTTTCCACCTTTGGCGAGGCGTGTTTTAAAGCAGCGCTAGAGCGCGGCGCTTCCATGTTCAAAGTGTCACTTTGGATTGATAGTTTTTGAAGAATTGCCTTTATTTTCCATTTTGCCTCTCCACACTGTTTCTTCTTGTGGATGCTGACAACACACAACATGCTCCTCGGCTCTGTACGTCAAAAAGTCAAGGTATATAAAAGTAAAGGTCTTTTTCAAAGGCAATGTAGTACCATTTGCAATTCATTAGTACTTTATTAGTACCGGTATACCGTACAACCCTGGCATGTACTATAGTGGCCGTGTTGCGTGTGATCTACAAAGACTGAGTTTACAATTGGTGCAAAAGTGGCGCAGACCGCCCTATTTTAACAAAGGTCTTTGGATGTACTATCCTGGCTGTGGCCATTGAGACACTCATTTCCCGCCACAGCCATGTTATTATGCTCTCCACCAGGTGGGCTGTTTAAAATCGCAATCTGTAGACAACAGAAACTATTTTTAGCCCACTGATGCGTTGCATTCATGCATCTGGAATGATCCAAACGCAATAAAATGCATATTGCTGCACATTTTTTTCATATAAGAGATATATCATAATAATATATTTCCTAAATGACAAAACAAACAGCATTAAGGCTAGAAGACACCAAAATACATCAATCTAAAATTGTGGGACATCCCCAAAAGCCTCTCAGACATATATTTACTGACGGGATGAGGAAGAAAGCTCAGAGGATTCTGGCAGACGACTCACATCCTCTGTGCTGTCAGTTTGAGTTCTTGCAGTCAGAAAGGCGCTCTAGGACTCCACTGGCCAAAAGTACTTTAAAAAGTATTTTATCCCTAATGCCATTGCCATGTGACAAAGTGAACAAATCCACATTATTGACCTGAACTGCTTTACTTTTATGTTTAACTGACACTCTTTTCGATCCTAACTTATATTTGCTTTTATTCCTCTTTTAACTAACCTGTTTTCTTATTGTCTTTGTTTTATTTTTTTAGATATGACATCGTTTGTATTTTAGTGCTGTCTGTCGCCTGCATTGGTGAGCCAAAGAGAATTTTCCATGTCATTTATTCTATGCTATTAATTTGTTTTATCAGTCCTTTAAGTCATCCACCAGCTATAAAATTATGAAATGATATTGCTGAATATATATGTCTAATTTTTTTTTTTTTCTGACTGTCCAAATATGTAGGACGAAGGACTCTGTCCATCGTCTGTCTATCCGGAGGGATCTTTCCTCACAGCCGTAAATGGATTAATAAATGGGTTATACTTGTACAGCGCTTTTCTACCTTCAAGATGCTCACATTTACTTACTGATAACACAGCATCAGGAGCTTGTATCTTGTATCAGTATCTTGCTCAAGTTTACTTGACATGGTGGTAGGGGAACTGGGGATCGAACCTGCATCAAGTACTATGATTTTGAGAGAGATTCTAGAGTCCTTTCTTGTGTTTCTTTATCTCAAGATCGATTTCTTGTTGTTTTTTTTGTTTTTTTTTCTTTTCTTTTCTCTATTTAACATGTACAAAGTGAATGTGGAAAGGGTATGCATAATAAGCTTTTTGTCAGGGTTTTCACTGACAGTTTGGTTATGTTTTGGTTTTTCCTGTGTTTGTGTTTTATTTCCTGTCAGCGCTGTTATTTTGGTTCCTTTTCCTGCACGTCTCCCTGAGCGCTTGTTTCCCTCACCTGTACCGGATTGGCAGTCTGGCACACCTGGTGGCAATTGCCAATCAGGCTACGATTTATACCTGCCTCGCCCTCCAGTCAGTGCTGGAGTATTGTATGCTGTGGACTGTTTGCTGTCTCCAGTTCTCCCTGGTTCCTCATCTCTTGTATCCTGGTCCCTGTTTGCTGTTTCCTGTTTTTCTTTTAGACATTAAATCATGTATTCCTGCAACAAGCCTGCCATCTCTGCATCTTGGGCTTCGTCACCAACACTTTCTGACAGAATACTCCAGCCAAATACGAACCCCGCGGAGATTTCTATGGCGGAGAGGCTTGACAGGATCCTGGCGCTGATGGCCGAATCGAGGGGATGTTTCGCCTCATTTCAAGCTCCCTCCCACCCATCCTTGTCGTCTGTGGGCCTATTTGGGGATGTCTTGGATCCGTCCCTTGAGGGGGGAGCACAGCTACTTCTAACCCCAGTGGCCCTGCGGACGCTGCCATCAACCACGGTGGGCCCTCCCAGGCCGGCAGACGAGCCGCCTGCTCTTCTGGCTCCGCCCACACCGGCAGACGAACCTCTTGCTCCTCTGGCTCTGCCCACGCTGACGTCATCGTCATCCTCGTCTCTGGCTCCGCCCTTGCTGACGACATCATCATTTTCGTTTCTGGCTCCGACGACATCGTCTTCCTTGTCTCTGGCTCCGCCCACGGCGACGACATCAGCCTCCTCGTCTCTGACTCTGCCCACTGCGACAACATTAGCCTCCTCGTCTCTGACTCTGCCCACTGCGACGACATTAGCCTCCTCGTCTCTGGCTCTGCCCACGCTGACGTCATCGTCATCCTCGTCTCTGGCTCCGCCCTTGCTGACGACATCATCATTTTCGTTTCTGGCTCCGACGACATCGTCTTCCTTGTCTCTGGCTCCGCCCACGGCGATGACATCAGCCTCCTCGTCTCTGACTCTGCCCACTGCGACGACATTAGCCTCCTCGTCTCTGGCTCTGCCCACGGCAATGACATCAGCCTCCTCGTCTCTGGCGGGCCGTCCCACTGCGTCGCCAGCTTCCTCGTCTCCGGCGGGCCGTCCCACGGCTTCGCCAGCGTCTCCAGCATCGTCACCTCCGCGACCTCCAGCTGGCCTGACGCACGGGTGGCCATCAGGCGCCGGCATGCGGCCCTCTCGTCGGCCGTTCCATGGGCGACTGCCTCGCCAATTGCGCCAGCATTCAACTAGCCGTCGCCACCTGACTCTTCCCCGCTGGTTGTGGGGATACTTGGCCTGGCGGCCCTTCCTCCCTCCGCCCTCCCGTGACTTTGGACTATTTTTGTTTTTGTTTTTCTCCAACGTCTGTTATCCGTTATCGGAAGTGGGGCTACTGTCAGTGTTGTCACTGACAGTTTGGTTATGTTTTGTTTTTTCCTCTGTGTTTGTGTTTTATTTCTTGTCAGCGCTCTTATTTTGGTTCCTTTTCCTGCACGTCTCCCTGAGCGCTTATTTCTCTCACCTGTACCGGATTGGCAGTCTGGCACACCTGGTGGCAATTGCCAATCAGGCTACGATTTATACCTGCCTCGCCCTCCAGTCAGTGCTGGAGTATTGTATGCTGTGCACTTTTTGCTGTCGCCACTTCTCCCTGGTTCCTCGTCTCTTGTATCCTGGTTCCTGTTTGCTGTTTCCTGTATGCTGGTTCCTGTTAGCTGTTTCCTGGTTCCTGATTCCTGTTTTCCTGCTTTTGTTTTGGACATTAAATCATGTTTTCCTGCAACAAGCCTGCCATCTCTGCATCTTGGGGTTCGTCACCAACACTTTCTGACACTTTTAGCTTCAGCCTATACCTTTTTGGGCAGGAAATGTAAACTTGTATTTATTTATCTGCTATGCACTTGAAGTACACTGTTTACATGAACTGATGACCAAATAAAAACCATTGAATTGAAATTGAGCCATGCTGCCCAGTGTGCATGCGTGTGTCGATTAAAATTTCAGACGTGCTAAATACAGACGCAAAATAGCACCCGCAGAACAGTTTTGGCCTTGTTGAATCACATTGCGCGTGCTAAATAATTGTGTTTGCATCTCCCCCTCCCAGTATTGTGGGCGTTCTGATGATCAGCATATATTCTGCATATTCATTAAGACAGATACGCTGAATGGATTGTGCTCTCTATTTTGCTTATAATGTGTATTTCTGGTCTTGTCCTCGTACGGACAGAAGGATGCCACGGCAGTGTGGCTGCATCAAAAGAGACGTCGGAGATGCTTTACTGAACCAATAGTTGTTTTATTACAAGCGAGCTGCCACGGCCCGGGCGCATGCCAATGCGCACTCATCTGTGCGCTCTGCTGATTGCGCCTCCAAGAGCGCTCTTGCGTGCGCCACTTCTGCTGAGGCTGCGCCGGTGCACAGCTGCAAGCAATAACCAGCAATCAGCGCACCTGAAACTGATCATCAGACCTGCCTTCATAAGCCTGCTTAACCTGCTATCCCGGGCCAGAACGTAGCGACCTGTCCTGTACAGTAAGCCAAACCAGTCTAGCTCTATGCAAACTCTCTCTCTGTGTTTCTCTCCCCTCCGTGTTGATTGTCTCGTGTTTTCTTGTCGATGCAGCAGCCTCCCTCCGTTCCCGCGTTACGAGCTGTGCGTCTCGTCTCCCCCGCGTTTCCTCTGCTTCCCTGACTGCCTCTTGGATCTCGACCTTCCGCCTGGACACGGACCATCTACGCCTCGCTATAGCCCCCGACTACCTGCTTGTATCACGGATCTACGAGCATGCCGTGCCCCTTTTGGACTTGCCTCTCGCTCAACTCTCTGGTAACACTCTACAGCTAATCTCCACACATAGTCTCACACACACACACACTGTTTGGATTCTTCACACTCCATTTCCCTTGTTTATTCATGTTATTATTTGTTACTTATATATATATATATATATATATATATATATATATATATATATATATATATATATATATATATATATATATATATATATATATATATATATATACATATATATATATATATATAGTGTATGTATATATATATATATAGTGTATGTATATATATATATATAGTGTATGTATATAAATAAATATAGAGCTATACCACGCCCCTGTTGTCTGTGCCGTCTCCTCCTCCCTGTACACAACATATTCCTACCTCCTGTCTGTGTGTGTGCGCTGGGTCAGAAGAGCACATCCTGACCATAAAAGGAGATGTTCGTGTGTAAGTGTCTGCAAAACAACTGCTTTAAGTCATAACTTAAATGTTGGCCTTGAGCTAGACAGGTAGTCTCCTCTCAAGGATATGGTGATCACTTTTGCATTCCGAAGTCCCGAAGTCCCAATTAGGGCCTCTTTCCTACGAGAAGTGATCCCGTCCACCTGCGAATATCAAACTAAGGGGCCTTATCTTATTATGTGCTCATCCTGAAATACGACTGTTTACTTAAACTTGGTGGTTAGCTTTCTCCAAGATGAATATGGACATTCATCAATCAATTAATCAATCAAAGTTTTTTTAAATAGCCCTAAATCACAAGTGTCTCAAAGGGCTGCACAAGCCACAACGACATCCTCGGCTCAGATCCCACATCACGGCAAGAAAAAACTCAACCCGATGGGATACAATGAGAAACCTTGGAGCAGGCCTAGCCCTAACCAATCTGGCGCCCTAGGCAAGATTTTAGGTGGCGCCCCCCCACATCGGCAGTGAAGTGTATATACTCACAAGAAACCGAATAGCTTTGTCTTTGACCTTTTTTTTTACTGAAAGAAAGCAAATTAACATATTATATGAGAATGTTATGTTATGATTATCTTTAACCGAATCACAGCAGTGCTCAAATTAAAAAACAGCATTCCCTCTCATGTGATATTGCTTAATTAACATTAATGATGTGCACTTTAACAACTAGGCTTACAACTATACCTAATATATAAAGGGGTGGTAAAGTGACTATTACCTGCAGGGCAAACATTAGCTAACCAGAAGGCAATAACAATGTAAACAGAAAACACCTGCTTAAAAGATCTAATACAAATGTCCCTGAGGAATTTAAGGTGGGAGTACTGTAATTACCTAAAGTTACATTATTATTTGCCATAACAATTTAGCCCCCTCCACAATATTAACCCGACATTAAAACAGAACTACCTATTTATTGATTAGCAATTGCCGAATCATGTAACATTAGCTTAATGCTAAAAAGCCAGGTTACTATCACATTCTGTAACAGACAAATAATTTCATGTAGGCTAACGTTACCTCCCTGCTACCTCTGTCTTTTTCTCGTTTCTCCTCCCCTTCTTTTCTTTTTTCTTCCCTGGGCACCTGACAGTTTTGGCCGTTTTGACATTTTGTGTTGATTTTTTGATGCCGTGACGTCCATAAAGAGTCATGATACGGGAAGGGAGGGGGCGCACCGTGCGGGGGGAGGGTGGGGGGTTGGCGTAATGTTGTAACAAATAATATTTCTATTAAATAGGCTTTACTTTGCTTTTTAATTAACGTGGGATTATTTTTTGTATTTAGAAATAACAGTACCAATTTTTATTTTTTTTCTCCATCATTTGTGGCACTGGCGTGGCGCCCCCTGATGGACGGCGCCCTTAGCATTTGCCTATACGGCCTATGCCACGGGCCGGCCCTGCCTTGGAGGGGACCGGTGCAATGGACGTCTAGTTAATAGTGTGAGAGTCCAGTCCATAGTGGGGCCAGCAGGAGATCATCTTGAGTGGAGACAAGTCAGTAGCGCAGAGACGTCCCCAACTGATGCACAGATGAGTGGTCCACCTCGAGTCCCGACTTTGAACAGCTAGCGCTTCATCTGTGGTCACCTAATAACATCTCCACGCAGGATAGGGGGGCAGAGCAGAAAAGAGACGGCAAATCAACTGGTCTAAAAGGGGGGTCTATTTAAAGGCTAGTACACACTAGACCAGGGGTGTCCAAAATTTTTCCATTGAGGGCCGCACACGAAAAAAATTAAAGCATGCGGGGGCCGTTTTGATATTTTTCATTTTCAAATCATAACAAAATATATAAATATAAAGGGTCTCAGCCATTAAAATGTTAAAAATGAGTCAAATTATTATTATTTTTATTTATTTAAACGCTTACAGTAAATCTCTATATCAACTTTAGGTTGATATAACGTTAAAAAAAAAAGGTTTTATGCCTTTTCTGTCAAAGAAAACTTTGTTTTTTATAGTAAAACTGAAATATGCAGTATTTTCCCCACCGCCCAAAACATTCAGAAAGCAATGTTTGATGTGAAGTAATTGAAACCCTAATAAGATCAATAATGCAGGACACCACTGATTTTAATTCATTATTATTTGTGATCAATCACAGTGAAAAGATAAATAAAATCTCATTAAATATATTTGGGATCCAAAAGGTCCCCTACTCATATAGTGATACATTTTTATCATATATTTGTTTTACTTTCAACACTTAAATTACGAGATAAACTTCAGATATATCTGTCCTGTTTGTTTTATGCTCTTATGTCAAAGAAAACATTGTTTTTATATGGCAACCACACAATATATGTAATATTTTCCACATACAACATTTTAAAGCGAAATATTTGAAGTAATTGGAGTCTTGAATAGGTCAATAATTGATTATAACATTGAATTTTAAAAAAAAAAAAATTTTTTTTTGAGCAATGGCAAAAAAAGCAAAACAAAGAAAGACAAAAGAAAAACAAACAGCCTGTGTGGCAGCTTTGTGTCAACATTGCAACTTTTCCTCTTTAGATTTCACCTCATTCCACTTTTTTTAATGTTTATTTTTAATTTTTGCAATAGCATTTCCAGAATGTGTGGCGGGCCGCTAAACAATTAGCTGCGGGCCGCAAATGGCCCCTGGGCCGCACTTTGGACACCCCTGCACTAGCCTAGGACAAATAATAACATTGACAAATTAGTTTTAAGATGGGACTTAAATGCTTCTACTGCTCATATGCAAAACATAACATGAGTTAATTAATTCCCTTCACTCACTCACTTAAAGTTTAGGAGATCAGCTTTGCGTGCGCTATCAAGTTTGCATGTGTTTTAGTACAAACAAACCTTTAGAAGATCAGGCCTATATGTGTCATCCCCGCTTTTGTTTGTATTGGAAATAAACAAACACTTTGAACGGGAAAAGCCTTCTGACTCCTTCCTGGTTGGTGTAGACGAGCTGCAGGCGAACATGCATCATGTACATACAAACATCTCACACTTCATTCTGGGCAGCTTTAATTGAATGATGTGTGTGTGTGTGTGTGTGTGTGTGTTTTGTACGGTATCCGATCTGAGGGTTCACACAATAGCCTCCCACGTTGTATGCAGATGGAGACTAAGCACTGCATTGTGGGTGGATTAGGAAGCGCTGCTCTTCACTCTTTCTGTTTTTTTTCAACCACATCACTTCTGCACCACAGCAAGGATCGGACATTGGACAATAAAAAGCAATTATATACACACACACACGCAAAGATGTTCCCCCGAGTACATTATTAGACCGAGGAAAGGCTCCGATCAAGATCTTCTCACTGGCCCCTGCGAGCTTAGCAACACAATGCACTGCTGCAAATGATCGCAGGCAGCTTTATTTATGTGCAAATTAGGACGCTATTCACTTGAGTTCATGCCGCCACATATACGTAACACAAACCACCGAGCCAATTTTTTTTTTTTTTGCTGACCACTGCTCTACTTTGCTTGTTGGCCGTGCAGGCCAGGAGAGCCGATTAGGAAAGGGCGGCCGCTCGAGTTAAGCTGAGCGTGCCCTGCAATGCTCATAAACATCCCAAGCAAATGTCAGGCGGAAGGCCCATAGGGAGTCAGGGTGGTCGATGGTGGAGCGGAGAGTGGGGGGCAAGGGGGTCATGTGAGGGCTACACTGGAAAAATGACAATTAATGGTGCACTCATGGGTTTGTATTCCAAATCACACACGTTCTCTCAGCATTTTGACTTCGACAAAACACAGTGTGCCGCACCGTTGCATTCAGAAGTGAGTATGACCACCGTCTTGACTTCAGAGCGGAAGAGGGGGGGACTAACTCCAGTGGTTGTAATTTACAATTAGAACGGGTTTTTTTAATTAGCGTTAGGAAGAAATTAAAAGAAGAAAAGGGAAGTGGATTTAGGGCCTGATCTACTAAAATCCCAATATCACACAACTCTTGTTAGATGAGGCCCCCAGTTGCATTGTTTTCCTACTAAAAATAGACATACGTTCAAATCCAGAGAACTTCTGTAGTGGAAAAGTCCGAATCTTAAACAGGAACAATAGAGAATTTGTTACAACAGTTTATTCACTCATAAGCAGATGGTACAAAGTTGGATTGGGTTGTCATGATTACAGACAGTGTCTCCGGAGACGTTAGAAGGTGCACCCTCGTGAAGGAATCAAGAAAGAGCGCACTACAGGCTTGGTCCTCCCTTGTTATTTATACGCTCCCTGATGGTGTGATTCTACCATAACAACTTATGTAACTGTCCAATGTCCAAAAATCACCCCACAAAAAGAATTAGTATTCTGTCAGGGTAACCTGACCTGACATGTCA
Source organism: Entelurus aequoreus (assembly GCF_033978785.1). Taxonomy (NCBI): domain Eukaryota; kingdom Metazoa; phylum Chordata; class Actinopteri; order Syngnathiformes; family Syngnathidae; genus Entelurus; species Entelurus aequoreus. The sequence continues at coordinate 23,402,839 of NC_084757.1, forward strand.
TGTCTCTCCTAATATATTTAGGTGAAAGTTAACCAAAACAATTTTAGGACAGAAATTAGCCACCACACTTCAGACACCAACAAAAATTCCAATATATTAAAAGTGTGCACATTTATTCATTAAATCGCAATCAACTTGAAATTGCCCGTTCTGGCATGCCCAGAACGGGCCTAGGCCTCGGCCCTTTGTAAATACGCAAATCATGTTAAAAGTAGTAAGTAAGTAAGTGAATTTTTATTTATAAAGTGCTTTTCACAGATAAAATCACAAAATGCTGTACAAAACATAGATGAAGTAAAACAACAATTCAATTAAAGCAACAGGGGCAACATCAACGAAATTATACAAAGTGGATTAAAAATCGATAGGTAAAAGGTGCATTTTGATTGATTGATTGATTAAGACTTTTATTAGTAGATTGCACAGTACAGTACATATTCCGTACAATTGACCACTAAATGGTAACACCCGAATACGTTTTTCAACTTGTTTAAGTCGGGGTCCACGTTAATCAATTCATGGTAAAAGTTTTGCCGAGCTAGCCAGGAGTCGAACGTAGAATCTTCTGATCCGTGGTCAGACGCGTTATCCATTGCGAAACTAGCCCTTTAACTAAAAGCTTTTCTAAAAATAGAAGTTTTCAAATGTTTCTTAAATGTTTCAACACAGTCAAAATCACGGAGGGACTGGTGCAAATTGTTCTAGAGTCTGGGAGCTGTAGCCTGGAATGCCAGGTCTCCGCGGGTTTTAAAACATTTTTGGGGGGATCTTTAGAAGTAGCCATGTCCTTGAGTTCGTCTGACCAATCACAAGTCAGTAGGAGGTGCTTCTTTCTCGCGTTTCAAGTTTTTGCCGTGTCCCCTTCACAAGTTTTATATATATTGTGATTACCCAATAAAAATGTAATTTGTGTAATTTAAAACAAAATGTGTTCATAAAGTAGCCTGCTCATCAGCCAGATTAGAGTTTGATTTGAAAATGATGTTATAGGGATAGTCCCCACACCCCGAAAGGACAATTGTGTTAATACAATGGATGGATGGATTTGTCTGAAATATTTTACATTTAAACATGCATGCATATCACAAAGGATACAAAAGACTCTTGCTTGGTTACTCAATTTATTATTACAACTTAGGAGAGCTTCGTGCCGTGGCAGCCTGAATACGTGACATCCTCCTCGGTCTGACATGGCCATGATCACGTAATGACAGCAATAGGTGGTAAAAGGATCACCTAGATCAGGGGTGTCAAACGTACGGCCCGTGGGCCGGATCAGGCCCGCGGACAGGTTTTATCCGGCCCGCGGGATGAGTTTGCTAAGTACAAAAATGAACCAAAATTTTTGAATGAAAGAAACTGCTGTTCTAAATGTGTCCACTAGATGTCACAATAGCAATTATTTGCATCTTTGTAGATTATGCTACATATGTAAAAAAATTAAATAAACCACATGATGTTAGTGCACCAGTTAAGGAAAATGAGCAAACTTACATGAATGACATCCTGTAATTTGATTTTGATATATTTTTTTTATCGTAATAGATTGAAAATTAACACCAATGAGTTGACTGATGAACATTATCACATAATGTATTCAGAAAATATAAATAACGACAAATAAAGATAGAATACTATTAACCGCAACATGTAAGTGTAAAAAAAAAAAAAACAACATTATGATTTGTACATTTTCAGAATTTTCTTGTTCTATTTTTAAACAAAGAAAACAATCTGAATTTGTCTTTATTTTTAAGTTATCGTGCCGTGATTTTACCTGTCCGGCCCACCTGGGAGTAGATTTTTCTCCATGTGGCCCCCGATCTAAAATGAGTTTGACACCCCTGACCTAGATAAATTAATATATGTAAAATATTCATATGAAGTTGATACATTAAATTAAATGCATTGACAAAAAAGTGAACTTTGTGTCCTTGCCCTGAACTTTCTTACAAAGTTGAAATTACATTTTGGCAAAGCCCGAATGACCACCTCTGTGTGTTGCTAAAGCATCTACAGCATGTAGAAATGTACCTACGGCAGTCATGAAATTGGCGTGAGGCAGCGCACCTTTGACACATCTCATCTTTGCGGTGAAAAAGGCCATGTGCCAGGATTTTGTAGCTACAAGGGTTGTACGGTATACCGGTACTAGTATAGTACCGCGATAATAATGAATCTAGGTTTGGTTGATATCAGCACTTCAGTCATCAACAATTGCATCATCTGAGAAATGGACATTGAATCAGTGTAGGTCTGACTTCGTAGGATATGTACAGTGAGCATTACTGTGACAGGTAGAGGGTGCTAGAACAGGTAGCCCTTTAGGGCCCTGGGGAGGTTATGAATAAGAGAGAAAGCCCTACGGCCTTCCCTTTTCTCCAAAGCCTGACTTTTGAGTGTTTGGTGAGCAGACCGGCTAGCTACTAGGTAGGTGTTGATTTTGGTTTCATGGGTTTTCATTGATGTTTGCAACCACTACATTTGAATAATAATGCACATACCCCTTTTATAGTGTGAACCAGATACCCTGGTAGAAGTGTGGCGTTTGTGCACATACACTGCCTGCCTGATATTGTGGTAGGTGTAGCTTTTCAAATGACCTTTGTTGGGTAACTCCATTTTGATTGTTCCATTTTACTAATATGTGCACCCCGTTCACAGTTTGTTTGAGCTTTAAAGCTCTGGTTGTAGCCCTGAAGTGCACTGTGTGATTGGTTACCGGTAGTAGCAGTTTCAGGTATAGGGAACATGTCATTTGAATTTTACACATGGTTGCTGCATTCAAGTACATCTGGCTCGTTCAAACTTTTACTACCCCTTGGGGCTGGGCAATATATCGAGGTTGTAAGATATATCGATATATTTTTAAACAAGATATGAATTCAGAAAATATCGCAATATCGATATAATTTCTTTCACGTTAAAATGACCAAACGCCGCTTAATTATTGTGTTCCTTGTTCTCCCCCACTCCCTTTCATGGGCTTTTAAACCCCGTCCCTTCCACCTTCCAAGACGTGCTTGCACGTATAAGAACATCCATGCTTGGTTGGTTGTTTATCAGAAGTGGGACCAAGTCATTGTTTTGCAAGTCCTAAGTAAGTCTCAACTCTTTGCCCTCAAGTCCCGAGTCAAGTCCCGAGTCAAGACAGGCAAGTCCCGAGTCAAGTCCAAAGTCAAGACTGGAAAGTCTCAAGTTAATTCCCAAGTCCTGCATTTTGAGTTTCGAGTCCTTTCAAGTCCTTTTAACCACAGACTAATATATTTACACAGATTGTGTATGCTTTTAAAACGCTGTATTTATTTATTCAAACAAGTGCATTTGAAATTGCAGGAAAAAAAATTGTGCTGACATTGCACTTCATAATAGTACTATTAAACAGTCATTTTAAACATTTAACTCATTCTTTTACAGAAAAAAAACATTTGGAAAAACAAGTGCAACTGTACTTATTTGCACAAAAGTGTTGACATTGTACTTCCATGGCATATTGCATTGTAACTAGTTCCACAGCAGTTTCTATCCTGTTCTTACCTTATTTCATTGATTGATTGATTGATTGATTGATTGAGACTTTTATTAGTAGGTTGCACAGTGAAGTACATATTCCGTACAATTGACCACTAAATGGTAACACCCGAATAAGTTTTTCAACTTGTTTAAGTCGGGGTCCACAAATCTCATTGATCTCATCTCATACTGTATGTGTGTTGATGTGTGCGTACACATGAAAAACATCACAAATACATGAACATAACAATGAACATAGTTGTACTTTTTAGATGTCAGGGCCCTATGCAATATGTACACATATTCTTAAAGGCCTACTGAAACCCACTACTACCGACCACGCAGTCTGATAGTTTATATATCAATGATGAAATCTTAACATTGCAACACATGCCAATACGGCCGGGTTAACTTATAAAGTGCAATTTAAAATTTCCCGGGAAACTTCCAGCTGAAAACGTCTCGATATGATGACGTTTGCGCGTGACGTCAATGGTTGAAGCGGAAGTATTGGGACACCATTGTATCCCAATACAAACAGCTCTGTTTTCATCGCAAAATTCCACAGTATTCTGGACATCTGTGTTGGTGAATCTTTTGCAATTTGTTCAATTAACAATGGAGACTGCAAAGAAGAAAGCTGTAGGTGGGATCGGTGTATTAGCGGCCGGCTGCAGCAACACAACCAGGAGGACTTTGAGTTGGATAGCAGACGCGCTACCGTGACTACAGCTTTGGCTTCCAAAAATGTGATCGCTTGCCCGTACGTGCGTGTCGCTATGTGCATGTCACGTACGTAACTTTGGGGAAATATATGTTTCTTGCCGACTCTGATGCCGGCCGGGGTGTCGTCGAAAGCTACAACGCCGCTGTCCTCACCTTGACTTCCTCCGTCTCCGGGCCGCCGACCGCATCGATGATCGGGTGAAGTCCTTCGTCGCGCCGTCGATCGCTGGAACGCAGGTGAGCACGGGTGTTGATGAGCAGATGAGAGCTGGCGTAGGTGGAGAGCTAATGTTTTTAGCGTAGCTCTGTCGAGGTCCCGTAGCTAAGTTAGCTTCAATGGCGTCGTTAGCAACAGCATTGCTAGGCTTTGCCAGGCGGTACAGCATTAACCGTGTGGTTACATGTCCAGAGTTTGGTAGTATTGTTGATCTTCTGTCTATCCTTCCAGTCAGGGGCTTATTTCGTCTGTTTCTATATGCAGTTAAGCACGATGCTATCACGTTAGCTCCGTAGCTAAAGTGCTTTGCCGATGTATTGTCGTGGAGGTAAAAGTCACTGTGAATGTCCATTTCGCGTTCTCGGCTCTCATTTTCAAGAGGATATAGTATCCAAGGTGGTTTAAAATACAAATCGGTGATCCACAATAGAAAAAGGAGAAAGTGTGGAATCCAATGAGCCCTTGTACCTAAGTTACGGTCAGAGCGAAAAAAGATACGTCCTGCACTGCACTCTAGTCCTTCACTCTCACTTTCCTCATCCACGAATCTTTCATCCTGGCTCAAATTAATGGGGTAATCGTCGCTTTCTCGGTCCGAATCGCTCTCGCTGCTGGCGGCCATCATTGAAAACAATGGGGAAATGTGAGGAGCCTTTCAACCTGCGACGTCACGCTACTTCCGGTACAGCCAAGGCTTTTTTTATCAGCGACCAAAAGTTGAGAACTTTATCGTCGATGTTCTCTACTAAATCCTTTCAGCAAAAATATGGCAATATCGCGAAATGATCAAGTATGACACATAGAATGGATCTGATATCCCCGTTTAAATAAAAAAAATTATACATTTTAACTGACCATTATTTGACTATGTTTGTCTTTTTGTAGGTGGCTAAAATACGCGGTGCTGCTGACCGCCGTCTAACGTTACGTTACTGTGTGTGTGATACATTGACTAACGTAACAATATGTATAGGTACCTCATGCAACCCTGCTTAAAAAAAAACACTTGACAAAAAGTATGAATAAGGTAGCGAACTGCAGTGGACGCAACAGATTGTTATAAGTTATAACCACAGACGTCTTATAAGTAACCGCAGCATTGGCTGCTGTGACGCGAGAAATTCGGCCGCCATCTTGAAGTGGTGATGAGGAGCCGGCGGGCAGCCTAAACTGACAGTTGACGGGTAGAAAACAAAGATGCTGTTGTCATTCTAAATAATATTTTTACATTTTACAGACTACCTCACGGTAATAATAATACAGGACAAAGTGCATCCCTTAACAGTTCAACACAGAACGCATAGTTGTGTTACTAAATAAGGGACAGTTGCATTTTTCAGGGGATGGTTGGCAACCCAGCTGTATCACCAATTTGCATTTATTTGAGGAAGCTGCTTGTTGGCACCAACAGTTTGCCTCACAAGAGTGACAGAACTTGGTGGTCTTTTGGTCTGTTTCATAACTCTTTATCTACCTGTGTGGTTTTTTGTATAACCGCTTGTGTCGCCGACTTGTTTAGTCCTTACCGCCATGTGTTGTGCACTTATTTGTTGCCTGTGTACCTTATTATTTGTTGTGTGGGGCACACCTTTTAGTACACATGTCTTATACTATTGTAGCGTTCATTAATTTTGTAATTAGGCCACCTACAATTGGCTCTAAATGTTACTGCCATTTCTCCTAAGTGGACCGTTTGATTTCACAGAAGTGTGATTGACTTGGAGTCACGTTGTGTTGTTTAAGTGTTGCCTTTATTTATTTTTTAGCAGTATAGCTATTTTATTTTGTTTGTAAGAATAAAGTTTGTTTTAAACGAAATCCACTGTCTTCTTCTGTGGAAAAAATAGTATCGTAGCGACAAGCGCCTACAAGCAACGTTCCCTCTAAGGTGCGCACCTGTGCATCTGCGCACTGCTCAAGCGTCCTCTGCGCACGGCAAATCTATGCCACGCACAAAATCAAATAAAAATTAAGCGCATAATAATTTTCGACACGACAGAGAAAACAGTTTTCGTCATCATTGTTTAAATATTGTAACGTCTGTCGAGACGCTTTGAGGACATGAATTCCATCCATCACTTTACTGAGCAAAACTGTTTATTGTCGGCCATAAACACATCTCCAAAACATTAGTAAACAAATTATATCTAGCAAAAGTGGTCATTTTCTGCAGTACAAACCCGACCAAAAGCAACGTTGTTATATCAACAGCAGCCGCTCGCTCTTTCTCACTTGCGCCAACACATGCACATATGGCACTTAGCCAGTGATGCGTTTACAGCCACACAAAAAGTCGGACAACTCCAACACCACACATAAAGTGTCATTCCAGGTCGTTACACTATGATTTACCAATCAGATGTGTGCTTATTCTAGTGTCATTTATTTGGAATCTTAATTTATAAATATTAATCATGAAATGCTGTTAGTATATTAAATAAATACTAATAAAAATATATTTTTTACAAACAGGAAGTTGCAGGAATGTACACATGATCCCCTGCTTACATCTCATTGTGCAACTTGTGAATGTTTTAATGGGAACTAAATGCAATGTCTGAAAGGGGTACAAATTATTTCCAAAGCAGGACCTCCACCCAGACAAACAATACAAGTACACAGTTCATGAAAAACATTATGTTATTGTCATTGTAAGTGGGCCTAAACACTTATATTAGAAAATAACCTCATGGAAATGACTGCTGTCATTTGATTATAATAATAAGAGAATGTTGTCTGTCTATCTGTGTTGGCCCTGCGATGAGGTGGGGACTTGTCCAGGGTGTACCCCGCCTTCCGCCCGAATGCAGCTGAGATAGGCTCCAGCACCCCCCGCGACCCCGAAAGGATGGATGGATGGATGGATGGAGATTGAACTTGTTATTTAGTCAGGTTTGGGACAGGTGTGCTGCTGGTGTAGCCACAGTGTGCACGTCTGATGTTGCTCACATGGGCTCCACTGAATGCTCAGGGAGTTTTTGCGTTTGCTCACACACATGAAACATTAGAGGGAACATTGCCTACAAGCTCACGTACGCCACCCCAGTTCATACTGTGTGTGTGGTGACTAAAGGCGCTACGGCGAGAATTTCTAGCTCCATTAGGGAGAATGATGATGTCATACTTACGTTAAGTACAAAATCATTTCTGAAAACGTTACATTGGCGACATGGCTGACAAACGGAAGTAGCCACACCCTCAGCCAGCGGCCAGAGTGCTGACTTGCTTGCGCACTAAAGCAGCCCATACAAGACTAGAAAACAAATACGAGGCACTGCCAGAAAATACATTCACAAGACAGTTTAACAAATAGTAATATAATCCAAAGAGGTTCTTTAGGTCTTAAAAAAATGATGTAATATGACAACCTTCTTAGGAAGGCAACAGTTGTAGCAGAATCCGTCAGGTACGGAAGTAAACACACACACTGCAAAAACTGAAATCTAAGTAAGATGAAATATCTCAAATAAGGGTGATATTTGCTTATTTTCTGTCTGATAAGATAATTCTTCTCACTAAGCGGATTTTATGTTAGAGTGTTTTACTTGTTTTAAGTGTTTTGGTCCTAAATGATCTCAGTAAGATATTACAGCTTGTTGCTGAGATTTGATGACCTATATTGAGTAAAACATGCTTGAAACTAGAATATCAACTGTTGCAAAGCTGTGTAATAAACACTCACAAGTATAAAACAACTTTTTTAAAGTAATAATTTCTTATTTCAAGCATGTAAAAAAAAAAAGCATCACTTTGACACAATTGTGTCTCATAATTAAAACAGATGACAGCCAAATGGACTTTGCTGTTTTATTTTCAATGAAACAATAGAAAATACGTACTCCTATAGTAGTACAGTTATTAGTGAGAATATACGTATTTTAAAGGTATTTTTGGGTTCATTGAGGTTAGCTAATTTTACTTGTTTTGGGAAGTCTTGACAAGCCAAATTTTCTTGTTCTATTGGCAGATAATTTTGCTTAGTTCAAATAAAATACCCCTAATTTTTGTAATTTTTTTTCTTGTTTTTCAGCACTGACTTTTTGCAGTGCAGGTCTGGCTATAAGAATAACAAATTGCAAATATTAATATATACCGTATTTTTCGGAATATAAGGCGCACTTAAATTCCTTTAATTTTCTCCAAAATCGACACGTGCGCCTTATGTACGGCATAATTCTGCGCTGCAAAAAGTCAGTGTTCAAAAACAAGAAAAAAAAAATACAAAAATTAGGGGTATTTTACTTGAACTAAGCAAAATTATCTGCCAATAGAACAAGAAAATTCGGCTTGTCAAGACTTTCCAAAACAAGTCAAATTAGCTAACCTCAGTGAACCCAAAAATACCTTAAAATAAGTATATTCTCACTAATAACAAGTGCACTTTTCTTGTTGGAAAAACATTTTTAGACCTTTGTGCTCAATATGTTGAAAAATATTCTTAAATTAGGTAAATGCTAGTGCCATTATCTTGACATAATGATACGCGCTTGGCATCATGATTTTTTTTTTTCATGCTTGAAGTAAGAAATTATTACTTTAAAGAAGTAGTTTTATACTTATATATTTAATCTTACTTGGATTTCAGTTTTTGCAGTGTGGTTGTGCTTACTGACCTCGAAGCAATTTTATTTGGTACATGGTGTAATAAGTGTGACCAGTAGATGGCAGTCATACATAAGGGATACGTGTAGACTGCAATATGATGCCAGTAAACAACACCAAAACTTTAAAAGTTCTATTGAGAATGTAGAACATTACACACAGCACTCAAAAATCTATCAAAATGTTTTTAGTACAACTTTGGTAAGCTATGAAGCCGCACCGCTTGATTGATAAGCTTCTTCTTTTTCTCTACCTTCTTATGTGGCATTCATATTCCGCTGTTGCCATTTCTAATATAAAGTTCTTACTTATATCTGTCAATAGACTAGCTATTAAAGCGCTAAAACCTTTAGTGGGTTTACATAATTCACCAAGGAACTTGAGTTATTAGAGGATTAGAGGCGTTTTTTCACGGAGCCACGGATGAGGAGATGCTGCTCCGTTATTTTTTAAGTAAAGTCTGAATGTCATTAAAACAGTTGGCGACATTTTTTGACACTTTTTCCACTCCCGTCCTCCACGCTACAACAAAGATGACGGGGAGAAGACTCTGTCGAAGGTGAGCCACGTAACTAAGACCGCCCACAAAACGGTGCATCCTGAAGAGACGCTCAGAAAGCTACTTGAAAATTGTTTGTAAAACATCATCTATGCAACATTTTGACCAAACAACCACCATTACATGTTATGTGGACCACAAGGAAGTGTTCTACATTTAGAAAAAAAATCATAATATGACCCCTTTAATGCACCCTATAATCCGATATAATATACCTGAATAGACCCGCTCATCAGGAGTGCGCCTTTTTAACCGGTGCGCCCTATGGTCCGAAAAATACGGTATATATTTTTTTTTATTAAAACAATTGAGGTCCTACTCACCTGCCTACCCAGACCATGCGTACCTGCAACACTCGTATGTTCTGCACTCGCATGTGCTTGTGCATGTGCGACCGTAACATGGATTCAATCAATCAATCAAAGTTTATTTATATAGCCCTAAATCATGAGTGTCTCAAAGGGCTGCACAAGCCACAACGACATCCTCGGCTCAGATCCCACATCGGGGCAAGGAAAAACTCAACCCAATGGGATAGAATGAGAAACCTTGACTCCACACAGGAGAGGGGGGCAGAGCAGAAAAGAGACGGCAGATCAACTGGTGTAAAAGAGGGGTCTATTTAAAGGCTAGAGTATGCAAATGGGTTTTAAGATGGGATTTATATGCTTCTACTGAGGTTTACCGGTAGGGCATTTCAGAGTACTGGAGCCCGAATAGAAAACGCTCTATAGCCCGCAGACTTTTTGGGGGATCTGGGAACCACTAATAAGCCTGAGGTCTTTGAACGCAGATTTCTTGCCGGGACATATTTTATATGTAAGTAGTAAAACCTTAAAGTCGCATCTGTGCACAGGAAGTGCACAGGAAGCAAGTGCAGGTGAGCCAGTATAGGTGTAATATGATCAAACTTTCTTGTTCTTGTCAAAAGTCTAGCAGCCGCATTTTGTACCAACTCTAATATTTTAATGCTAGACATAGGGAGACCCGAAAATAATACGTTACAGTAATCGAGACGAGACGTAACGAACGCATGAATAATGATCTCAGCGTCGCTGGTGGACAAAATGGAACAAATTTTAGCGATATTACGGAGATGAAAGAAGGCCGTTTTAGTAACCCTCTCAATGTGTGACTCAAACGAGAGAGTTGGGTCGAAGATATTACCCAGATACCCGGATTATTGGCGAGAAACTGGCGAGAGGCGCGATCACATAAAATCATAGGGCTCGTCTACTTTGCACGCTCATGGAATAGATAGCTAGAATGCCTTTTATTGTCATACACAGGTACAATGAGATTAAAAGCAACTTAAGTATCAGTGCGACAGTCTATAAATATGCAAAACATAGGAAGGAAAGAAAATAAGTAGTGTAAAAGGAGGTAAAGCACACAGTCCAGTCCTGAGAACGCATGTTCTGAATGTGTTGTTTAAATATTAAATATTATACTGTATACATATATACAGAAGCATTCAGACTGTGGGTGGAAAGTAAAAATTGCACACAGAGAGGTGCTAAACTATAAAATCAGTGCCAATGAGAGTTCACCGTGGTTATGGCTTTAGGGAAAAAACTGTTCTTCAGTCTGTGTGTCTTAGACCTGATGACCCTGTAGCGCCTTCCTGAGGGCAACAGGTCAAAGCCAGGGTGAGAGCTGTCCTTGATAATGTTGGTAGCTCTGCTGAGGCAGCAGGAGGTGTAAATGTCTGTCAGGGAGGGGAGAGGGCAGCCGATGATCCGCTGTGCTGCTTTTACCACTCTCTGGAGCCTCTCCTTGTCTGCAACGGTGCAGCTGCCGTACCATGCTGTGATGCAGTATGTCAGCAGGCTCTCAATGGATGAGCGGTAGAAGGTCAGCAGCAGGTTGGAGTCCAGGTTGTACTTCTTGAGGACTGTCCATTGTTGTCTCCATAATTGTCCATGCTCGTGCATGGACAATTATGCATACCTCCAGAAGAAGTAGGCCACGTTTGAGCACAGATCCAAGCCCTCACAAAGCAGAAAGTGAGTCAAATGTGCCCCCAAAATAAAGTCAGTATAAAAGTGTTCATGTATTGTTACTCTGCATTGGATGTGGGTGTTCTATTTGGTGCGAGATGAAGCACTACAATCTATTGTCCTTCCTGTCTCAGCATGCTTCTGGCTACTGCGCTCACTATTTTTACCGCATCTTCTTGCATGGGTTTTTCTGTGCAAGTACAACTTCCTGCCTGCAGCCCTGAATGTTTTATGAGGCGTATTTAATCTCCCTTGCAAAGGCGGTCAATAGCGGAGAGAGTCCACACACTCGGATATATACAAAAAAAAGCTCCTTATCTATTACAATAAAAAGCATGTTATATTTGCTCCATCCCTCAGTTGTTGTGAATGAAGTTTGCTCTGGCTCCTTTCTTAACATCCCTCTCTTTCTCTGCTGGTCTGTTTTGTTTTGCACCAAACAAGCTTTCTACCCACAAATCAATTCCCGAATCCCCAGCACACCTTTTTTTCAGATACAGATACAAAATAAACAAAACAAGGCCAGGCTGCCAACATTTCTCCACTATTGTCCTCAAGATTGAAAGCAGTGCAGTAGAACACGTTTATTAACACCACTGACCGAACAAACATGGCGGTGACTTGGGAAAATAATTATTAAATGCAGACGTCTCAAGACACACTAGTTTGTGGGCCCTTGGAGATTTGTGGCTGTTAAGTGGGGTCCCCCCTCCCTGTGCTTCATTTCCTGTTTGCTCACTAATCAGACGCCATCAACACTGTGGCAACCTGAGGGAAATATAAATACCAAACGGTGAGCAATAATACGCACCTGACATGTGCTTATGATCTCCGCTGGCATGTACGCCATGAAGCTGTCCTGTTATTGTGCTGCTTGCTCGCACTCACGGGAATGCTCTGTGTCCTGCAGACCACAGTCGTGAAGGACACTGATTTCAGTTCAGTTCAGTTTATTTATTCATATAGCACATTTAAAAACGACCCCAGTTGACCAAAGTGCTGTACAGACTTAAGAAACAATTTTAAACAAAAAAAGGGCACCTAGTGTCACATTTACATTGCAACACAGAAGGATGAATAAAATACAATAGTAAAATATACATTTAAAGGCCAACTGAGACCCACTACTACCGACCACGCAGTCTGATAGTTTATATATCAATGATGAAATCTTAACATTGCAACACATGCCAATACGGCCGGGTTAACTTATAAAGTGCAATTTTAAATTTCCCGGCAGACTTTCGGCTGAAAACGTTTCGATATGATGACGTTTGCGCATGATGTCAATGGTTGAACCGGAAGTATTCGGACCCCATTGAATCCAATACAAAAAGCTCTGTTTTCATCCGAAAATTCCACTGTATTCTGGACATCTGTGTTGGTGAATCTTTTGCAATTTGTTTAATGAACAATGGAGACTGCAAAGAAGAAAGCTGTAGGTGGGATCGGTGTATTAGCGGCGGACTACAGCAACATAACCAGGAGGACTTTGAGATGGATAGCAGACGCGCTAGCCGGCGACGTCACCTTGACTTCCTCCGTCTCCGGGCCGCTGACCGCATCTATGATCGGGTGAAGTCCTTCGTCGCTCCGTCGATCGCTGGAACGCAGGTGAGCACGGGTGTTGATGAGCAGATGAAGGCTGGCTGGCGTAGGTGGATAGCTAATGTTTTTAGCATAGCTCTGTCGAGGTCCCGTAGCTAAGTTAGCTTCAATGGCGTCGTTAGCAACAGCATTGTTAAGCTTCGCCAGGCTGGAAAGCATTAACCGTGTAGTTACATGTCCATGGTTTAATACAGGGGTGGGCAATTAATTTTCACAGAGGGCCGCATAAGCAACCCGAGCACTGCTGGAGGGCCACACGACAATATTTCAATTAAATTTTGCTCAATATTATTTTTGATATACCGTAAGATAAATAATAATGATGATAATAATAATATTAATTAATAATAATAATTTGATTTAACCTAACTTAACTTTATACAAAAGCAGATTGCTTTTGATGGTCACTTTATCCTGCATTATCCAACATTTTTCCCCGTCAGATTTGGACAACCATCTGTTGTTAAAAATAGTTTTTAATCATATTTATTTGATATTGTTTTTTTATATTGGTTTTATATGTAATTGTTTTTTCTTTTTATTCAGTCATTGGTGGAGCTGAGGATAATGTTTGAATATTGTTTTTAATATTGTTGTGCAGCACTTTGGAAACATTTTGTTGTTTAAATGTGCTATATAAATAAAGTGAATTGGATTGTCACACCTGCCAGCTTGTCCCATTTCAGTCCTAACATGTCCAAACACGCATTTATTTACCTGTCCTATGTGAACAAGTCATTACCTGTGGTTGTCTCTTTAATTGACTGCATGGCTGCCAGCTACTCCGTGATTTGAAAGTCTGCAGTTATCCCACGTAAGAAGAAGAGCAGCTGGGCGGTGTCACGTACATCACAGCTCTCATCCAAAACCAGCGAAAAACAGTCCATGTCTCCGGGCAACAAAGTCCAATAAGCACTCCTTAATAAACTCTCCGTCAGAAAACGCCTTACTTTTTCTGGCGCTTTTGTGAGAAATGATGAAACTTGTCCTGACGGCTGCATCTCTGGGGGTGTGAAATATGGCAAAAAGTCCTTGTTGGGTTTGCAGTTTTACCATCAACGCATCGGCCTCCATTGCGCGCGCTTCATCAGACAGATTCGGGTATTTTCCCTCGTGTTTCATCGTGTAGTGGCGATTAAAATTATATTCTTTAAACACAGCAAGCTGTGTACCACAAATTAAGCACACGGCTTTACCTTTAATTTATGTAAAGAAATACTTGCCAGTCCATGTCTTGTTGAAAACACGGCATTCGTCATCAACTTTTCTTTTTTTAGCGTCTCATCACTTGTCTCTGCACCTTCACTCACAGGTTCCCCCCGGCCATACGGCCATAAATAACACATTTCAAAATAAAAGCAGCACAGTTGTATTGCGCGCACGACATAGATGTTTTTTAAACTTTATTTTGTCATTTCTGATTGCGCCGTTCAATTCACTCACAATCGCACACGCGCGTACGTCCACACAGAAGTAATACAAATAACGCTTTTCAAAACAAAAGCAGCACCGTTGTATTGCACACTCGACATAGATACTTTTTGAAATTTATTTTGTAACTTATGATTGGCCTCACGCGGGCCGGACAGGGATGCCCAAAGGGCCAGATGCGGCCCGCGGGCCGTAGAATGCCCAGGTCTGGTTTAATAGTATTGTTGATTTTCTGTCTATCCTTCCAGTCAGGGGTTTATTTATTTTGTTTCTATCTGCATTTAAGCCCGATGCTATCACGTTAGCTCTGTAGCTAAAGAGCTTCGCCGATGTATTGTCGTGGAGATAAAAGTCACTGTGAATGTCCATTTCGCGTTCTCAACTCTCATTTTCAAGAGGATATAGTATCCGAGGTGGTTTAAAATACAAATCCGTGATCCACAATAGAAAAAGGAGAAAGTGTGGAATCCAATGAGCCCTTGTACCTAAGTTACGGTCAGAGCGAAAAAAGATACGTCCTGCACTGCACTCTAGTCCTTCACTGCACTCTAGTCCTTCACTCTCACGTTCCTCATCCACGAATCTTTCATCCTCGCTCAAATTAATGGGGTAATCGTCGCTTTCTCAGTCCGAATCGCTCTCGCTGCATTGTTTACAATGGGGAAATGTGAGGAGCCCTTTAACCTGTGACGTCACGCTACTTCCGGTACAGGCAAGGCTTTTTTATCAGCGACCAAAAGTTGCGAACTTTATCGTCGATGTTCTCTACTAAATCCTTTCAGCAAAAATATGGCAATATCGCGAAATGATCAAATATGACACATAGAATGGATCTGCTATCCCCGTTTAAATTTTAAAAATTCATTTCAGTAGGCCTTTAAAGAAGTGCGGATTATATCACCTAAAATACTAAAATGTAAGACATTTTAAAAAATGTATAATACAAGAAATAAAAACTACCAAGATATCCTGCCTAACTGGATTTGAACACCAGGGAGTAAAAATGTTTTTAATCGATGTGGAGGGGGCGTGGCCTGCGGGCCTGCAGCGGAACGGGGTGTGCCAGGACCGGCCTCAAAGTCAGCGACAGGTGCGTAGATGGCCCAGGTGGGCTTTGTCATCTAATCACCTGCCGCCCTGTATAAGCAGCAGCCGCGAGGAGAGAGGTTGTTGGAGCTGGCGTGAGAGCGAGAGCGTGCCTGTCACAGGAAAAAGAACACTTGCTGGAAAGCAACCTGCAGACATTATTGGAAAATAAAACTCTTGTAACCCTGAACCGGGCTCTCATGTCGGTGCTTGGTGGTCTGGAGGACCCACGGGAGGGCAACCTCCACAATCTACAAACCCCAAAACCAGTGAAGTTGGCAAGTTGTGTAAATCGTAAATAAAAACAGAATACTATGATTTGCTAATCCTTTTCAACTTATATTCAATTGAATACACTGCAAACACTAGATACTTAACGTTTGAACAGGTTTTGGTGCAACATACGTTGCCATCCAAGCAACGTTATCATGGACGCCCCTGCTTATTTCAGCAAGACCATGTCAAGCCACGTGTTACAACAGCGTGGCTTCGTAGTAAAAGAGTGTGGGTACTATACTGGCCGGCGTGTAGTCCAGACCTGTCTCCTACTGAAAATGTGTGGCGCATTCTGAAGCGTAAAATACTACAACGGAGACCCCGGACTGTTGAACAACTTAAAGGCCTACTGAAACCCACTACTACCGACCACGCAGTCTGATAGTTTATATATCAATGATGAAATCTTAACATTGCAACACATGCCAATACGGCCGGGTTAACTTATAAAGTGCAATTTTAAATTTCCCGGGAAACTTCTGGCTGAAAACGTCTATGTATGATGACGTTTGCGCCTGATGTCAAGGGTTGAAGCGGAAGTATTGGGACACCATTGTATCCCAATACAAACAGCTCTGTTTTCATCGCAAAATTCCACAGTATTCTGGACATCTGTGTTGGTGAATCTTTTGCAATTTGTTCAATTAACAATGGAGACTGCAAAGAAGAAAGCTGTAGGTGGGATCGGTGTATTAGCAGCTGGCTACAGCAACACAACCAGGAGGACTTTGAGTTGGATAGCAGACGCGCTACCATGAGTACAGCTTTGGCTTCCAAACATTTGATCGCTTGCCCGTACGTGCGTGGCGCTATGTGCATGTCACGTACGTAACTTTGGGGAAACATATGTTTCTTGCCTACTCTGATGGCGGCCGGGGTGTCGTCGAAAGCTACAACGCCCGCCCCGCCGCTGTCCTCACCTTGACTTCCTCCGTCTCCGGGCCGCCGACCGCACCGATCATCGTGGTGAAGTTCTTCGTCGCGCCGTCGATCGCTGGAACGCAGGTGAGCACGGGTCGTGATGAGCAGATGAGAGCTGGCGTAGGTGGAGAGCTAATGTTTTTAGCATAGCTCTATCGAGGTCCCGTAGCTAAGTTAGCTTCAATGGCGTCGTTAGCAACAGCATTGCTAGGCTTTGCCAGGCGGTACAGCATTAACCGTGTGGTTACATGTCCAGAGTTTGGTAGTATTGTTGATCTTCTGTCTATCCTTCCAGTCAGGGGCTTATTTCTTTTGTTTCTATCTGCATTTAAGCACGATGCTATCACGTTAGCTCCGTAGCTAAAGTGCTTCGCCGATGTATTGTCGTTGAGATAAAAGTCACTGTGAATGTCCATTTCGCGTTCTCGACTCTCATTTTCAAGAGGATATAGTATCCGAGGTTGTTTAAAATACAAATCCGTAATCCACAATAGAAAAAGGAGAGGGTGTGGAATCCAATGAGCCCTTGTACCTAAGTTACGGTCAGAGCGAAAAAAGATACGTCCTGCACTGCACTCTAATCCTTAACTCTCACGTTCCTCATCCACGAATCTTTCATCCTGGCTCAAATCAATGGGGTAATTGTTGCTCTCGCTGCTGGTGTAAACAATGTGCAATTGTGAGGAGCCCTTCAACCTGTGACATCACGCTACTTCCGGTACAGGCAAAGCTTTTTTTATCAGCGACCAAAACTTTATCGTCGATGTTCTCTACTAAATCCTTTCAGCAAAAATATGGCAATATCGCGAAATGATCAAGTATGACACATAGAATGGATCTGCTATCCCCGTTTAAATAAGAAAATTTAATTTCAGTAGGCCTTTAAGCTGCACATCAAGCAAGAATGGAAAATAATTCCACCTGAAAAGCTTCAAAAAATGGTCTCCTCAGTTCCCAAACGTTTACTGAGTGTTGTTAAAAGGAAAAGCCATGTAACACAGTGGTAAAAATGTCATTGCTGCCATTAAATTCTAAGTAAGACTCTTGAACGCATCATAATTATCCCCTCTACTCCCCCCAAAATGGATTAACTCGCTGGAATAAAAAAGACAATATAACATACATTCATAAACGTGGATGCATATGAAAAAGTGCAATATATTTATCTGTACAGTAACCTATTTATTTATTTATTTATGCACCTTATTGCTTTTTCATCCTGCACTACCATGAGTTAATGCAACAAAATTTCGTTCTTATCTGTACCGTAAAGTTCAAATTTGAATGACAATAAAAAGGAAGTCTAAGCCTAATTTCCAAAACAAATTACGTTTCTCAGTTCGAACATTAAATATCTTGTCTTTGCAGTCTATTTAATTGAATATAAGTTGAAAAGGATCTGCAAATCATTGTATTCTGTTTTTATTTACGAATTACACAACTTGCCAACTTCACTTGCCAGGCTTCACTTGCCAGGCTTTTATTAATTTATTATTATTATTTTTTTTTTTATGTATATATGTGTGTATGTATATATGTATATGTATATATATATATATATATATATATATATATATATATATATATATATATATATATATATATATATATATATATATATATATAATTTTTTTTTTTTTTTTTTTTTTTTTTAATCATTTTTATTATTTACTTACTTTATTTTATTTAATTATTTGTATTTGTTATTTTTAATTTAATTTAATTTGTATTTCATTTTTATTATTATTATTATTATTTTTTTAATTATTATTATTTTTGTTTAATCTTATTATTTATTTGTGTGTGGCGTCGCGCGGGTCTCGCTTCCTGTTGGGTGGGGTCCGTGCCCGTGTGGCCCGACCTTGCGCTGTGGGGTCTCTGTTGGCGACTTCATGTGGTGGCGGCGCGGCGCCCGTGTCTGGTCTGGATACTGTGTCTCGGTTGTTTGGGCGGTGGTGTGTTTGTGCGGGTTTGGGTTGGGGTGGTGGGGTCTTTTGGTGGGGGGGTGTTGGTGTCTCTTGTTTGCGTGTTGGCGTTTGGGCTTGCTGGCGCTGGCTGGTCTCTGTGATCCTGTTGGCGTGTGGTTGCCGGTCGCGGTTTTTTTTTTATCGCTTTGATCTGATTGGGTGGTGCTGGCTGTCTGGGGGTGTTGTGGCTGCTGTTTCTGCTGCCGTTTTTTGTGGTGTGGGCGCCCGTGGCTGCTGGGTCTGGTGCAGGGGGGTGGCTGATGTTGTGACTGGAGGCAGCGCGCGCGCGTGGTGGTTGTCGGGGCTGACAAACTGTGTATATGTATGTGTATGTGTGTGTGTGTGTGTATGTATGTATGTATGTATGTATGTATGTATGTATGTATGTATGTATGTATGTATGTATGTATATATATGTGTATGTGTATGCATGTGTATGTGTGTGTATGTGTACATGTGTATGTTTATGTGTATGTATATATATATGTATGTATATTTCTGGGGGTACGTTCTGGGCCTGCCTGTCGGGTGGGGGTCGGCACCTCAGGCTACTGCATCCGGACTGCGTGTCTGGAGCTCCTGGGTCCCACCAGCCATCCCTTCCGGGTGCCCGTCTTGGTTGGGGCCTGCTGGGTCTGGTCCCTGCGTCTACTGTGGTAGCTTGGTGCTGCAGGGTATTCCGAGGTGCTGCGAGTCGGCCAGTTGTTGGGGTAGCGACCTTGTGTGTCAGCATGTCTGTGATCTTCTTTTAATTTTTTTTTTTTTTTTTTTTTTTAATAAATATATTTAATTATTTATTTATTCTTATTTTTTTAAATATATTTTATTAATATTATTATTATTATTATTATTATTATGTATTTATTTATTTTATTTATTTATTCCCCTACCTCAGGGGGGGACTCGGCGGGGCGGTTGCTTGTTGTTCCATCTCCATCGTTGGGGTCCCTGTGGGTGGGGTGGGTGGGGTGGGTGGTTCCTGTGGCCCCGTGCTGGGTGGTCCTGTGGCGGCCGGCTTGGGTGGGGTGGCCGTGGGCCGGCCTCGCCGCGCTCTCCGGGGGTGGGGGCCCTGTTGCCGGTGGGGCGGGGGCGGTCTTCCCGTCCGGTTGCGGGGGGTCTCCAAGCCCCTCGGGCGGGGCGTCCCGCCTTTCTGTCCGTGTGGGGTGTGGTCTCTCGCTGGCTTGGGGTCTGGCTGCCCCCTGCTTTTCTCGTGCCTTGTCCTCTGCCGGGTGCGTCTGTCTGCGGCCTGCTGCTGGCCCTTGTGGGCGGCGCGGTGGGCCAGGCTCTGGGGTTCTTGTCGCTGACCGGCTTGGCTGCGTGGGGGCGGTGGCCCCTGGTTCCCTGGGCACCACACCTACTGTTTGTGGGATGGGCTCTCGGGGAGGCTGGGGCCGTACTCTGGCTCCCGCACACACTGGGAGTCAAATGTATTGTACATGCAAATTCACATATACTCACACACATACATACAGACATACATAGGTACCTACGCTCCCACATACATATACAAATAAATACAGTACATATTTACACACTCAAAGTTCGTTCATCCACACGCACATTCATTATACAAACATACTGTATACACATACTGTACATATACATTCACTGTAAAAACATACACATACACATACTGTACATATACACTCACTGTACAAACACACACATACACATACTACACATATACAATCACTGTACAAACACACACATACTTATACTGTACATATACATTCACTGTACAAACACACATATACACATACTGTACATATACATTCACTGTACAAACACACATATACACATACTGTACATATACATTCACTGTTCAAACACACATACTGTATACACATACTGTACATATACATTCGCTGTACACACATATACACATACTGTACATATACATTCACTGTACAAGCACACATATACACATACTGTACATATACAAGTACATATGGACACATACACTCATGCACATAATCACGTTTCATCAAACATATATTAACGTTGTTGCCCTAGAGTAAACTGGGTATAACACATGGCACACTGACAAAGCTTAACCTATTGTTACTATAACAATCTACAAGGTTAATGTAGGTTGCTTCTCTTTCTTCCCCTCCATTTTTCTGCATTCTTTCGTATCTCAAGTTATCATTACGTATATGTATTGTTGCATTTGAACAATTGTATCGTTGATAATAAAGGTAAGGTATTGGTATTGTTTATTATCAATAGCACTATTTCTATAGGTATTCATATTGCTCCATTTTTAGTGTAATAATGCTCATTGTCATTTCTGTATTTTTTTATTTATTTTCGCTAACTGCTTATTTGCTATTACTTTTACCATCATATTTGTACATGTCGTATTTGCTGATGTTGCTCTGTTGTTGTTGTTGTTGTTGTTGTTGTTGTGTTTGCTGTTGTTGTTTTTGTCTCTCTGTCTAATCCCCCTCTTGTCCCCACAATTCCCCCCTCTGTCTTCCTTTTTCTCTCTTTCTATCCCCTCCTGCTCCGGCCCGGCTGCACCAAATGATCATATAAATACATTTAATAAAGTCAAAATACAAGTAAGGCAACAAGAGAAGTATCCTACACTTCTCTTTTGTAAAGTAAATCTGAACAGCCGATATGGGCATCTACATCTGCTATATGATTTGCCCGAGAAGCTGGGCAGGACATTTAAAAAAAAAACAAAAAAAAGTTGTTTTATACGGCTACCGTCAGTGTAAACTGTGTGGCTGATGAGTAAGTATGCTTTGCTGTCTCCTACGTGTACAAGTAAAAGCTACATACAATATGTGGCTGGGCTGGCATGCTGTTTGTGAATGCTATAAAGGACAATTACTGCAGTGCATTTAGGGCACGCCCTTAATATAGTAATTAGAGTGAAAATAGGATTATGATTGCCCTGGGAGTTATCTAGGAGAGTCACTGAGATCCATAAGTCTCCTGGGGAAATTGGGGGGTCGGCAAGTATGCAGCTGAGCCGTATCAGAGTGGTCAAAGAGCCGCATGCGGCTCCGGAGCCGCGGGTTGCCGACCCCTGATCTAAGGGATAGTGGAAGGCTGTTCCACAGTCTGGGCCCTGCCACTCCTCTGGTTTTTAGCCTAGTTTTTGGGACAGCCACGAGGAGCTCAGGGTACTGCTGGGAGAATAAGGCTGCCACAGCTCAATAAGATGGGGTGGGACTACTTTGGTGTAAGCATTTAAAACCCATAAGTAAAATTTTTAGATGAACTCGAAAACTAACTTCCAGTGATGGGCAGTAACAAGCTACATGTAGCTAAGCTACGTAGCTTACCTCAATTTTCCAGTAGCTTGGCGGTAGCTTAGCTACTTTTTTAATGAGTAGCTATTCCTGTAGCTTAGCTACTTTTAGCTCCATGTAGCTGGGTAGCTTACATCAAAGCTGCAAGCTACAAAGAGAGGAAATGGACTGCGAATCCATGCCAACAAAAAATACATAGAAAATACGATGACCTGGATGAATGAATATTATTACTAAAGGCAAATTGTCCATTATCCATTTCAATAGTAGAAGCCTAAACAGGAATTTCAAGGACATCAAGGACTATTTACACACCTTTTCACAACCATTTAACATAATTGCAGTATCTGAAACTTGGATTAACAGTGAAAAAGTGACAGATTTTGAACTGGATGGTTATGATTTTATTAATATGAATAGACAAAACAAGGGGGGTGGAGGGGTGGCAATCTATGTGGATAACACCTTGAGATTCAAACGTCTGGATGATATGACAACTGTGGTTGATAACCTACTTGAATGTCTAACAATTGAAATTTGTATGGAAAAAAGTAGAAATGTCATTATTAGTTGTATATACAGATCGCCAGGTACAAGCATTGAACGTTTTACAGATTGGATGGAATGCCTGTTTCCAAAGGAGAGTAACGTTAGTAAAGCTGTCTTCATTTGTGGAGACTTTAATATTGACATGTTAAATCCCAGTAAAACTAAAGATATAGATAATTTCATTGACACAATGTACAGTATGAGTCTATATCCCAAAATCACCAGACCCAGTCGAATTACGTCTCACTCTGCCACTCTAATCGACAACATATTCACTAATGATATTGAGAATAAGACCATAAGTGGGCTATTGATCAAAGATATCACTGACCACCTCCCAGTTTTTCTGATATTTAATGGAAACTACAGGACAAAAAAACTAGAAAAGCCAACCCAATACAGAAGAACGAGATCAGAGGAATCCATTAGTTCATTTAAACATGATTTACTGGAGCAGAATTGGGATGTAATTTATGAAAATGGTGATGTTAATAGTGCTTACAATATATTCTTGAGAATATTTCGGTCATTATATGATAAAAATTGCCCAATAAAAGAATGCACCAGTAGAAGAAAATATACCAATTGTCCTTGGATCACAAAGGGATTGCAAAATGCTTGCAAAAAGAAAAACACTCTTTACAGGGAATTTATAAGATTGAAAACAAAAGAAGCAGAAAATAAATATAAAAAATATAAAAACAAATTAACTCATATTATAAGGTCAAATAAGAGAGATTATTATAAGAAATTACTAGATGATAATAAAAATAATAATAATTAAACAGTATTATAAGAAACAGTACCTCTTCAAATAACTATCCAACGTATTTCACAAATGATGGTAAAGAAAATGATAATATTGAAGATGTGGCTAATGCCTTCAATAAATTCTTTGTAAGTATTGGACCTGAACTTGCAGAAAAAATCCCAGATCCACGGACAACTGGTAAAAATATGGAGGGATTGTTGGAGAGAAATCCCAATTCTATGTTTTTAAATGCAGTGGGTGAAGAAGAAGTGTTGGATATTGTAAACAAATGTAAGAACAAAATGTCCACTGACTCCAATGACATTAGTATGGCATTGGTGAAAAAGGTCATTACAGGGATATCAAAACCATTAACATATATCTGTAATTTGTCATTTCAAACCGGCGCATTTCCAAATGAAATGAAAATAGCTAAAGTTATACCTCTGTTTAAAACTGGGAGCAAACACCACTTCACAAACTATAGACCCGTCTCTTTACTTCCACAATTCTCTAAAATATTAGAAAAACTATTCAATAACAGGTTAGATGCATTTATAGAAAAGCATAAATTACTCTCTGACTGTCAATATGGGTTTAGATCAAACAGATCTACATCAATGGCAATAGTTGAAACAATAGAGGAAATCACAAATGCCATAGAAAAGAAACAATATGCAATGGGAATATTTATTGATCTAAAAAAAGCATTTGACACAATTAACCATGATATATTAATCAATAAAATGGAAAAGTATGGAATCAGGGGAGTTGTATTAGATTGGCTTAAAAGTTACTTAAATAAGAGACAACAGTTTGTGAAGTTGGGGGATTGCTGTTCATCATGTTTGGATATTGCTTGTGGTGTCCCCCAGGGGTCAGTGTTGGGGCCAAAACTGTTCATCCTGTATATCAATGATATATGTAAAGTGTCTACATTATTGAAATTAGTGTTATTTGCTGATGACACTGATATTTGTTGTTCAGGGGATGACTTAAAACAATTGCAGGAAGTCATTATGGAAAAAATGAGTAAACTAAAAACTTGGTTTGACTATAATAAATTGTCATTAAACCTGACTAAGATTAATGCTGTTTGGAAAGAGGACACGTGAAACAAGGGTGCAGATACAAATAGATGGGGTGGATATTGAAAGGGTTTTTGAAATAAAATTCCTTGGAGTTACAATTGACGATCAAATTAACTGGAAATCACATATAAAACATGTACAATCTAAGCTGTCAAGAAGCATCTCAGTAATAAATAAAGCAAAGCAGGTTCTGGATCACAAATCACTCCACATTCTTTACTGTTCATTAGTTTTACCATATTTAACCTACTGTGTGGAAGTCTGGGGGAATAATTATAAAAGCTCATTAAATTCAATAACTATACTTCAGAAAAGAGCTGTACGGATCATCAACGAGGTTGGATATCTGGACCATACTCACTCACTATTCTTACAGTCAAAAATATTGAAATTTAATGATATTATTTTGTATCAAACTGCACAAATAATGTATAAAGCCAAAATAAATAAACTCCCAGGAAGCATTCAAAAATTGTTCAGCACACGAGAGGGCGGTTATAATTTAAGGGGGAATTTAAATTTCAAAATGCTTAGTTATAGAACGACCATTAAAAGTTTTTGTATTTCAATTTGTGGAGTGAAATTATGGAATGGTTTGAATGATGAGTTAAAGCAATGTCCAAACATAAACCAGTTTAAAAGGAAGTATAAGTACATGGTATTCCAGAGGTACAGAGATGAAGAAGGGCTTTGATACTGGGTTGTTTGTGTTACAGAAGAGTGTGGGGCTGCCCATTGAGGCAGTGGTGTTGTTGTGGTGGCATCATACCATTTCCATGATCACTAGTGGTAATGATGTGGCTATGTATGTGTGTAGTGTGCATATGTATGTATATATCTATGATGTATGTACAGTATATACAAGTTCATTAAGTTTGTACATTGAGTGAATAGGTAGTTCTAGCTCAGAGTAATTTATGATTTAAAGAAAAGGGGTGGGATTAAATAAGTGTAAACTTCTTCTCACTCCTTTTCAAATATGTAAAAAAAAAGAAAGAAAAAAAAAAAGAAAAAGAAAGTCCAATGCTCATTTGTTTTTGTTTTTTATTCGCCATTGTTTTTCATTTTGTTATAATGGCTGTTAAGGCTATAGCACTGTATTGGATCAGGCTTGCTCTTGTTTTTATGCATATTTGAAATAAAAATATATCAATCAATCAATCAATCAATCAATGAGAGCATCCATACACACGGAGAAAAGATTGGTTGGTGTTCGTATAATGAGTTACAATTGGCAAAGGTTAGGGCGAAACATTAAGGACTGGCCAATCAGAGGCAAGATAAAGCAGGTCATCGAGACGGGTAAGCATAATCAAACGGTCACACGCTCATGTCACATGACGACGAGGGAATCGGAGACAGAGGGACGCTTCAAGCTGACGACTCAAAAAAAAAACATACTTGAAAATGGCAGAGGAATTCTGTCCCGCAGATTAGATTTTTCCTTCAGTGATGAAGATGACTTCCAGGAAACCCACAATAATGTGTGTCCTTGGCCATATTTAGACCAATCTATACGTTTAGAGAAAACATTGCCCAAAGCCTTTTTTTTTGTTGTTTACTCTGTAAACCAAAATCATAACTGCTCTCTTAATCTAAGATCTCCAACACAAATTTAGGAACACCCATTAAGGTGAGTTGAGTTCATGAAAAGTTTTACTGCGCATAACCATTACCAACTGCTCCCAAACAACACACAAGTCAGTTTTTTTGTCAAGATATAGATAGATGATGTTGTTTGTACTGTAGGTAGAGAAAATTAATAACATTATAGAGGTGGGCCAAAGAAAATGCAAACTAATTAAATACATACGGCGGGTGTTGGGATGCCTAGAGGTAGTTTTAGGGTGTCCCCAGCTAAATGCACAGATAGTTAATCGTAATGGACCCTATATGAACATTGATATTATACATGTGGGCCCATAGATAGAAATGCTGTTAAATGAAGCAAGCTAATTTTGCCGTGTAGCTTGCTACAATTCTCCGGGGATAGCTTCCCCTGTAGCTTAGCTACATTTAATCGAGAGTAACTTGTAGCTTAGCTTATCTTAGTAGCTTGCCCATCACTGCTGATTTCTAAATAGGTATTGTTGTGAATCATGCTGGCATAGACCTAGACGGCTCATCGTATTATTATAGGATAGGATAGCACCCTATTGTCATTGCACTTAAAAAGTACAACAAAATTAAATTTTTAGCACAGACCCATTTAAGAGCGGACATACTTTGTACAGCTGGTCTATTTAACTGGGGGCCCGCGGGCCACGTCCGGCCCGTCAAAGCTTTTCATTTGGCCCGTGAAGCGAAGCATATGTGTCACAATGAAGCAGCAGTGGGTGAGTAGAAGAAGATAGAACTATCAACCAACGTTCCCTCTAAGGTGCGTGCCTGTGCAATTGCGCACTGCTCAAGCGTCCTCTGCGCACAGCAAATATATGCCGCTCACCAAATCAAATCCCATCTGAATTCTAAACAAAATAAACACATTTATTCTGTGTAATTTTGCAATGCAACTCTGAGTGACAGTGACAACAAGCGGCCCTAACAGTGTTCGTCAACACCGTTCAATTGAACACCGTTCAATTATTGTAACGTCTATCGAGATGCTTCGAGGACAGGAATTATATTGATCACTTTATTGGGCAAAACTGTTTATATTCGGCCATAACCACACCAAAAACATGAGTAAAGAACTTCTATCTCGAAAAACTAGTCATTTTCTGCCGTACAAACCAAGCCAAAACCAACTTGTCATCTGTCACCAACACGCATACCACTAAGCCACTGGTGCGTTTATGGCCACACACAAAGTTACACTATGACTCCTCAGTCATACGTGTGCTTATTCTACTGTCATTTATTATTAATGTTAATTTATTGATATTAATCATGGAATGCTGTTACTAGAGAAAGTTACAGGAATGCACACTTCATCCTATGCATACATTTCATTGTGCAACATGAGGATGTTTAAAGGGAACTAAATGTGATCTCTGAAAGGGGTACAAATTATTTCCAAAGCAGGACCCCCACCCAGACATATTGTACAATACCAATAATAATCCATAGCTTATGAAAAACAAGATTTCTTTTTCTTTTATTTTCATTACAAGTGGGCCAAATCACTAATATTACAAAATAATCTCATGAAAATGACTCCTCTCATTTGAGTGTTATTATAAAAGATTGGTTTGAGACAGATGTGCTGCTGGTATTGCCACGTGTGATGTTGCACACATGTGCTCCACTGAATGCTAAGGGAGTTTTTGTGCTCACACACATGAACAATTAGAGGGAACATTGCTATCAACACTGGAAAAAAATCGAAACAAATTGTGAAAGTCAGACTTTTAACAGTGACCCGACAACAAAGTATGAATGTATTGAAATTGCTGACTTTATGATGTCTTTTGTATTCGTAGTTGTGTTGTTTTTGGCTGTTTAACTTGGCCGATCAAAACTGGTTAAATACATGTAGCGCTGAATTTGACCAGGAGAGGGCGATAAAGCTACACCTTAGGTTTAATTGTGTTAAACCACATATGTGCAATGTTTGCTATGTGAATTAACAATAAACCTTCTACTGTATTTATGTAACATACACAATGGACATTATACTTTTGTAATGTTTATATTTTCAGTCTTACAACCCAAATAAGGAAGAAGACGTATAAAGAAATTAAACTGAGGAAGAAAAATAATTAAAAAGAAGGAACATTATCCATCAACAAAACTTAGCTTCTGTTTCTTCATGCTGGAAACGATTAGCGAGGGCAGAATAATGAATTTATTGACAGTGCAGTGTAAAAAGAAGATGTGTTTACTTTGTAAATTAGTCAACACAATCTCTAAGGAATATAACCTGTGGAGGCACTTTCTGACAAAGCATCCACTTTTCGTTGTCCGACCTTGAGCTCTTCAAATTACAGCTAAACAGGGGCCCCAGTCTAGCCTCCAAGCGTCATTCATACAGTTTTTTTATACTCTAGTTATTGAAGTATTTGATTTATAATGAATAATTATCACATTGCGGAAATTCATTTATCGCTGTTTTGTCTTGAACAAATTAGCCGCGATAAATGAGGGAAGTCTGTAGACAAGAATTTTAAGTTGGACAAACAAATCAACGCCATTGTTAAAGGTTCATCATCTTTGGCTTTTATCAAAAATGAAATATTTTTTACCTTTGGACAATTTGAACAGGGCATGCAAGCTTTTATCTCGTCATATCTGGACTACAGTAAAAAGGCCCTTTACACTGGAATAGGTCACAAAGCACGTTCACACTTAGTTAGTCCATAATTCTGCACCACTATTAAGGGAGCACATCACCCCAATTCTCGCATCCCTGCATTGGCTTCCTGTTTGTTTTCTAATTTTAAAAACACATATTTTCTTGTTTGTTTTTAAAGCTTTGCCCCATGTGCTTGCTTATGAAAGGCGTTGCCAGCTGTCTAATAAATAAAGAGTGAGCTCTTAAACCTGCTCTGTGTTATGGAAAGTTCCTCCAGGTAACCCTCGAAGTGACTCGGTACAATACAAATAAAAAAAACGAAATTGGCTGAATTCAAAATGCATGTGCCTTTGCTTGCAGCGTGTGCACGTGTGTTTACTTGGAAAAACTCAAGAGGAACTGCACTGTGAAGAGATGGAAAATGTCACCACCGCCTCAAAGTCCATAGGAAAAAAAGGACTTTTGAAAGTACAGTATTGAGTCAACAAAAGCTGCTGACAATTGACTTTTGATCTTGTTATAATTAGAGGTGTCCTGATAGAACTTTTTTACATCTGATACGATACCGATAATGGAGTCTTGAGTATTGGCTGATACCGATATCCACCCAGTATGTGTCAGCACGAATCAGGCATACTTTTATTACTTTGTTGTGTGGAACGTAGTGTTGTCCCAGATACCAATATTTTGGTACCAGTACCAAAATGTATTTGGATACTTTTCAGTACTTTTCTAAATAAAGGGCACCCCAAAAAATGGCATTATTGTCTTTATTTTAACAAAAAATCTTACGGTACAGTAAACATATGTTTCTTATTGCAAGTTTGTCCTTAAATAAAATAGTGAACATACAAGACAACTTGTCTTTTAGTAGTAAGTAAGCAAACCAAGACTCCTAATTTAGTCTGCTGACATATGCAGTAAGATATTGTGTCATTTTCCATTCTGTTATTTTGTCAACATTATTAAGGACAAGTGGTACAAAATGAATTATTAATCTACTTGTTCATTTACTGTTAATATCTGCTTACTTTCTCTTTTAACATGTTCTATCTACACTTATGTTAAAATGTAATAATAATTTATTCTTTTGTTGTTTGATACTTTACATTAATTTTGGATGATACCTCAAATTTTTGGGTATCAATCCGATACCAAGAAGTTACAGGATCATACATTGGTCATATTCAAAGTCCTCATGTGTCCAGGGACATATTTCCTGAGTTTATAAACATAATATACATTTTTTTTAAACGAAAGAAGATTTTGTGATGCTTAAAAATATCGATGTAATCATAGTAGTATCGACTAGATACGCTACTGTACTTGGTATCACTACAGTGGATGTTAGGTGTCGATCCACCCACGGTGTTTGTTTACATTCAGGAACGGCGTCATGAGCGGTGACGCCGGTGAGCTACGGTGTGTAGGTAAGCATGTTTAGGGATGATACTTGTAAGAAACTTACTTTATTTGTCACCATAGAGGCCAGGATTAGTGATTTAAAAGTACCTAAAACACTGCAGACTGCGGATGGGCTTTAGCCGCTAGCTAGTTAGCCATGTCCTAAACCACCTCTTCCTGAGGGCATTTCAGTGTTATAACTTCACTTTTATAGTTAGTTTTTAAGCCAAAATGCATCCGTTCTCCCTTTTCTGTCTACACACTGTGTCTGCTTGTAAGTACTCTGTGATTGTGCGCTGCCGAACATGCTCATCTGCTCATAAACCAGCAATGACACGACGTGACGACGACAGGGGTGTGGGGGACCGGTACTTTTTAGAGGCGGTATAGTACCGAATATGACTCGTTACTATCGCAGTACTATACTAATACCGGTATACCGTACAACTTTAGTGGAGCGTTAGAAAAAGTGTGGACAATCACATTGTGACACACTGTAATGTGTGGTCACATTAGGTAGTGTCTATTATTTTTCATGTGTACACTAAATTGGCCCTAGTGTGTGAATGTGAGTGTGAATGTGGTCTGTATGTCTGTGTTGGCCCTGTGATGAGGTGGCGACTTGTCCAGGGTGTACCCCGCCTTCCGCCCGAATGCAGCTGAGATAGGCTCCAGAACCCCCCGCAACCCCGATAGGGACAAGTGGTAGAAAATGGAACGAATGAATGGATGGATAATTGTATGCAAGAGCTTGTATGTAATTTGATGAAGGTTCATGTTGGGAGTTGTATCTACATTTCGCCACCAGGGGGCATTTTCACCTTGGTTAGTTAGTCACTTGTCTAAAAGGCTTCATTTACTTTTTTCTCTCTGTAACATGACATCAATATTTTCAATGATATATTTATGTGTTAAAATAGTCGCGAAGTGACTGAGTAGACTAGAGGAATGCAGCAATGTATAGAGACATCCTGGATGAAAACCAACGCTTTCCTCTCAAATCTAGACTCTAAACATCCCAGAACAAGCTAGTCAGATTCCTTCTAGACCTCCACCACAGATCACACCTCACTCCTACCCACTTCTCCACAGTGGGCTGGCTCAGGGTGGAGGACAGAGTAAAACAACTTGCACTGAGCCTAGTCTATAAAATCCGCTACACCTCCTTGATACAGAAGTAAATGTCAAACTACTTCCTTAACCGCCATAACCACAACACCAGGGGGAGCTCCACTAACCACGTTAAACTCAGATTCCGATCTAACAAAGGTCTTAACTAGGGATGTCCGATAATGGCTTTTTGCCGATATCCGATATTCCGATATTGTCCAACTCTTAATTACCGATACCGATATCAACCGA
Organism: Entelurus aequoreus; assembly: GCF_033978785.1. NCBI lineage: Eukaryota > Metazoa > Chordata > Actinopteri > Syngnathiformes > Syngnathidae > Entelurus > Entelurus aequoreus. Next base: position 23,434,402 of record NC_084757.1, read on the forward strand.
TACCGATATCAACCGATACCGATATATACAGTTGTGGAGTTAACACATTATTATGCCTAATTTGGACAACCATGTATGGTGAAGATAAGGTCCTTTTAAAAAAAATAAAATAAGATAAATAAATTAAAAACATTTTCTTGAATAAAAAAGAAAGTAAAACAATATAAAAACAGTTACATAGAAACTAGTAATTTATGAAAATTAGTAAAATTAACTGTTAAAGGTTAGTACTATTAGTGGACCAGCAGCACGCGCAATCCTGTGTGCTTACGGACTGTATCCCTTGCAGACTGTATTGATATATATTGATATATAATGTAGGAACCAGAATATTAATAACAGAAAGAAACAACCCTTTTGTGTGAATGAGTGTGAATGAGTGTAAATGGGGGGAGGGAGGTTTTTTGGGTTGGTGTACTAATTGTAAGTGTATCTTGTGTTTTTTATGTTGATTTAATAAAAACCACACAAAAAAACGGTACCGATCATTTCCGATATTACATTTTAAAGCATTTATCGGCCGATAATATCGGCAGGCCGATATTATCAGACATTTCTAGTCTTAACTCATTCTCTTTCTATGCCACATCAATATGGAATGCACTCCCAACAGGTGTAAAAGAAAGGGCATCTCTATCCTGCTTCAAAACCGCACTAAAAGAACACCTCCAGGCAACTTCAACCCTAAACTAACACCCTCCCTTCCACATCCCACCTCCCCGGATTGTAAATAATCAAATGTAAATAATCAAATGTAGATACTTGTTCTTATGCTTTCTGATCTCTCTCTCTATGTCCACTACTTGCTGTACATATCCTACCAATTAGTCTGTCCTACACTGTTCCAATGTCCATTTTTCTGATGATGCAATTGTTGATGACTGAAGTGTTGATATCAACCAAAACAAACCCCCCCCACACCCTTATTGTAAATAATGTAAATAATTCAATGTATATACTCTGATGAATATCTTGTGTGATGACTGTGTTATGATGATAGTATATATCTGTATCATAAATCAATTTAAGTGGACCCCGACTTAAAGAAGTTGGAAAACTTATTCGGGTGTTACCATTTAGTGGTCAATTGTACGGAATATGTACTTCACTGTGGAATCTTCTAATAAAAGTTTCAATCAATCAATCAATCCATTGAATTTGATGGAGCTTGAGAGGTGCTGCAAAGACGAATGGGCAAAACAGCCCAAAGATATATGTGCCAAGCTTGTGGCATCGTATTAAAAAATACTTGAGGCTGTAATTTCAGCCAAATGTAACCCAGGTTCAAATCTGCAAGTATAATAGTTTTTCGTCCTGTCCCTTTAAATCACCGGTGTGGTGCGCACCATGTGACCTCTGTCACGTGATTGCGCTGAGCCAACCGAGTGTTTAACCTGCTGCGGCGTCTTCTCCATTCAGAGTGCCGGGAAGCCAGCCGACAGCTGTGGACAGGTATGGCTCTCCATAAAACTTTTAACAAATATTCGCTCTAGCGTTTAATTTACATGGTTAACTTGTGCTCATTGTAAACTTTCAGTGCTTCCTACTGGGCCTACGTGGCTGCCGTCGTGACTCAATAAATAGAGGAACTGGTGAGTAATGAATGACGATGCTACATGCTAAGCTAGCGGCGCTGAACATTAGCGTAAGACATACTTGCCAACCTTGAGACCTCCGATTCCGGGGTGTGGGGTGGGGCGTGGTCGGGGGTGGGACGGGGGCGTGGTTAAGAGGGGAGGAGTATATTTACAGCTAGAATTCACCAACTCAAGTATTACATATATATATTTCATATATTTATATATATATATATATATATATATATATATATATATATATATATATATATATGTGTATGAAATGCTTGACTTTCAGTGAATTCTAGCTATATATATTTATATGTAATGATGCCATGCAAGGCACTAACCAGCAGCCATCAGAGGCAAAGGGTGAAGTGTCTTGCCCAAGGACACAACGGACGTGACTAGGAAGGTAAAAGGTGGGAATTGAACCCCAGTAACCAGCAACACTCCGATTGCTGGCACAGCCACTCTACCAACTTCGCCACGCCGTCCCTACAGTACAATCATGAGTTGTTTTTTTTCAAACTTATGTTTTTGGGGCGGGTGGGGGTGTTGTTGGGGGTGAGGGGTTGTTGAGGTTTGTTTTTGTGGGGGGGCGCTAAAACCCTTAAGTTAACGCAGCCCTGGTGGTGGGGTGCCCAAAGTGCGGCCTAGGGGCCATTTGTGGCCCATAGCTCGTTTCTTTATTATCCTCTATTTATTTTATTATACATATAAATAAAAAAATACTGGAATTTCAGTGTTCTGAAGGCTATCCAGTAGATGGCAGTATTGTCCTGTTTAAGAGTGTCACAACATTGCTGTTTACGGCAGACAAACTGCTTTACGGTAGACGAAAACGTGACTGCTGTTGTTGTGTGTTGTTACCGCGCTGGGAGGACGTTAATGAAACTGCCTAACAATAAACCCACATAAGAAACCAAGAACTCGCCCTCGATCATTCTACAGTTATAACGTGATTGGGCAGGCACGCTGTTTATATCGTGGGAAAGCGGACGTGAAAACAGACTGTCGCCGCTGTCCCCACTCAGGTTCGCATGGAGCTGGAGGGGGGGGCGTGGCCTCCAGCTCCGGGAGATTTTCGGGAGAAAATTTCTTCCGGGAGGTTTTCGGGAGAGGCGCTGAATTCCGGGATTTTCCGGGAGGGTTGGCAAGTATGGCGTGAGAATTGATTGATTGATTGAAACTTTTATTAGTAGATTGCAGTACATATTCCGTATAATTGACCACTAAATGGTAACACGCGAATAAGTTTTTCAACTTGTTTATGCCGGGGTCCACGTAAATCAATTCATGGTAAATTCATTATTATCAATTTTATAAAATTGGGTTTTAGTTCATATCCTGTAGTGATGGGTTGATGAGGCGTCATGAAGCGTTTCAACACATTGCAAAACTGTATTGATACTGTGTCACTAAATACTGACATCTGCTGGACATTAAAAATCCCTACAGGCAACCTATGGACCGACACTGATTTTATGACCTAGTATATACAATAATATTTAGGATTATTTCATATCTTCATTTAAATAAAAATATATTTTAATCTTTTTTAGATACAGTCAATAAATAATGTGAACATGTATCATAACATGGAAATCTAAGAGAACGTGTTGTGAATGAGGATGCTAGTGGACTGGGAATTGTTTTTGTTTTTTTTACACATTGTTATAAAAAAAAATCAGTTTTTCCAACGTATTAAATTTTAGACGATTTCTCTTCTTAGTTATTGTCTCTGGAACTTAATTTTCATGCCTGGCCCTATAATGCCTCAGCATTGAGGAGGTGGATTTGTTAATATACAACAATTCTGTCGTACAAATACGACATTTAACCTGCAGAAAATATGAATAGTAAAGTAAGAATCATTTTGAAGAGATTTTGAATTCTAATAGATCAAGTGGAAACTTTGAGAGAACAGGATGAAACGACAAGGAAATGAAGACAAATATCTTTTTTTCCGAAATATCAGTGGTCCCCAACCACCGGGCCGCGGTCTGTGGATCGATTGGTCCAGGATGCTGGCTGCACAAGAAAAAATATATATATACATTTATTTTTTATTTTTTATTAAATCAACATTAAAAACACAAGACACACTTACAATTAGTGCACCTACATTATATATCAATATAGATCAATACAGTCTGCAGGGATACAGTCTGTAAGTACACATGATTGTATTTTTTTATGACAAAAAAAAAACCACGGTCCGTGGGACAAATTTTCAAGCGTTGACCGGTCCGCGGTTCCAAAAAGGTTGGGGACCACTGCGATATATGATCAAAATTTTCCCACACGGCGGAAATCTTTCTTTTTGTATTAGGCTGCTCCATGATCTCAGACGACGATAAATTACAAATGACCAACAACAGAAGTGCGGCGATTCTGTTGGCAGCAGCATCTCGTTGACAGATGTGCTTCCTTATAAACACAGTTTGGCGCGCAGGCGTCAGTGCGACACAGTTCGTGTATCGGTCACGTGACCGAAACCGCTCATGATCGGTCACGTGACTTTCTAAAAGCGGTACACGCACCGACACAGGGTTTTGCTCTATGAGCTCGACGCATGCGCCGATGCATCGGTGTTGCCGGATCCATCACTACTACATGCTAAGCTAGCGGCGCCGAACATTAGCGTAAGAATTGATTGATTGATTGATTGAAACTTTTATTAGTAGATTGCACAGTACAGTACATATTCCGTACAATTGACCACTAAATGGTAACACCCGAATAAGTTTTTCAACTTGTTTAAGTCGGGGTCCACGTAAATCTATTCATGGTAAATTCATTAGCATCAATTTTATAAAATTGGGTTTCAGTTCATATCCTGTTTATGGTAAAGTGTTATTTTGACTACCGTAATTTCCGGACTATAAGCCGCTACTTTTCCCCCTCGTTCTGGTCCCTGCGGCTTATACAAGGGTGCGGCTTATTTACGGCCTGTTCTTCTCCGACACCGACGAAGAGGATTTCGGTGGTTTTAGTACGCAGGAGGAAGACGATGACACAATGATTAAAGACTGACTTTTCATATACCGGTAGGCTGGTTATTTTGATAACGTACAGGCGAGCACTTTGTATTACTTTGCACCGTTGTATTATTTGTACTCTGCACGAATGCTGTTCGCCATGTCAAAGATGTGAAAGTTTGATAGAATGATTGAAAGATTTATTGTTAATAAATGGGACGCTTTGCGTTCCCAAACAGTCATCTCTGTCCCGACAATCCCCTCCGTGGTAGCAGGAACCCCTATATACTACGGTAATTACACATCAAAACCCTGCGGCTTATAGTCGGGTGCGGCTTATATATGGAGCGATCTGTATTTTCCCCTAAATTTAGCTGGTGCGGCTTATAGTCAGGTGCGGCTTATAGTCCGGAAATTACGGTATTTGGTTTTATTTATGAACTTACTCTGAGATGCAGTGTGTCTACATGCACACAGGTAAGCAGATTACACAGTACTGTTGGATGATTTATTGAATGTTAATGTGCAGGCTATGTAGCACACTATAGAACAGGGGTGTCAAACTCATTTTAGATCGTGGCGCCACATGGAGAAAAATCTACTCCCAAGAGGGCCGGACTGGTAAAATCACGGCAGGATAACTTAAAAATAAAGGCAACTTCAGATTGTTTTCTTTTTTAAAAATAGAACAAGCACATTCTGAAATTGTACAAATCATATTGTTGTTGGGGTTTTGTTTTTTTACAATTAGCTGTTGTGGTTAATAGTATATTTACTTTATTTTTGTCATTTATTTTTTCTAAATAAAGGATGTGATAATGTTCATCAGCAGTAACGCGTTACTGTAACGCCTTTAGTTTCGGCTGTAACTAGTAATCTAACGCTTTATTTTTTATATTCAGTAACTCAGTTACCGTTACTACATGATGCGTTACTGCGTTATTTTACGTTATTTTTTGTGTAGTATCGTTTAGAAACCGAAGATCTGAGTGTGTTTTATTGGTGCGCTGCGGTGTCGCGCTCTGTGTGTCTGGGTGTGGGGAGGGGAGGGGAGGTGGGGGCGTGTCTGTGTTTACTAACAACGGAGCCGCAGTCGAGTGTCTTAACATGGAGATATTCTCACTTCTTTTCTTTTGTCGAGCACAAAGAAAAGAACATTTTAGTTAAATGTAAGTTGTCTTCGATCAAAGATCCCATCTACTGCCCAAAACAACAATTCAAATCTGCCTGGTTAGGCTTTGTGTATGTCACGTGTGCCTTCCTTAGGTGAAGCGATGTTTACAGCTATGTTGTTATTATGCTGTTTGTTACTTATGTATGTTATGTTGCAGCTATTTAAAATCGTTTTGTCAATTTGTTCTGGCCTGAAATAATTTGGCCCTTTGAAACATATCTTTGTCTTTGTGTGTTGTATGTAGACCACATTGCTTAGCAGAGTTTAGTGGTGCAAATGCATGTCAAGTTGATCAACAGATTGTATTATTCTCCAGTGCAATAACAGTACTGAAAAGAAGGCTAAAAGGGCATTAATGGGAGCTTTTATAATAAAAAATAAATTTAAGGAAATAATTAAATAGTTACTTTTCACAGTAACGCATTACTTTTTGGTGTAAGTAACTGAGTTACTTCTGAAATAAAGTGACTAGTAACTAACTAGTTACTGGTTTTCAGTAACTAACCCAACACTGTTCATCAGTCTACTCATTGGTGTTAATTTTCAATCTATCAAGGTCGAAAAAAAAATATTGAAATCAAATTACAGTATGTTTATGTAATTTGATAAATTTTCTCGACTAATGTACTAACATGGTTTATTTTGTACATATGTAGCATCATCTCCAAAGATGCAAAGAATTGCTATTGCGACATCCGGTGGACACATTTAGAACAGCTGTTTCTTTCATTACAAAATTTCTGGTAAATTTTTATACTTGGCAAACTCATCCCGCGGGCAGAAAAAAACCTGTTCGCGGGCCTGATCTGGCCCTTGGGCCGTACGTTTGATACCCCTGCTATAGCACTTTTGACTGGGTTGTCATGCACTTGATGTTTATTTGTAATTCATACATTTAATGATTATTTAAGAATGTGTACACGTGGAAATTGAGTATAAATTTTAAAGTTAAGGAAGCCTTTATTTAGATAATTTACTGATCCTGTTGTTCTACTACAGGCCAGGTGTTTCTATTTGGAACCAATCGATGGCGAGCTTGAACCTACAACTACGGCTACTGTGTCCACCTAAGAAGCAGAAAACTACTGGTCTGGTAGGAAGGCTGCCACACAGCCTGTCCCCCACACACTCCATGAACTCTGGTGCATCATCCCACTCACTCTTTCTCCTAGCTATAACCCTTGAACATTCTATACAACCTCTCGACAAACCCTCATGGATCGTTGCATCAGTTCTGGGACTGTATATTTTCTGTTGTGTGACACACAAGTTTTGTTGTTCAATTCCAATTTAACCAAAACATTTGGAAGTGCACTTATCAACCGATCTCTTACTGCACCTGTAAATATTTTGGGGTTTTCTATTTTTTCCCCTTTATTTCTGTTGTAACTATTTAGTTCTACACTCTTTACAATACATGGTATCTGCACCAAACTTAATTTTCTGTTTGTGTAGTTATTACTGAATACCAGCTTCTGTAGCCGAATTTAGATGTTCTGTTCTACACTAGCCCGTGTTTTTATCCTTATTAGTCTCCTAATTTATCCTATCCTATTAGTGCTAATAACACACTAATATATATTAAAGTGTCCCAAATACCTGCTACACAAAGGTGCATCAACAAAGTACTGAGCAAAGGCTGTGAATACATACTGTATTTTTTTATTGTATTTATTTATTTATCCTAAACTAGCAAAATTGTTTTTACCTTTTCAAAATTGTCATTATGGGGTATTGTCTGTAGAATTTTGAGGACAACATTAATTTATTTCATTTTCGAATAAGGCTGTAAAAAAAAAAAAAATTTGGAAAAAGTGAAGCGCTGTGAATCATTTTTGGATACACTGTATAGGTAATGCAAAGTTATGAAAATAGTTGAAGTACTTTATCACAAATGCAAGATTGAAATTCAAGAACTAAAACTACAAGTGCATGTTAACATCTCTGACGCACAGCTGTTGCTGACATATTGACAAGCAGCCAAGGACAACGCAGAGCTCTGGGGACAAAACACAATAATGGAAAACAAAGCCACAGCGATGAGCGACATCCCAAAAGAGCCATGACAACGTGATTGCAAACACCATCCGGCGGATGAACGACTTGTCTTGAGTGTCCAAAAGCTAAACATCCTTTCATGTATCTGGCCTACATTCTGCAACATCATCCTCATCTACACACACTCCTCTGGAGCAATAAACAACCACAACATGCGGGTTAATTAGACAGCTGGTAATTAGAGCGGGATGAAGGGGATGGGACTTGGGGAGAATTTTTGGATGATGATCACAAGTTGGCCTAAAAACACTGGTGTAATGAAGAGTAAGGAAGTGATGTGTATGCCATTGAAGAAGCAGCGTGTCAGTCATCAGAGGTGATTAACGAGGAGGTGCACTTTGAAGTACAACGTGCATCAAGACATCAGCTGGGAAATATTTGGGCTTTGTTCGGTTTGACCTCACGACACCGAGACAGTAACACAGCAATGCGCCACTTAGTGAATATTTATTATGTTTCCCTCAGTGTGAGGTAAAATTTCAACGAAGAATGGCACTTAGTCAACCTCCTCATAGTTGAAAAAGCACAAATTGTGAAGCTTTATAAACACCCATGCTAAAGTTGGCTTCAAGGAAATCCATGCATTATTTAAGATATTGAGGAAAACAATTTTGCAACAAAACGTAAAAAGTTTTTTGATTGGCACATTTGCAGAACGTAAAACAAATTAAAACTTTTTTAATAACAAAAATGCATACCGTATTTTCTGGACCACAGGGTGCACCGGATTATAAGGCGCACTGCCAATGAATGGTCTATTTTTTAAATCTTTTTTCATATATAAGGCGCATTAAAGGGGTCATATTGTATGATTTTTTTTTCTAATTTGAAAACACTTCCTTCTGGTCTACATAACATGTAAGGGTGGTTCTTTGGTCAAAATGTTGCATAGATGATGTTTTACAGATCATTTTCAATCTCTTTCTGACAGTCACTTCAGGATGCGCCGTTTTGTGGGCGGTCTTATTCACGTGGCTCACCTTCGACAGCGTCTTTTCTCCGTCATCTTTGTTGTAGCGGTGTAAGGATGGGAGTCGAAGAAGTGTCAAAAGATGGAGCTAACTGTTTTAATGACAACGGAGTAGCATCTTCTCATCTGTGGCTCACTAGTGCAACAACGCCGGAAATGTCTCCCGGGAAAAAACGTCCGACCGGAACTCTCTAACAACTAAAGTTCCGTGGGTGAATTATGTAAACCCACTACACTGGTAGTTTTTAGCGCTTCCATACAAGATATAAGTTAGAACTTTACGCTACTTTATATTAGAAATGGCAACAGCATAACCATAACAAGAAGATAGAGAAAAAGAAGCTTATCAACTACAGTATCGGCATGGACTACAGTGGCGGATGTGCGCAAATTTTCAGGACTTATGCAGATCTCAAATACACATCAGCAGGTACCAGAAGGTAAGAAAAGTTGGTTTTGCATAATATTGTGAGACAAAACGCCAGAAGATCGGTCTGCTAATGGGTGCCATTTTGCAGTCCTGATAGACACACCATAGTAATACTTGTACCTCTGACTAAGGTAGCCGTAATGGGCCGACAATCTATCAAGCGGTGCGGCTTCCAAGTCATACTAAAACATTTTGACAGATTTTTGAGTGCCGTGTGTAATGTTCTTTATTTTCAATGGAACATTTAAAGTTTTGGTGTTTACTGGCATCATATTGCAGTCTACACGTATCTCTTATGTGTGACTACCATCTACTGGTCACACTTATCATTACACTATGTACCAAATAAAATTGCTTCAAGGTCGGTAAGCACAACCAGAATTATTCCGTACATTAGGCGCACCGGGTTATAAGGCGCATTGTCGATTTTTGAGAAAGTGAAAGGATTTTGAGTGCGCCTTATACTGTAGTCCGAAAAATGCGGTAAATTAAAAATGTATGCATAATGCACTCTGTACACTTAATTAAAATGTTTTCTTTAAAACAAATTAAGAAAAACAATCAAACCTATGGCTTGTTGCTACCTGCGCCATGCACCTGACAGATGTACTGCTGCTACTGCAGGTTGAGTGCGACGTCACGGACGAAGAAGTGAGTGGAGCAATTTTATCTGATTTGATAATCTTTTACGAGGAAAAGTGGGACATCAGAGTTATCCGGTGCTGCCTACAAAGCGAAGGAAGGAGGAGGAGGAAATACGGGCTGAAAGCAGAGGTATGTATGTAGTATGTACATTTAGCTAATTCCTTTTTATCGTTTGCATCATGACTTTTCTTATATGGGCTAATTACAGCAGCAACAGGCTGTTGTTGCTGTTATTCCTATTCAGGGAAAGCCACAGAAGTTCCCCTAGAGTAACTATAAGCTCACGTGGGTGAACTTCTTAAGTAAACAGAATGTAATTAAGCAACATCTGTAAAGCAGAAAATTCCGTAATGCAGGTAGGGTGGAAAAAGTCTATAACTGTATTTAATGTGAGCTTGACTATTGGCTTATTTGGCTGCAATACAAGCTATTATTTAAATTAAATGTATGTTACAATTGTTCGTAACATACTTACATCCATGACAGGCACATGGAGATACCGGTGATACTGTGTTCACCTGAGCCTCCCTGTGAAAAAACATGTAAGTTTTTTCAATTTTGGAATATGATTGCAGGGCAATTTCTTACCATGTGTTATTTATCAATAAATCCAAAATAAATGTGATATTTGTATCATATTAAAAAAGTACCTTAGAGTTACAACGCATGCAGAGATGACAGCATCTATTCAGGCAGCAGCACGTTTGCTGCTGAGAGACAGACTCAACATGTAGACCCAAGTGAGTGTTTATTTGTAACAGACAGCAGTAACAATCTTTTTTCAATTAAAAAGTATACAACATATTTGGTCAACGGTGATACATTTAAATCAATATCAGTTTAATTATTGCCACAATAATTTTTAAATACTCTTAAGACATCCTAGCCTATTCATCTGAAATAGTTGTCACACGCTATTGTGACACCAACTTTCATTCCACTTGTCACCCTTTTGTTTGGGTGGTAAGACCATTTTGGTGTCCGGTGTGTTGGAGCAGTTAATTGGTTTTTCCTTGGTGGCTTGTGTTTTTTCTTTGTTACCGCCCCTTTTGTTTCTGTTCCAGACTTAACCACTCCCTGTGCATCATTAACTGGCCTATTTTACCACACCTTTATGGGCAGGAAGGCACTGACTGATTACTCCTCGTGGACACAGGACTTCGAGTTCATGCTCAGGATTCTTCTCTCCTATTCCTGTTTTTTCAGTAAGACTTTCTGCCTTCCTGTTCTGTGTAGTCTTCCTCCCGGCTCAGGTAGCTAAGCTGTTCTTGTTTATTAGATTCTACTGGTTGCTGTATTTTTCGTGGCGCCATCTTTTGTTCTTCTTATGCACCAAAGTTTTTTGTTATCTATTTTTGTGTTTCTCTTTACCCCTGTCTTGAGCAATAAAGACACTTTTTGTTCTACTCCTGCCTGTATTTTGCATTTTTGCGATGCAGTAGCCTCTTAGAGTATCACCAAGTGGGAAAAGTTGTCTTACTTTGGCTGCATTACAATGAGTACACTCTCGCCTAGAGCCAGCCCTGTCTGCGATAACAATATACACCACAAACTAATAATTTGCATATAAATGACAATCGAATAATTTTAAAACGGGTTACAGAGGGTCTGAATTTAACTTCTGACATATGCAGTAACACAGGCACGTGCACACATAGGGCCCTATGGGTGCTTGAACCCCTGCCCTTTTTTGCCTCGTCTTAAAAAGTGCCCTCTGCCTGTGTGTGTTTTTTTTTTCTTTAAACAACATTAATAAAATTCCTGTCAGGGATGTAAAAAACAAAAAAAACCAGCGGTACAAAAACTCCACGTTTTCTTGTAATACCGGGTTGTTTGAGCCTGCTGCTTTCGCCAGAGAGAGAGAGAGAGAGGGCGAGTGAGTGAGGAGAGAGAGCCAACTGCGACCCTGAGACGTGACGGTGGAGCAACTTGAACCTGTGAGTTATGGTCTAGTCGCCGTCCACTTATTCAGCATCTAATATGGGTAATATTTCAGAAAAACGCTGTATTATTCTATTATTCAATGTGTCAGCTTCTGTTTTGCCGGACGTCGGAGCACGGCACATCAATTCCGCACAGAGCAGAGCGGATCGTGCGGGACAGGAATAGTGTACAAAATACAAAATAAAACACCGGGTTAATTTTCAAAATATAATGCACTGTGTTTACGGCGGATCACATTTTTCTCACAGTAAAGTTTTAGATATAAAGTTTATTGTGACTTTGCTATTACTGTGTGGGTTAACAAAATAATAATAATAATAATAATGATAATAACAATAATAAGAATAATGATAATAATAATAATAATAATTATTATTATTATTATTATTATTATTATTATTAATAATAATAATAATAATTTCAGCATTCTGGGGATACAAGATGTAGGTTATCTGTTAGGAATATTACCATCTGTGTTTAAACTTGATTCATTGTTGATTATGCCTGCAGCACAATGCCAAAAAAAAAAGGATACAGACCTCTACTGGCCCCTGGTCCATATTTTTGGCCCTGTATTGCGTTTCAGTTGTTTAGTCTGAGCATTAAGTGAGAAAGACCATAAGTTACAACTTGATGGTGTTTTCATCAAGTTAAGGGAAGAAGGACAGATTTTCACATTGAAGTTTTTTCCATTTGGGTATTTATTTTTGTATTTTTTTTCAAAGTTCATGTTGCACTGTTCAATGTTCAATATTAAAGTGCTCATCTTTAACAATAAATAGCCTAATAATAAACCAGTGTTTTGTTGCTTTTCATGTCTTCCAAGCCTATGATAATGTGAATTAACTCTATGACCATAATTAGTTGACACAAAAGAAATGGCAATCACTTTTACCTACAAAGGACACACAGCTAAGTAGTTAGCTTCCTATTAGCAAATTTATTTTGACATTAATTTCCATATTGTGTAAAGGACCAAAAAAAAAAAAAATCCTGCCCTTTTCTGACTTTGAGCCCCTGCCCCTCTATAATCATGTGCACGTCCCTGCAGTAACATATCACGTCATTTCCGGTTGTATTATTTTCCCAAAACTATTATTAATCTACAGTGTTTTCCGGACTGTAAGGCGCACTTGAAATCCTTTTTTTTTTTTCTCAAAACTCGACAGTGCGCCTAATGTAAGGAATGTTTGGTTGAGCTTACCCACCTTGAAGCATTTTTATTTGGTACATGGTGTGTAATAAGTGTGACCAGCAGATGGTAGTCATACATAAGAGATACGTGTAGGCTGCACCGTTTGTTGTGCTTCAACATACAAGTATTATTATGGTGTGTGTGTGTATAAGGATAGACATTATCTGGTGTTTTGTTTCGCAACATTATGCAAAAGCAACTTTTTTTTACCTTCTGGTGCCTGCTGATCTGTATTTGGATCTGCATAAGTCCTGAAAAATTGCGAGCATCTGCCTTTGTAGTCCGTGCAGACACTAGTCGATAAGCTTCTTCTTCTTCTCTGTTTTCCTATGTGGCTTTCATCCCCCGCTGTTGCCATTTCTAATAAAAAGTAGTAAAGTTCTTACTTATATCTGTCAGTAAACTCGCCATGAAAACGCTAAAACATACCGGTGTAGTGAGTATACATTATTCACCCAAGGAACTTTAGTTATTAGAGTTCCGGTCAGACGGTTTTTCACGGGACACAGTTCCGGTGTTGTGTCCGGATGAGGAGATGCTGCTCCGTTATTGATTTAAGTATAGTCTGAATGTCATTAAAACAGTTAGCTCCATCTTTTGACACTTCTTCCACTCCCGTCCTTGCACGCTACAACAAAGATGACGGGGATCTGTAAAACAATCTATGCAACATTTTGACCAAAGAACCACCCTTACATGTTATGTAGACCACAAGATAGTGTTTTCAAATTTAGAAAGAAAAAAAAGACCCTATAATCCGGTGCGCCTTTATATATGAAAATGATCAAAAATAGACCATTCATCGGCAGTGCGCCTTATAATATAATGGTGCGCCCTATGGTCCAGAAAATACGGTACTTAATAATCTACTTGTGTACGCTTAAAGGGGCTGTTTGCAACATTTACATAGGTGCCTAGAGAGCGCTAACTTTCCAATGTATTTTACACTGTATATCCCGCCCTCTTACGGCTTCTTGTACGTAATAACGTTGTTTGCTAATAATAGCAATTTGGATAGCTAGCGTTAGCTGTAATTGAATGTATATTCTATCATAACAGCAACATGACTGAAACTGTTCGTTGCTTCTCTCGGACTGCTTTTGTATGTGTGCACGCGCTCCCTGCGCGTACGTGTTGTGAACACCAATCAGGTAAAATATCGTTTTACATAAACATTGTAATTGTGAAAAATATAGACAAACGTCTTCTGTTAAACCACTAATGGTAACATAAGCTAGTCGGTGGTGTTCTTGTTAAATGTTTTGCTTTGAAAAACGTAACTGAGGAAATTGCACAAAGCATCTTTAAACGGCTCGAAAATGGAAAAGGTGTGGCATGAACATTAAACAATGAACCAGCGTCGAAAGCCAGGCAACATTGGTATATAAACCTTTGTAATTAGTCTTCCCTGCGGGTGAGTCTATAAGTCACCGCACCAGAGCGGGTGTGTTCAATCAGCACTCGCAACAGGAAGTGGTAAAAAAAAAGGAAGGGCGGAGAAATAAACACTAAACACGAGAAAAACTAAAGGTGTAACCTGTATTGGCAGGTCAGGACATTTTATGTTGTAATATAGTTTTATACTTACTGTTAAGATGAAATAAGCACTTATTATTCTTCTGTTTTAATACTTTATATTAGATTAGGGTGATACTACACATTTGGGTATCGATCAAACATCAAGTGTCAATGCTGATACTTATGCTTCAAATGTTTAATGTCTTTGAATGATTACATTTTTGATCATTACACAAAAACAAAGTATGGCAATGTAACAATATCAATTACATATTTAAATGGTCTCCTACTATTTGCTCTATTAAATTATTTGGTTTTTGCCCTTTAATCCGTCTAGGAACTTATTTCCTTAATTTTTGTAAACGATAGCAAAAACAACTTCTTTTTTTTTTTTTTAATATTGATTTAACCACTGTAGTATCGACCATATACTAATACTACACTTGATAACGTTTCCGTCAATATTTGTATCGATCCCCTGTTTACATTGAAGAGCTCTAGTTTAGCCGTTAGCATATCGTGTGTAGTGTAATGTGTTTAGCTAATCCTTCCATCCATCCATCCATCTTCTTCCGCTTATCCGAGGTGGGGTCGCGGGGGCAGCAGCCTAAGCAGGGAAGCCCAGACTTTCCTCTCCCCAGCCACTTCGTCCAGCTCCTCCCGGGGGATCCCGAGGCGTTCCCAGGCCAGCCGGGAGACATAGTCTTCCCAACGTGTCCTGGGTCTTCCCCGTGGCCTCCTACCGGTCGGACGTGCCCTAAACACCTCCCTAGGGAAGCGTTCGGGTAGCAGCCTGACCAGATGCCCGAACCACCTCATCTGGCTCCTCTCGATGTGGAGGAGCAGCGGCTTAACTTTGAGCTCCCCCCGGATGGCAGAGCTTCTCACCCTATCTCTAAGGGATAGCCCCGCCACCCGTCGGAGGAAACTCATTTCGGCCGCTTGTACCCGTGATCTTGTTCTTTCTGCCATAACCCAAAGCTCATGACCATAGGTGAGGATGGGAACGTAGATCGACCGGTAAATTGGGAGCTTTGCCTTCCGGCTCAGCTCCTTCTTCACCACAACGGATCGATACAGCGTCCGCATTACTAAAGACGCCGCACCGATCCGCCTGTCGATCTCACAATCCACTCTTCCCTCACTCATGAACAAGACTCCGAGGTACTTGAACTCCTCCACTTGGGGCAGGGACTCCTCCCCAACCCGGAGATGGCACTCCACCCTTTTCCGGGCGAGAACCATGGACTCGGACTTGGAGGTGCTGATTCTCATCCCAGTCGCTTCACACTCGGCTGCGAACCGATCCAGTGAGAGCTGAAGATCCTGGCCAGATGAAGCCATCAGGACTACATCATCTGCAAAAAGCAGAGACCTAATCCTGCAGCCACCAAACCGGATACCCTCAACGCCTTGACTGCGCCTAGAAATTCTGTCCATAAAAGTTATGAACAGAATCGGTGACGAAGGGCAGCCTTGGCGGAGTCCAACCCTCACTGGAAATGTGTCCGACTTACTGCCGGCAATGCGGACCAAGCTCTGACACTGATCATACAAGAAGCTGCCCGCCACAATCAGACAGTCCAATACCCCATACTCTCTGAGCACTCCCCACAGGACTTCCCGAGGGACACGGTCGAATGCCTTCTCCAAGTCCACAAAGCACTGGTTGGGCAAGCTCCCATGCACCCTCAAGGACCCTGCCGAGAGTATAGAGCTGGTCCACAGTTCTACGACCAGGACGAAAACCACACTGTTCCTCCTGAATCCAAGGTTCAACTATCCGGCGTAGCCTCCTCTCCAGTACACCTGAATAGACCTTACCGGGAAGGCTGAGGAGTGTGATCCCACGATAGTTGGAACACACCCTCCGGTTCCCCTTCTTAAAGAGAGGAACCGCCACCCCGGTCTGCCAATCCAGAGGTACTGCCCCCGATGTCCACGAGATGCTGCAGAGTCTTGTCAACCAAGACAGCCCCACAACATCCAGAGCCTTAAGGAACTCCGGGCGGATCTCATCCACCCCCGGGGCCTTGCCACCGAGGAGCTTTTTAACTACCTCAGCAACCTTCAGCCCCAGAAATAGGAGAGCCCACCAGAGATTCCCCAGGCGTGGTTCCTCATAGGAAGACGTGTTGGTGGGATTGAGGTGGTCTTCGAAGTATTCCCTCCACCGATCCACAACATCCGCAGTCGAGGTCAGCAGAACACCATCATCACCATACACGGTGTTGACAGTGCACTGCTTCCCCTTCCTGAGGCGGCGGATAGTGGTCCAGAATCGCTTCGAAGCCATTCGGAAGTCGTTTTCCATGGCTTACTCGAACTCCTCCCATGTCTGAGTTTTTAAATCCGCGACCGCTGAAGCCGCACACTGCTTGGCCTGTTGGTACCTGTAGCTAATCCTTGTCCTCCAGTAATCATACTTGTAAGAAATGTCGGATTAGTGACTTTGAAGTGACTTTGCACTATGGAGGGACATTAGCCCTTCGAGAGAATGCTACATTTTGTTGACGCCTTTGTTCATTTTTCAACATTCAATCAAATTGTATTTATATAGCACATATCAGCAGAAGTGGGACCAAGTCATTGTTTTGCAAGTCATAAGTAAGTCAAGTCTTTGCCCTCAAGTCCCGAGTCAAGACAGGCAAGTCCCGAGTCAAGTCCAAAGTCAAGACTGGAAAGTCTCAAGTCAAGTCCCAAGTCCTGCATTTTGAGTTTCGAGTCCTTTTAACCACAGACTAATATATTTACACAGATTGTGTATGCTTTTAAAATGCTGTATTTATTTATTAAAACAAGTGCATTTGAAATTGCATGGGAAAAAAATAGTGCTGACATTTCACTTCATAATAGCACTATTAACCAGTCATTTTAAACATTTAACTCATTCCTTTACAGAATAAACACATTTGAAAAAACAAGTGCAACTGTACTTATTTGCACTAAAGTGCTAACATTGTACTTCCATGGCATATTGCATTGTAACTAGTTCCACAGCAGTTTCTATCCTGTTCTTACCTTATCTCATTCATCTCATCTCATACTGTATGTGTGTTGTGTGCGTACACATGAAAAACATAATAAATACATGAACATAACAATGAACAGAGTTGTACTTTTTAGATGTCAGGGCCCAATGCAATATGTACACATATTCTTAATATAGTATACATTTTAACTGACCTTTATTTGACTATATTTGTCTTTTTGTAGGTGGCTAAAATATGCTGTGCTGCTGACCGCCGTCTAAAGTTACGTTACTGTGTGTGATACATTGACTAACGTAACGTTATGTATAAGTACCTCATGCAACTCTGCTTAAAAAAAATCACTTGACAAAAAGTATGAATAAGGTAGCGAACTGCAGTGGACGCAACGGATTGCCGTGTTTGCAATGATGTTATAACCATAGACATCTTATAAGTAGACGCAGTGGAGATGAGGAGCCGGCGAGCAGCCTAAACTGACAGTTGACAGGTAGAAAACAAAGATGGTGTTCAGCATTTTCCTGCTCAAATGAGCGGACTGTTGAAAAAAGGAATCGGGGGATTACTTTTCACAAGTAAGATTTAACATTAACGTACTATTGGTTGTATTTTGTGAAAAGAATATTACCACAGAGTTGAGAAGGAGCAAAGATCTTCAATATTTGTATGTGAAAATCACAAAGAAATCTTCTGGGGGAGGATGACGCCCTAGAGGGGTTTGGTTTACAAACTTTCAGCCCCACCTAAAACAAAATTCACCAGCCGCCACTGATTGTGATGCTTTCTCATTTTAGGCAAAGTATAGGACAATACTTTAACAGTATAATTGTAACCAGGAATAAGTCTTCAAGTAGCAATATTCAAATACTAACATTGTTGGGTAAGACAGAATTTGGTTTTATTCTGAATCCAGTGAAACAGACTGGTGTTTTTAGCTGATTTAAAGACTTTCAGGTGTTTATATATGTTTATGTTTAAGTATTTAGCAGACGCTTTTATTCAAAGCGACATACATAAAAATACATATAAAACAATCACTGTAAACATTATCATTTAAGGGAAGAATGTTATACAAAATATCAATACAAAGTGTCAAGACAGAATAAACTCTCTGCTGCTGCAGCAACAGAGATACAGTCTATAAGATATATAGATATCTAATGTATTCATACATTGTTTATGTAGGATATATGCATGCATATACAACCTAATCATATTGTTTCTTCAACTTAAAAATAGCTGACCGTTTTTTTCCCCCTTCTCTGGGACTATAGTTCCAGTTTTGATCTCGGACGTCTGGTCATTTATAACATATAAGAATATTCTATTACTGTTAAACAAACTATGAATAATAAAACACGCCAAAACGTGTCCTTTATCGTACGACAAAAAAAACGCGTGAAAATCAGTGGTATTCAGTGAGGTAAGATGAATTAAATACGCTGACAGTTCATTGCTCCTGCCAAATGAATTGCACTGAGTGGAGCGGATCACCACTCCAAGATGGCGGCCCCGCGTCTCATCAGCGCCAGTAGGCAGTAGCGCTCGATCCTGCGTACCCTTTATAAGATGTCTATGGTTATAACGTTAGCCGTGAGTTTACAGCCTTACTGATTTAACTACACAGCAAATAAAAGTTACCGGTACGTTACTTAGCCAATAAACATTAGCTTACATTCAAAACTTACCGTTCTTTGTGCAACTTCAAATGTCGAACAAAATTGGAAGTTGTTGCGTCTTCGTCTGTAATATTCAAACAGCATGTTTTGCATATTGCAATTAGTTTTTTGTTGAATAACTCATAGTTTTTATACCCAAACGAAACTATCTTTGGCATAATTTTTCCTCACTGGCGCGTTGTTTGACAGCTCTTCTTTGTTGGTTGTCCTGCAATTTGATTGGATGAATGCTGTGGGATGAAAACAACATGGATCTAATTTGATTGGATGTTGTACTGACAGGCAGCACACACACTGACAGACACACACGCTGACAGACAATGAAAGATACGAAGCGCTCCTGGATAACTTTTTAATCTTTAGATTAAAGTAGCAAGTCTTGTCGAGTCAAAAGGCTCAAGTCCAAGTGAAGTCACAAGTCATTGATGTTAAAGTCTAAGTCGAGTTGCAAGTCTCTTTACATTTTGTCAAGTCGAGTCTAAAGTCATCAAAAAGGGGCGGCGTGGCGAAATTGGTAGAGTGGCCGTGCCAGCAATCGGAGGGTTGCTGGTTACTGGGGTTCAATCCCCAACTTCTACCATTCTAGTCACGTCAGTTGTGTCCTTGGGCAAGACACTTCACCCTTGCTCCTGATGGCTGCTGGTTAGCGCCTTGCATGGCAGCTCCCGCCATCAGTGTGTGAATGTGTGTGTGAATGGATGAATGTGGAAATACTGTCAAAGCACTTTGAGTACCTTGAAGGTAGAAAAGCGCTATACAAGTATAACCCATTTATCATTTATATCATGACTCGAGTCTGACTCAAGTCCAATTCATGTGATTTGAGTCCACACTTCTGCATATCAGAATATAACAATGTTAAAAGCTCTATCATCGGCCAAATTTATGTAATTTATACATAATTTTTCTATCGTATATCATCTACACTTTAGGGGTTCTTAACCTTTTCGACCTCTGGGCCTACTCAAATATTAACACTGAATTAGTAATCCTTACTCTTGATTTTATTCTTATTCAATAATTGTATCTAACCTACTTGCAGTTTAACAAGATACACTTTGTCAAATGATATGAAACCATGTGTCAATCACAAAGATTATCAAGGCTTAGGTCAGACTGATTGCACAAATAAATATTGATAAAATATACTGCAAAAGAATAAAAAACTGATGAAACATTTATACGTGCAATTACGGTTTGCTAGAATAAATAAGTATGATAAGAAGTAAATTAAATAAATAACTAAATTAATAATGAATTATAATATATATGGTTATTTTTAAACTTAGACTTAGACAAACTTTAATGATCCACAAGGGAAATTGTTCCACACAGTAGCTCAGTTACAAAGGATGGAAAGGATAATGCAGGTATAAATAGACTAAAAATGTACCATAGTAGCAATATAAAATATAACATATATGCAGTGTTGGGTTAGTTACTGAAAACCAGTAACTAGTTACAGTTACTAGTTATTTAATTTCAAAAGTAACTCAGTTACTAACTTTAGTTACTTACACCAAAAAGTAATGCGTTACTGTGAAAAGTAACTATTTAGTTACTTCTTTTTTTCTTTTTCTTTTTTATAGCTCCCATTAATGCCCTTTTAGCCTTAATTTCAGTACTGTTATTGCACTGGAGAATAATACAATCTGTTGATCAACTTCACATGCAATTTTATTTTCCTTTTAACATAGCTAATGAAAAACAGTGCAACATAAAAAGGCATTCTCCTTTCTTTAAACTTGGACCAATGACCATTAATAAAAAAACAAGTTAAAGTGCAACATAAGAAGGCACATCATCTTCCTTGAAACATAGGTAGTGAAATAAAGCCTGACATCTGGAGTGATGGTGCTGTCTTCCACACTTGGAGCCATGGATTGTACAATCCTTGTTTTCAGTGGCAGGATCATTGACACAGATGGTGAAGTTTCAGTGCTCAGTAGAGATGTAACAGTTTTGAGGGGTTTAAGCACCTGGAGGACCTCCTCTGCCACTCTCACATCATCATCAGACAGGGTGATGATGTCTTTGACATTTGTCTTCAGGGTCTTGTGGGTCAATGCAGAGTATATAGCTGCCTGCTGCTCCAACATATCATAAGTGGAGTTCCACCTCGTTGGGCCATCATGTGTGAGCTTTATGAGTTTTAGCATTTCTTGCTTTGTCTTAAGCACATGAGCAGCTGTTGTGCTTGGGTGGAAGTAGGAAACCTCCTTCCTGATCCTCTCAAGGAGGCGCTCCATCCTATTGACTGAGATGTGATGCCAAATTCCCTACATGTGCAAAGCACCTATCTGTGGTCCCAGTCCTGCCTCATTCACTGCATTTATTTGATTTTTGGCATTATCACGTGTGACTGGGATATCTTTATCTTCCATTCCTCCACTGCTTGTGTCAGTACCTGCGCAAGGTGACTCTCGTAGAGGGGGCGTGTCTTCTCATCTGCCAGTCTGCTGTGATGAAGTGAGCGCTTATAGTTCCCCTGGACGTCAGCCTTCTGATGAGCGCAACAGATGATGGTCAGGATAGTTCATCCACAACTTTTTTCCCCCAGCTCATAAAGATCTGGCACAAACTTATCGCTGAAGTGGGTGCGCGACGGGATGACGTAACGTGGCTCTAGCACGTTCAACATGTGTTTAAAACCCTCGTTTTGCACAACGGAGTCTGCACCTATAAACCACCGATTAAATGGCGCGGGGCGTTCAAGCTCCTCCGTTACTCCGCTCGCCATGACCACGCTGTGTGTGGACTGAACTTGCGAACAACTTTTTTTTTTTGTTTCATATATCAAACCGCGGATCACGTGTGTGCCGAACCGAAGACACTCCCCACACCCACACCCAGACACATACAGAGCGCACCTCTTTTCTTCTCTCCTTGTGACACAGGAAGAATCAGAAGCACGACGCCGCAGCGCTGCAAAAAACACACTCAGATCTTCTGTTTCTAGCCGATACTATATGAAAAATAACGTAAAATAACGCAGTAACGCATCATGTAGTAACGGAAACTGAGTTACTGAATATAAATAATAACGCGTTAGAAACTAACGGCGTTAGTCCCAACACTGCATGTATGTAATATTTCCATATTATATATACAGTATATGATATATACTGATATGTTATATTTTTGTATAATATATATACAATATATAACAATTACCATGTACAATATTACAGTATATGTATTAGCTGCAGCATAAAATAGAGTAGATCCAGCAGAAAAAATACATTATAAACAAAGAGAGGTAGCTAACATAGAAGAATACATTTATATATGTTTCTTAGGTAAGCTGTCAATATTATTTAAGTGCAAATAAAAATAAAGCTTTATCACTTTAGTCATAATTGTTGTGCTTAAAACACTTCTTTATGACCTTAGCTTCAGACTTCTTCAGTTTCATTTTGTCATTACTGCCACAAGTGGTGGGAAAGTGTATTACCACTGAGTACAGCTGAGTAACATACATTTTTTGTCAGCCCTCTAGAGGGCGCTCGCGGCCATACAGTTAAAAAACAATGGTCTATATCACTCAAATCTGCCAAAAGTCAACCAAACAAAACCTCCATCCATTGCGCTTTCATTCTCAAATGTAGTTTTGTAAACACATTAATCACTACTCTGTATTAAAGCTGAGAATTATTACAGTTTTATGTGAGCAACTGGAAAGCAGTAGCAATAAAAGAAGTGTCCTGCTATCACTAGATCACTATCACTTTTGTTTCAAGGAGTCCTTGCCACGCTTGGCTGGAGTCACGGAGGAAAGCTTAGCCGTCCCGTTGTTCGATCCCTTCTGTGTGTCACGCGGGCACTGTGAGCCCAGCAGGTCAAAGAAGAGAGTCAAGAAATGTGTTAAGTCGACTGATAAAGTCAATGTTTGGCAAGAAGACCTGCTGAGAGAAGACTTTGGGGGATGATAAAAGATCGGAAAGCGGTTAATATTCCAGAGGTGCATTGGCGGTTTCTGTAGGGGGAGATTTGTTCTTTCAGCTGTCAACTTTTCCATAAAAAGACTACAGCCCTTTGAGACACTCGTGATTTAGGGCTATATAAATAACCTTTTGATTAATTGATTGAATATTTGAACATACAACTCCCCTCAATAAGATTCATCTTTTTTTTTTTAATATTAGATGAAAATGCTAATACAAGTGGAGAAAATTAATATCAGGAAATTGTATTATTTCTATGTGTAACTCTCTCACATAACTTTCTTTTATCACACTTTTACTGCCCATTGTTTTCATTTTAATGCTCGACTTTCATCATTGTTGGTGGCTTCAATTGCTCCAATATACTTTCCCCATACAGATTAATAAATTAGAATAATAAAAACAACTCTTTCTTTTGCTTATATACACATATGCATGATTGTCTTTTTCTTCTAAGTCTTAACTTTTATTACAGGCATAATACATTTTATGGAATCCATTAGTATTTATTGCCCTATCATAAAGGTAACATTTGTTTTAGCGGAAACTACTTTCTAAACGCATTTTCACAAAGTTTTTAGCGGGTTAGTGCACGCAGGGCCAAGGAAGACACCACTAGAGTTCGGTGCAGATCTGGGTAAATGTGCAAAAGTCCAATACTTATATAGATTTGACCTACTTTTCAGTTCAAAATGCAAGAGATGACAACTTCCAAAGGAAGGCAAGGGTGTATTTGACAACATGATACATGCCTTTATTCAAATTTAGATTGTTTTAAATAAGTTGCGGTATGACCTCAAATCTATATCGCGATATATGTTGCAGTCTCCTGCAATAATTATATATATCTCAATATATTAGTTCAGTTCAATTTCAGTTTATTTGGAACATGCATACGATACAATGTAATGCATCACATACAGTATTTCCAGTTGTTTCATTACACCACGTCCGAAAAGGAGTAGAAAGAAACTGAGCTTAAAAAAAAAAAGTTTTCAAGATGTTAGTCGTAATTATTAGAGATGTCCGATAATATCGGCCGGCCGATATTATCGGCCAATAAATGCTTTAAAATGTAATATCGGAAATTATCGGTATCGTTTTTTTTATTATCGGTATCGTTTTTTTTTTTTGTTTGTTTGTTTTTGTTTTTTTTTATGAAATCAACATAAAAACACAAGATACACTTACAATTAGTGCACCAACCCAAAAAACCTCCCTCCCCCATTTACACTCATACACACAAAAGGGTTGTTTCCTTCTGTTATTAATATTGTGGTTCCTACATTATATATCAATATATGTCAATACAGTCTGCAAGGGATACAGTCCGTAAGCACACATGATTGTGCGTGCTGCTGGTCCACTAATAGTACTAACCTTTAACAGTTAATTTTACTAATTTTCATTAATTACTAGTTTCTATGTAACTGATTTTATATTGTTTTACTTTCTTTTTTATTGAAGAAAATGTTTTTAATTTATTTATCTTATTTTATTTTATTAATTTTTTTAAAAAAGGACCTTATCTTCACCATACCTGGTATTCCAAATTAGGCATAATAATGTGTTAATTCCACAACTGTATATATCAGTATCGGTATCGGTTGATATCGGTATCAGTAATTAAAGAGTTGGACAATATCGGAATATCGGATATCGGCAAAAAGCCATTATCGGACATCCCTAGTAATTATTGTTCTGTGTACTTTGTGAACACTTGTAGTTTGAACAGTCTCTTAAACTGAAATGTATTAGTGCTTTGTTTCATTTCTTTGTTAATCCATTCCATAATATAATTCCACATACAGATATGCTAAAGGTTTTAAGTGTTGTACGGGCATACAAATGTTTTAAATTAGATTTTCCTCTAAGGTTATATTTCTCTTTCGTTGAGAAGAATTGTTGTACATTCTTGGGTAGCAGGTTATAGTTTGCTTTGGACATAATTTTAGCTTTTTGCAAATGCACCAAATCGTTAAATTTCATTAATTGTGATTTAATAAAGTGTTTGTATGTTCTCTATATCCAACTTTATGTATTATTCTAATTGATCTTTTTTGTAACACAGTTAGTGAATGAAGCACACATTTGTAGTTATTTCCCCATTTTTCTGCACAATAACTCAGATATGGTAACACTAGCGAGCAGTAAAGAATATGAAGTGATTTTTTGTCTAGAACATGTTTTGCTTTATTCATTATTGAAGTGTTTTTTGTTACTTTATCTTGTATATTTTTTACATGAGATTTCCAGTTCATTTTATCTTTTATTACACCAAAAAATGTGTTTTCTTTTACCCTTTCAATATCTACTCTGTCTATTTGTAATTGTGTTTGACTTTCCCTTCTACTGTTACCAAATAGTATTATTTTTGTTTTACTGAGATTCAAAGAGTCTGTTTTTGTCAAACCATCTTTTTAATTTTTTCTGTTATTTGTATTAGCTTTTGTGTGTTCTCTCCTGAACAAAACACAGTTGATGGGCAAATAATACTAACTTTAAAGGCCTACTGAAATGAAATGTTCTTATTTAAACGGGGATAGCAGGTCCATTCTATGTGTCATACTTGATTATTTCGCGATATTGCCATATTTTTGCTGAAAGGATTTAGTAGAGAACATCAACGATAAAGTTCGCAACTTTTGGTCGCTGATAAAAAAGCCTTGCCTGTACCGGAAGTTGCGTGACGTCACAGGTTGTGGAGCTCCTCACATCTGCACATTGTTTACAATCATGGCCACCAGCATCGAGAGCGATTCGGACCGAGAAAGCGACAATTACCCCATTCATTTGAGCGAGGATGAAAGATTTGTGGATGAGGAAAGTGAGAGTGAAGGATTAGAGGGCAGTGGAAGCGATTCAGATAGGGAAGATGCTGTGAGAGGCGGGTGGGACCTGATATTCAGCTGGGAATGACTAAAACAGTAAATAAACACAAGACATATATATACTCTATTAGCCACAACACAACCAGGCTTATATTTAATATGCCACAAATTAAAGGCCTACTGAAATGAATTTTTTTTATTTAAACGGGGATAGCAGATCCATTCTATGTGTCATACTTGATCATTTTGCGATATTGCCATATTTTTGCTGAAAGGATTTAGTATAGAACAACGTCGATAAAGTTCGCAACTTTTGGTCTCTGATAAAAAAAAACCTTGCCCCTACCGGAAGTAGCGTGACGTTGTCAGTTGTTCACTCCCTCATATTTTCCTATTGTTTTCAACGCAGCTAGAACTATTCGGACCGAGAAAGCGACGATTACCCCATTAATTTGAGCGAGGATGAAAGATTTGTGGATGAGGAACGTTAGAGTGACGGACTAGAATGCAGTGAAATACATTTTTTTTTTCGCTCTGACCGTAACTTAGGTACAAGCTGGCTCATTGGATTCCACACTCTCTCCTTTTTCTATTGTGGATCACGGATTTGTATTTTATACCACCTCGGATACTATATCCTCTTGAAAATGAAAGTCGAGAACGCGAAATGGACATTCACAGTGCCTTTTATCTCCACGACAATACATCGACAAAGCTCTTTAGCATGAGCTACGTGATAGCATCTGTCTCAAATGCAGATAGAAACAAAATACCGTATTTTCCGCACCATAAGGCGCCCCGTGTTATTAGCCACACGTTTAATGAACGGCATATTTCAAAACTTTGTTTACCTGTTAGCCGCCCCGTGCTATTAGCCGCACCTACGCTACGCTAAAGGGAATGTCAACAAAACAGTCAGATAGGTCAGTCAAACTTTAATAATATATTACAAACCAGCGTTCTAACAACTCTGTTCACTCCCAAAATGTAATGTGCAAATGTGCAATCACAAAAATAGTAACACTCAAAATAGTGCAGAGCAATAGCAACATCAATAACTCAACGTTGCTCATACGTTAGTGTCACACAACACACAAAATAAACATTTAAAGCTCACTTTCTGAAGTTATTACTCATCTACAAATCCCTCGAATTATTCTTCTTCGGTGTGCTTCACTTGTTTTTTGACACCATCTGTGATGTGGACGCGCATGCAGTCGTAGATCAACAGGAACGGCGCTGCGTGAAAAAAGTCACCCGGTGTCTTCGCGTAAACGTCTATCAACCACTCGCTCATCTTTTCTTCATCCATCCATCCCTTCGAGTTAGCTTTTATGATGACGCCGGCTAGAAAGTTCTCTTTTGGCAAGGTCTTCCTTTTGAATATCACCGTGGGTGGAAGTTTCTGGCCGTTAGCATGGCAAGCTAGAACCACAGTAGGACGACTTCTCATTCCCTGTGGTGCGAATATTCACCGTACGTGCTCCCGTTGTATCCACAGTGCGGTTCACATGAATATCAAAAGCCAGTGGAACCTTGTACGCGTGTCTCTTAGTAGGAGACATTTTGTTGTCTTTACAGAAAAACAAATGAAATTAAATATCCGCGAGCTTCTTCTTCTCCGGGGGCGGGTGCTCACCTTGGCGGTTGCTTACAGTAGAAGAAGAAGCGCTTCCTCTTCTATGGGGCGGTTGCTTACCGTAGAAGAAGAAGCGCTTCCTCTTTTACGGGGAAAAAAGATGGCGACTGTTTACCGTAGTTGCGAGACCTAAACCTTATGAAAATAAATATGAATATTAATCCATATATAAGGCGCACCGGGTTATTAGCCGCACTGTCTGCTTTTGACAAAAATTGTGGTTTTTAGGTGCGGCTTATGGTGCGGAAAATACGGTAAATAAATCCCTGACTGGAAGGATAGACAGAAGATCAACAATACTATTAAACCATGGACATGTAACTACACGGTTAATAGATCTCAGCCTGGCAAAGCTTAACAATGCTGTTGCTAACGACGCTAAGGCTAACTTAGCAACCGGACCTCACAGAGCTATGATTAAAAACATTAGCGCTCCACCTACGCCAGCCAGCCCTCATCTGCTCTGCTCATCAACACCCGTGCTCACCTGCGTTCCAGCGATCGACGGCGCGACGAAGGACTTCACCCGATCATCCGTGCGGTGGGGCAAGCATCGGCTAGGCGTCTGCTATCCAAGTAAGTAGTCCTTGTTGTGTTGCTACAGCCAGCCGCTAATACACCGATCCCACCTACAACGTTCTTCTTTGCAGCCTCCATTGTTCATTAAACAAATTGCAAAAGATTCACCAACACAGATGTCCAGAATACTGTGGAATTATGAAATGAAAACAGAGCTTTTTTGTATTGTATTCAATGGGGAAGGCATACCTCTGTTCCCCGGGCTACGTCACGCGCATACGTCATCCTCCAAAGGCTTTTTCAACCGGAAGTTTGGCGGGAAATTTAAAATTGCACTTTATAAGTTAACCCGGCCGTATTGGCATGTGTTGCAATGTTAAGATTTCATCATTGATATATAAACTATCAGACTGCGTGGTCCGTAGTAGTGGGTTTCAGTAGGCCTTTAATCCGCATAACAAACACCTCCCCCCTCCCGTCCATATAACCCACCAATACAACTCAAACACCAGCACAACACACTCAATCCCACAGCCCAACAGAGTTCACCTCCGTAAAGTTCATACAGCACATATATTTCCCCAAAGTTACGTACGTGACATGCACATAGCGGCACGCACGTACGGGCAAGCGATCAAATGTTTGGAAGCCAAAGCTGCGTACTCACGGTAGCGCGTCTGCTATCCAACTCAAAGTCCTCCTGGTTGTGTTGCTGCAGCCGTCCGCTAATACACCGCTTCCCACCTACAGCTTTCTTCTTTGCTGTCTTCATTGTTCATTAAACAAATTGCAAAAGATTCACCAACACAGATGTCCAGAATACTGTGGAATTTTGCGATGAAAACAGACGACTTAATAGCTGGCCACAATGGTGTCACAATATGTCCGCTACAATCCGTGACGTCACACGCAAACGTCATCATACCGAGACGTTTTCAGCAGAATATTTCGCGGGAAATTTAAAATTGCACTTTACTAATCTAACCCGGCCGTATTGGCATGTGTTGCAATGTTAAGATTTCATCATTGATATATAAACTATCAGACTGCGTGGTTGGTTGTAGTGGGTTTCAGTAGGCCTTTAAGTCCCTTGTAACTTTACAAATGGTATTTAAATTACAACTGACCCATTTCGAAATAGGTTACAGCAGACGATCAAAGAGAGACGCACAGTTTCAAGTTGACTGTCCAAAATGCCGCTGAGCTCAGGACGAACAAGGACAAAAGATGGCGAGCAGCATCAGGCTTTTACAACCCGCGGAACAGAGAGGGACATACAGTATAATGGAGTTAGGATAAAAAGCTTGGAGAAGTGTTACTAACCAGCACCTTGGAACATGAAACCAATAATCCTTCGTACAACTGTGGCTTGAATAGACATGAATTGTAGGTTTTTTGTGAGTCAAAATGCAGTACTTAGTTGCCACCAGCAGAGACACTGTTGAGTCAGTCTCAAAAAGTATGCTATGTCAACAAGGACACTCCAAGCTGCACTTTTCTGCTCAATAAAACTTTGATGTATAAACAGGAGTTAAGAACATTTAAAAAAACAAAGTTTCATTCCCATTAACCCTGGAAATCACATTAAGAAGACAACCCTTCAGCTGCCAATAGACTGTGAATGCTAATGCTGAAAACAAAACTAACAAAATAACATCCTTCTCTTGTCTGTGCCAACAAAGAATTGACATTTTTCTTTAACTTTTTAATATGACAGTGCAAATTTTTTGCTAGGCCGAGTTCACAACGTACACAAGAAGACAGTGCTTAGTCTTGTACAGAGCCTCAAAGGCAGTTTTGTAAACACATGAATCACTACTCTGTATTAAATATTAACAAAAACTGCATATGAATGTATAAAGTTACAACATAATATGGGGGAAACTGCCATAAGAATGTATATTACGCATGTTTTCTATTATTGACTGTCGCCGCAACACAGCAGATCAATTTAGATCAAATCTGAGAGAAAGTCATGCTCGAACACAAAATAAAACGCTCCGTGTTTAAGACGGACCTAGACTTTTTTTTTCATATGTAAATTCACCTGGTTGACACAAATGCATGAGGACACGCTGAGGTACAGATCAAAGAATCATATCACAGGCATATCCCCTCTCTATATCCTGGACAGCTACTTTGGGTCCTATGTCAAATACCAGCTGATACAGGAGCTGGGGAAGAAGGGGAGTGGTTAGTGGGAGCGGAATGAGATTTGTGTTGTTTGCTACAAATACAAAAGTAGGCCAAATTGTCGTCTTTTCCACAAGTCAAGTGAAGTCAGTGCCGTCACAGACTGTGGGTATTGATGGACGGCAAAGCTGGAGACATTCCCCGGTGTAGCCCTCAAGCAGCCATTACGTTTCTCGAATGGCAGGACAGACTTTATTTGTATCTGCTCCTGTGAAAGGAGAGAATGAAGTGTTTGTGGTTCGCTTTACCACAACTCCCCTCATCGCGTGATCACGCGCAGATAAGCAAGATCTCGTAAAAGTCCGCGCTATTTTGCTGCACAATGCGATTCAGAACGATGGTGGGGATTGGCGGACGGCGCCGTAGCCGTTGTGAATTGTTGCGTTGACCAGCATTCCTCCAATGGGGAATTCAAATTGCTAGTCTCTCCCAGATTCTTTTTATGGCAATATGCTGTTGTTTATATTCAATCACCAGGCAGAAGTTGGTATTTTGTGGTTTATTCTCCAAGCTTAGAGGACAAACCTGAGACCAATCCAGCACCCAAGCGTTCCCTAGCCCGGTCCAGATCGGTCTACCAAAACCCCGGAACTCCTGTCCACTTCCTCCCTCTCCTGCCCCCCCCACCTGCTGCTTCCCCAGTCCAGCTGTGCCTCTTATCTTAGGAATGTAATGGCAGTCTCAACAAAGACAGCGCTCCGACTACCCAAGGACACTCGAATCCAAGCACTTTGTACCACACGAGACATTAGCTGATGTAAATATGACTATAGGAGTTTTTAGAAAGAAGTAACACTTAAATATGGATATATGGAAAATATCTCGTTCCATCACTCCCCCTTTAAGATCTTCTTATAAGATCTTTTACTACTAGTTAAACACTTCTAAAGCACGCCCCACATTAAAGTAGGTGCTGTTTTTTTTCTTTGAGCAAGCTAGCAATAAAACAACAGCTTATTTACATGGGAGATAGATGGAGGGAGTCCACGTCAATGTCGTCATGGTCAGGGAAGTAAACCAACAATTCTCGAAAGTCTTAAAGTTACCACTTTGCTAGACCCCCTTTAGTGACACTTAGCCAAAGGGGCGATAAAGCAACCGCATGAGGCTATGATGGCCAAAAAAGCTCCGAATGGAGACCAAGACAGACTTAATTAGGTCAGTCCACCTGCCTAATGTGCTTAGAAGCCAATCTTTGAAGGGGTCAGAGAGAGAGTTCCCTAGACAGGGCCTGGAGGCCCTTTAAGGCCCTCTGAACTGAGCCATTGGGGGTAGTGTTGTTAGGAATGAAGGTACAGCATTGGTCACCAAACATTGCACACACTCCTTCTTCCTTGGCTAGGATGCGGTCAAGGGCTATGCGGATCTGAACGGCCCTGAGGGAGGTCGGGGCAAGTTGTTCAGCAAGTCCCTCAACGGCGTCACGAGTCAGGTTGGTTAGTCTCAACGGCGGCGGGGAGTTAGAGAGGCCGCTGAAACAGGAGTTCCAAGGGGTGTTAATTTGGTGAGTGGGGTCACCAGTCTAACCATAGCACAAAGCCCAACGGCTGACGTCGGGATTCTAATGTACAATCTGTGCTTCCCACAACACCAGAATAAGTCAGCTCGTGCCCAAGGGCCTATCCTAGAGCCATCTATCAGTGTGGTGCACCAGTAACGGTTGATGTCACCCAATTTGTTGGGGGACGAAGAGGGTCCTGTAATTTGAAAACGCGTGTAATTCAGCTTTTGGGCCACAAAGGGAAGAAGTCGGGTGGCATTGTCAACAGTCCAGCGGAAGAAGCAACACAGTCACCCAGGTTTTGGCATCCACCTGAGCCACAGGTTGTCTGCACCCGCTCCTAAGGTCAAAGGTCAAAGTTACCAGGCCTTCGGTGGTGATGTCATTAGCACGCATGGATGTGAGCCTTTGAAACACCACCGAGGTGGGGTGGTACTTTAGGTGCTACAGAGGGTGTAGAGGTAGTTAACGCCCTCTCAAAGACATTAATTTTAATAATTCCTTTAGCGTCTGTATCAGTCAGGTCAAGCCCCAAAACAACATAAAAGGGAAGATGGGCACAACTTACCAGAGTATGTTGTCTACATCCGACACCAATGGTTCAGGGTTGAGTCGTAACAAATATAGAGGTTATTACCACGGTAATAGCTATTGTGTCCCCCGTAATTAATCACACTGCACAGGTCAAAAATAAGTCTTGCTATCCCCTTTGACCCAGTCTATTTAAAGTCCGCTGTATGTTCTTAGACACTTGTCAGTCACTGTCGTCAGGAAGGATGAACTGAGACACAAAGACAGTAGAACACGCCCAAGGGATAAACGGGGATAAACATCAAACTTTTCACTTAATGTAACGACACAGATAGTTATGCTGCAAACAAGCAAGAAAAACTAAGAAACATTTAGCATACTGGATTGGTCTCACACAAGGATATACAATATAGAAGTTGAAAAGAGTAATGTAGGTAGAAAATCTCTCTCGTCTCCTGGGCTGAGGGGCAGATGATGTGGCGATGTCAGCAATGACATCCGCTGGTGATCTGTCAGGTTCTTCAGCTGTAGTGCAGAGGGAGAGGTGGTACCAGGTGTCCCCTCCACCAGCCAGTCGAAGGGCGTGGGACGTCCGTTCCACGACCTTGAAGGGACCAGTCCACCTGAGCTCCATCCACTTGCGTTTGATGACCTTGATCTTGACCCTCTCAGCGGGCGGAAGGGAATCTGTACAGAAGAACTGGCACACAAATTCTGCAATTTTTTTGTGTAAAATACCATTTTGGTTTTACGCTGAGTCCTCCTTCCATGGGGGGCTGCTGGTCCTGTGAATGGCTGACCTGTATGCAGCTCATAGGGTGAAAAACTCAAAGGGCGGTAAAACAGTTTTATTCACGGACCTTCGAATGATCATTAACACTAATTGCAACATGTCAATCCAATTAAATTTGGTCTGTGCACAGATTTTAGCCAATTAGTTTTTAATGTTTTGGTCCATCCTTTCAACCTTGCCTTGGGACTCAGGATGGTGCCCCAAACCTGTGTTCTAGTCCGAAAGCCTTTTCGACCAAGGCTAAGTGAGTATTTTTTTTTTTTTTAATGGTTGCCATTGTCTGACCTAATCTTTTTGGGGAAACCATGTCGGGGTACTAGGTCATACACAAGTCATTTAATTACTGATATTGCATCCTCTTTTGAGGTTGTTGTTGATTCCGGCCAACCACTGTGATTGTCAACACAAGTCAGTACGTACCTTTTCCCTTGTACCGTATTGATCATATCAGTGAAATCAAAGACTATACATGGTTCACCCTCACCTCCTCCATATTCTAAATTTGATCTATTAAACTACTATCGATGTGTAAAATCGTTATTTTCAAATTAAAATTAGTTCTAACTTCTTACCCACGGGAAAAATGTTAAAACTATGGAATGTGTCAGAGTCGGAAGATTGTCGATTTTGTACCAAGGAGTCTGTATCCACCCTCACTCACCCCCTTCTGTTTCTGAAAAAAGGACTGTGTTAGTCATACTATCACTTTCAGAAACATCTAAGAAAAAGGTCAGCTAATAGTCAAGTAGCGGAGGGCAGGTCATGTTTGAGGTCAATGATTGTCTCTTCAGCCTCTATGGTCCACTGGGGGGTGGTGTTAGGGTAGGGGACCCCTTAGCAATATCACAATTAACTCAAACTCATCTGAACCCTAACTTTTATGTAACTTATTCAATATGGTGAAAGTAACAAAATATGCTTATATTTATATTGTCACCAATACTACAAAAATACTACCCTTGTGGCGAATGCTTTAGCAATAGTATTTTGAAATTTTACCACACCTGGTGGCCCCAATAATTCATTAAGTCAAGCTCATGTTGTAGAAAGTTGAATGATGCAGACACGTTTGTTACTGAATACTTTCTATCAGACTTCTGTCTTGACGACTATGTGTATGTAATGAGCAACTATAATTATTTGATATGCTTAAATGTGTAATGTGTCGTTTTAGCTCAGCTGTTGTGTAGCTGCTAGCTCCTCGTAGCCTACAGGTGTCTAAAGTTCAGCCCATAGTTATGTGTTTAACATCACTATGGGCTAAACCTAAACAATTGAAAATGTGGTATTTGGGTGTCGGTGTAATGTTTGGCAGCTACGCCGTGTCTTATCATTGGACCTAAATTCTTTGGTTTTGTAGGCGAGACAAAGAGCAAGGGAACAATGTGGGACACTATTGTGTCCATCTTATACCATGCTAGCTGTTGCAAAGATAGGTCAACATGAGCAGCCACACCTTGAGTTCCAACATATATAAATAATCATAACATATGGCGAGTCGGGTGGCAGAACACACGGAAGCATCTCAGTCAGTCAGGGTTTTCACTGCTAGAGCAGTTGGATGTCAGCCATTCCTGTTGTTTCAGGCTGTGGTATGAGCTCCTGGAGTAGCCTTGGTAGTGGTGTCGCAGCTTGGTGGTTGAGCCGTCAGGTAACACCAGGAATGTTCCTTCTGTGCGATATTGAATGTCAGGGTACAGTCTGTAAAGGAGGTCATTACCAATTAGGCAGGGTTTGTGCAGGTCAATCACGAAGGGGTGCTTTAGTGTGTGTCCAGCAATCTGAACCGGAAGTGGTTTGGTGACAGGTAACCTTCTTGTGACCCCAGCGAAGCCTTCGACCTTTAAAGAGGAAGCACACCGTTTTTTTGGTACCTCTGCATTCAGAATCGAATGGGTGGCTGATAAAATTGTCCGTTGACACTCATGTCCAGCAGGGGTCCTGTTGGTACTTCCTGCTGCGGCTCCTGATGTGGGCGTCCTCTTACACGCCTTCGTGTTCGTTTGTTGGCACGACGGAACCTTTCCTGTTCGGAAATGTTCGGACAGTCACGACTCCAGTGACCAGGCTGGTCACAGCCGAAACAGTGTCTACCCCAGACCGGCTTTGAAGCATCGTGTTGTCCACCACCCGAGTCCAACCGCACGTCTGTTGAGGATTCTTTCCTCCACCTGTTGGAACTCAAAAGCAAGGTCACCCACTGCTGAATATACCCTAGCTGATCTTTGACCTTTTGGTTCTTTTAACCTTTTATCTTCAGCGATCTGTAATTTAAGTAGTCGTTTCCTTGTTGCTCTGTCATTAGCCCTATTTTGCATGGGATGAATAAAATGTCCTGCCATATATTGTTTTTGGCACCGTGTATATCAGGGTTAACTTTGTCCAAAGTGTTTGGCCAAAGGTTCCCTCCCGGAGGTACAGGTGGGAAAGCAAGGTCAACAATGGCTTGCATGTATGCATCGGCAATAGACTTATATTGTAGTATGTCCAAAGTGTTAATGTCATGTGTCAAAAATGTCTGCCGGAGAAAATGGTCAGACGTGTACAAGGGGTTAATTTTCGGAGGCAGGATTAATCTTAGAGGGGGCGTGTTAATACCTCCTTCTCTTGTCACTGGAGTAGGGGGCGGTGGCCTAGTCAAAGTCTGGGCGGGTCGTTTGAATTGTTTGGCGCATGCGCGGCAGACAAAAAACCAATCAGTTCATTCTGTCATTAATCATCGTTTCTTTTGCTGCATTTCGTTTTTCCACGTAATCCCCGTTTACTTTTATCATACGCCAAACTCTTAAATTCTCTCCCTGAGTGTTCCATTTTCACCAGCGCACACACACACACAGACACGAGCACGCGCATCCAGCACACACACACACACATGCACATGTAAGCACTCACGCACACACAAGCAAGTGCCTACGGCCCTACGCACACACACACACACGCACACGTAAGCACTCTCTCTCTGCGTTTCACTTTAACATAAAACTTCCAGTTACTTTTTTATTTTATTTTTTATTTTACCAGACGTTTGAGTTCACGACTTTTCGAGTATTGTAAACTCCCTCTTAACCCTTTCAAGGAACGTTCTCTTTTTTTTCTTTTTAAACTGTACCTGCTAATTCCATTGTCGACAACCGTACATTCAATTGATCATCAAACAGTAATGATTCATCACATTTTCCCCAGCCGCCATCACATTCTTGTCTGTCACACTCCTTGGCCATTATGTGTCTATTTTCTTAAATTTATTGTACAATACGCAGAAGGACTTTAACCCGTGCAATTTCTTGTACAATACCCAGAAGGACTTTAACCCGTGCAATTTATTGTACAATACGCAGAAGGACTTTAACCCGTGCAATTTATTGTACAATACGCAGAAGGACTTTAACCCGTGCAATTTATTGTACAATACGCAGAAGGACTTTAACCCGTGCAATTTATTGTACAATACGCAGAAGGACTTTAACCCGTGCAATTTATTGTACAATACCCAGAAGGACTTTAACCTTGAACTCTTTTAGGAGAGACCAAGTTCTCCAGGGCAAGCCACACCCGACTATTTGCTTACTCGTCAGTGAAGCAACCCGTCACGGTAGTCTTTATCGTATTATTAATAAGGACTCTAACCTCAGAATTAAAAATACGAACGGACTTAAACCAAGAACTTTACCGTATTATTCAGAAGGACTCTAACCTTGCGAATTTTAATATACGGATGGACTTTAACCAATAACTTTATCAGGCACAGATGAAAGATTCAAGACACAATGACATGAGTTGACCACTATGTACAACTATTATGTAAAATGGCGGACAGGGCAAAAATGCAATCAATCTATCAAAATCACCACTCTGTGCCTGGGATTACAAAACAGTGTTTGACTTACAGACTTCTGGACAGACTCCTAACGCAGATTTTATCTAAAAAGAAAGGTTCTGCTTACCTTGAATTGGCCAATTGAGTCTGTCCAGAAGATTGCAAGAAGTCATCAATCAACAGCGTGCCATCTCGGACGAAGCCCCCAAATTGTTGCGTTGACCAGCATTCCTCCAATGGGGAATTCAAATTGCTAGTCTCTCCCAGATTCTTTTTATGGCGATATGCTGTTGTTTATATTCAATCACCAGGCAGAAGTTGGTATTTTGTGGTTTATTCTCCAAGCTTAGAGGACAAACCTGAGACCAATCCAGCACCCAAGCGTTCCCTAGCCCGGTCCAGATCGGTCTACCAAAACCCCGGAACTCCTGTCCACTTCCTCCCTCTACTGCCCCCCCCCCCACCTGCTGCTTCCCCAGTCCAGCTGTGCCTCTTATCTTAGGAATGTAATGGCAGTCTCAACAAAGACAGCGCTCCGACTACCCAAGGACACTCGAATCCAAGCACTTTGTACCACACGAGACATTAGCTGATGTAAATATGACTATAGGAGTTTTTAGAAAGAAGTAACACTTAAATATGGATATATGGAAAATATCTCGTTCCATCAGCATCCAGTGCGAACCCTGGGTCAGCCACTGGATGTTAACCGCTGACGACGCGGCTAATGTTCTTCGGTGTAACCTGACAAGTGTGGTGTGGAACTAATTAGCCCCGATAAAAACGAGGAATGAAGGTCCATCCATCCATTTTCTACCGCTTGTCCCTTTTGGGGTCGCGGGGGGTGCTGGAGCCTTTCTCAGCTGCATTCGGGTGGAAGGCGGGGTACACCCTGGACAAGTCGCTACCTGATCGCAGGGCCAATACAGATAGACAGACAACATTCAATTTAGTGTTGCCAATCAACCTATCCCCAGGTGCATGTCTTTGGAGGTGGGAGGAAGCCGAAGTACCCGGAGGGAACCCACGCAATCACAGGGAGAACATGCAAACTCCACACAGAAAGATCCCGAGCCCGGGATTGAACTCAGGACCTTCGTATTGTGAGGCACATGCACTAACCCCTGTTCCATCGTGCTGCCAGGAATGAAGGTATGTTCTGGTAAATCAGGGGTGTCAAACTTGTGGGCCAAATCGCAGGTACGGCTGCTCTGAGGGTCGCTTGTAAAAGTGAATATATATGAATATACAGTACAGACCAAAAATTTTGGACACACCTTCTCATATCAATGATTTTTGTTTTATTTTCATGACTATTTACTAGGGCTGGGAATCTTTGGGTGTCCCACGATTCGATTCAGAATCGATTTTTTTTTCCAATTCAACACGATTCTCGATTCAAAAACTATTATTTATTTTTTTTCAATTTTTCAATTTTTTTATTTTTTTATTTTTTTTAATGAAAACAATACACAACAATACCATAATAATGCAATACAATTTCAAAACAAAACCCGACCCAGCAACATTCAGAATAGCAATAAACAGAGCAATTGAGAGCAATTGAGGAGACACAAACATGACACGGAACAATCTAAAAGTAGTGAGACAAAAATGAATATTATCAACAACAGTATCAATATTAGTAACAATTTCAACATAGCAGTGATTAAAATCCCTCATTGATATTATCATTACAAACATTAATAAAAAATAAAAATAAAAAAAATGAACAATAGTGTCACAGTGGCTAACACATGCATCGCATCTCATAAACTAAATGTCTAATGATAATGTCAATGAGGGATTTTTAATCACTGCTATGTTGAAATTGTAACTAATATTGATACTGTTGTTGATAATATTCATTTTTGTTTCACTACTTTTAGATTGTTCCGTGTCATGTTTGTGTCTCCTCTCAATTGCTCTGTTTATTGCAGTTCTGAGTGTTGCTGGGTCGGGTTTGGTTTTGGAATTGGATTGCATTTTTATGGTATTGCTGTGTATTGTTTTGTTGGATTGATTCATTTAAAAAATAAAAATAAAAAATTATTTTAAAAAAAATAGATTTTTTAAAAATGAGAATCGATTCTGAATCGCACAACGTGAGAATCGCGATTCGAATTCGAATCGATTTTTTCCCACACCCCTACTATTTACATTGTAGATTGTCACTGAAGACATCAAAACTGTGACACCTGTGAAGTAAGAACCATTTCAGGTGACTACCCATTGAAGCTCATCGAGAGAATGCCAAGAGTGTGCAAAGCAGTAATCGGAGCAAAGGGTGGCTATTTTGAAGAAACTAGAATATAAAACATGTTTCCAGTTATTTCACCTTTTATTGTACATAACTCCACATGTGTTCATTCAAAGTTTTGATGCCTTCAGTGACAATTTACAATGTAAATAGTCATGAAAATAAAGAAAATGCTTTGAATAAGGTGTGTTCAAACTTTTGGCCTGTACTGTACCTTAAGGATTTGCCTCATATTACATATTTGTCTATGCATTTGATTGTTATATATTTTTTTATGTGCACTGTAAAAAAAAATATATGTAGATTTTATGGTAAAAAAAAAGGCGCCAGAATTTTAC
Source organism: Entelurus aequoreus (assembly GCF_033978785.1). Classification (NCBI taxonomy): domain Eukaryota; kingdom Metazoa; phylum Chordata; class Actinopteri; order Syngnathiformes; family Syngnathidae; genus Entelurus; species Entelurus aequoreus. The sequence goes on from NC_084757.1 coordinate 23,473,932, forward strand.
CATAAAATTGAGTATGTTTTTTACAGCATCCATCCATCCAGCTTCTTCCGCTTATCCAAAGTTGGGTCGCGGGGGCAGCAGCAGCAGCCTAAGCAGAGGAGCCCAGACCTTCCCTCTCTCCAGCTGCTTCGTTCAGCTCTTCCCAGGGGGTCCCGAGGCGTTCCCAGACCAGCTGGAAGACATAGTCTCCCCACCGTGTTTTTTGCAGCAGTTTAAAACAAAACACCAGTTTCAAAAAAACTAAAATTTTAAACATTCTGGTGACTGAGCTGCCAGTTTATTACTGTAAAATCAGTAATTTTTACAGTGTAAAATTTGATGGGTAAGTAAAACAGATGTTTCAGTGTTCATTTTTATTACAACAAAAATGTTTGGATTGTATATTTGTTGTCTAACGCAGGTGTCAAATCCATACCTTTTGCAGTGACTGGTATTGTCTTGCTTTCTATTTACTCTTCCTGGTCACGTGACCGCCACGGTCCAATTAGCTGTGCTTATAAGCCGGTAGCAGGAAGTGGCCAGTAGACAGAACTTGAGGGGAAACCGATTGTATTTCTGCTCGGGGTAAGTTTTTATTCTTGTTTTCCCCTGAAATATTGTGCTGATTGAGTCTAAACTAAAATGCCTATTTGTAACTTTATAGAGCCGACTACCAGCGCCGGAGTTTTTTCTCATTAAGCTGTGTGTGACTGTAGAAGAGTTGGTGAGTCCATATTTATGAACAGAGCACCTTTAGCATTAATCTTTTTTTCGATTGTTTTCATTGCAACAGTCTTTGTAGCATATTCTCAATCGTTCATATACAAGGATTATGATTTAAACCTTTGATAACTATTTGTGTATTGAATGTACTTTTAAATGTGTTTTGATAATAAGCACGTTTAGTGCACCGACTGCTCTGTATAAGTCAGGGGTCAGCAACCCAAAATGTTGAAGGAGCTATATTGGACCAAAAATACAAAAACAAATCTGTCTGGAGCCGCAAAAAATTAAAAGCCATATTACATACAGATAGTGTGTCATTAAATATATACATTTAATTAAGAGGACTTAAAGGAAACTAAATGACCTCAATTATACCTACAAATGAGGCATAATGATGTAATATGTACATATAGCTAGTCTAAATAGCATGTTGGCATCGATTAGCTTGCAGTCATGCAGTGACCAAATATGCCCGATTAGCACTCCACACAAGTCAATAACATCAACACCTTTGTGCATTCACGCACAACATTAAAAGTTTGGTGGACAAGATGAGACAAAAAAAGAAGTGGCATAAAACACGCCCTAGAAAGTCGGAGAAAGTTATACATGTAAACAAACTACGGTGAGTTCAAGGACCGCCAAAATTAGTAGGATAAAATGGCGCTCGCCAAATACTCGAATCAGTGAAGCATGTTTAATATAAACAGTGTGCTTTATAACAATTATGGAGGTTTGTGTAATGTTTGTCCTCCTACAGAAACCATATTAACACAAAAAAAAAAAAAAATTTCCACCCATCTTTTTCCATTTTTCATACATTTTTGAAAAAGCTCCAGAGAGCCATTAGGGCGGCGCTAAAGAGCGGCTCTAGAGCCGCGGGTTGCCGACCCCCGGTATAGGTCATATTTATGCTGCTAAAATAACTATTAGCAGCATGTGTCCATATTTATGAACATAGCACCTTTAGCATTAATCTTTTTTCGATTGTTTTCATTGCAACAGTCTTTGTAGCATATTCTCAATTGTCTATATCAGGGGTTGGCAACCTTTACCACTCAAAGAGCCATTTTGGCAAGTTTCACAAATTAAAGAAAATAATGGGAGCCACAAAAAAAGGTTTTTAATTTAAAATGAAAAACACCGCATACTAAGCTTAAATTGCTTTGTGCTATGTTAACCAGGGGTCTCAGACACACGCACCTTAATATGGAAATTTGATGTTAGTGCGGCCCGCAAGTTTTGAATGAATGGCGCTTGATAGCGTCACACTTACCAACCCCCTTATTATTTCCGGGAGACTCCCGAAATTCAGGGCGTGATGGCACTGCTTTTGGCGCCCTCTACAGTCTGCCCAAACAGTGTACCTGCTCGACCACATGTAGAATGCAGCTTGTGCTTGGTCACGTAAGTGACAGCAAGGCGTACTAGTTCAACAGCCACACAGCTTACACTGACGGTAGCCGTACAAAAACAACTTTAACACTGTAACGTTACAAATATGCGCCACACTTTGAACCCACACCAAAAAAGAATGACAAACACATTTTTGGAGAACATCTGCACTGTAACACAACATAAACACAACACAACAAATACCCAGAATCCCATGCAGCCCTAACTCTTCCGCTCAACCGACGCACGGAGGGGGGGAGGGTTGATGTGTGGGGGGGTTTGGAGGTAGCGGGGGTGTATAATCTAGACCGGAAGAGTTAGGGCTGCATGGGATTCTGGGTATTGGTTGTGTTGTGTTTATGTTGTGTTGCGGTGCGGATGTTCTCCAGAAATGTGTTTTTCATTCTGTTTTGGTGTGGGTTCACAGTGTGGCGCATATTTGTAACGTAACAGTGTTAAAGTTGTTTTATACGGCTACCATCAGTGTAAACTGTGTGGCTGATGAGTAAGTATGCTTTGCTGTCTCCTACGTGTGCAAGTAAAAGCTACATACAACATGTGGCTGGGCTGGCACGCTGTTTGTAAATGCTATAAAGGACAATTACTGCAGTGCATTTAGGGCACGCCCTTAATTTAGTAATTAGAGTGAAAATAGGATTATAATTGCCCTGGGAGTTATCTAGGAGAGTCACTGAGATCCATAAGTCTCCTGGGGAAATCGGGGGGTTGGCAAGTAGGCAGCTGAGCCGCATCAGAGTGGTCAAAGAGCCGCATGCGGCTCCGGAGCCGCGGGTTGCCGACCCCTGGTCTATATACAAGGTTTATGATTTAAACCTTTGAACTATTTGTGTATTGAATGTACTTTTAAATGTGTTTTGATAATAAGCACGTTTAGTGCACCGACTGCTTTGTATAGGTCATATTTATGCTGCTAATAGCTATTTTAGCATTTTATTGCATATTGTGATTCGGACATGTTTATTGATTTATATTGTACAATATTGAGGAACGAACTAGAACATATTTTGGATACTTTATAATACAATTAGTGTTATTTAAAGAAGATATTTTGTGTACACATGGATTTATAAGAATGGTCCTGGCTCTTACACAGGCCAGGCTTCTCTTTTTGATGGCGAGCTAAGGAAACTAAGCATCTAGTCCAAGGATCGTTCTTGGAAGATTCCAGCCAGGAACCCCACCACCTGTTCTGTCTGGGCGGATAGGAGGCTCTCGA